>NC_138040.1:19594856-19897959 GCF_964106645.2 Podarcis pityusensis | reverse complement strand
AGTATGGGAAATGTAACCGATATGCTTTTGTGCCTAATTGAACCATTACCCGTAGTGCTGTATATAAGGAAACCATTACGATTGTAACTAACGCCTTATCTCGGTGGGGAGGGGTGTTATGTAGTGTAGTTTCACCCTGGGCCAACAGGGGGATACTGTATATAGTTTTCACTCAGGTCTGTAGATAGTTTTCACTCAGGTCCGCGCCAGTTATTTTTGGCGGGAACTCTGGGCTGTTGTGGTTACAATGTTGATAGCCGGCTGCCTATAAATACAGGCCGGCTGAGCTGTTCGCAGTTAGTTCTATTCCAGCTTACCATAAATAAGAGCTACTTGAAGAAATCGCTGTGCCGGCTGCTATGTCAACCCACGACCTAACACTAAGGATCTGGGCCTTTCTGCAAGGACAAGACCTCACTCCAGCCTCACTCTTGGAAATCTTGCAGATCAAGTTAAATATGAAGAAGATGAAATAAATGAAAGATGGAAATCAGCAGAGGAAGGAGAGAAGGAGTGGAGAGAAATGGAAAGGGTTTAGCAGAGACTCAATGAGTCCAAAATGAGAAGCTTGGGGAAAGTTCAGTGTTCTAAGCAGGAAGAGTTCTTAAATCAGACCCAAGTAATCAACTACCAAAACAAGCCTGGAGGAATGTGGTTGCCGCATGGAAGCCAGATTTATGGGGTTTCAGTCCAAGTTATTTTCTAAACTCTGGGTTATGGCAGGGTACTCTCCCACTCTTTCCTCTCTTTCTCAACCCTTGCATCTAATTATTTATTTTTGTATATATTATCAAAAAAGGGGGGGCTCTAGCAAATTTCTAACCCATATAAATCCAATTACCTGTGTTTTGCCTTCAGGGAGCGAGGGAGATTAATGTGAGTATTTTGGCAGGAATATAAAAGGAAAGAGGTAGTAATAACAATAAAGGCTCGTAAAGGGGAACCGATCGCCGAGCTTGTGCCTTGAAGCCAAGCTGTAATTCTCCTGGCACTTTCTTGCCAGTTCTGGCCAAGGAGTTAAAAAAGAAAAAAGAAAAAGAGGAGAAGGAGGAATGAAGGAAAGTAGAGCAGAACGCAAACCCTCCTAGCACCCTGAATAGGCTCACCCAGAAAGGGTAACCATGGGTGTCATAGGTAGCAATGGAGGGGAGGGGAGAAATTTGTTTCTTTTCACATTTAAGGTTGAACCTACCTAATTTTCACATTCTGAATACGAACCAACGTTTAGCCTTCGTTTGAAATTTACACTTCTCCAGATTCTGCAAAGCAGTTTTCTACACTAGTAGCATGTACAAAAATGCATACACAAGGGCAAAGTGTGCATTTAAATGCAGATATTAATGAAAATCATACAAAAGTGCATTTTGCTTGGGGAGCTTGCTTTTTCAAAAATTCATATATTCAGCAAAATTCACATAGAAATTCGCACTGCAAGGCTTTTTAAATAATAATAAAAAAAAACCCTGAAAATCCCATGTGGAGATGTGGAGAACTGAATTTAACACTGGGAAAAAATGAGAAACTTGGAGAAACAGATACTAACAGATTTAGTAGTAAGGATGGGTGAATCACACACCAAAATCTGTGCATGTCTACTTAGAAGTAAGAACTATTGAATTCAATGAAGCTTCCTCCCAGGTAAGTGAGCATAGAATTACAATCTCAGTCTATTTCTGATCTATCTCTATAAGCCCACTCAAACCTGTGACCAAACAGGATATGAATTCGTATGTAAATTCACAGTTTTTTGTTATCTGAATGCATTTTATGTCAAAATATGCTGTAACCCTACACACATTTTTCTGGGAAGAAGTCCCATTAAAATCAGTGGAGCTTGCATTTGAGTACACAGGCATAGGGTTGCGCTACAAATGTTTTCCCCTTTCAAAAGATCAATTTATAATAATAACATATTTTTCGCTCCATAAGACGCACTTTCCCCCTCCTAAAAAGTAAGGGGAAATGTGTGTGCATTTTATGCAGCGAATGCAGGTGGGAGGCTCTGTCAGCGCTCCCTTTAAAGAGCTGCATGGAGTGTGTGTGTCACTCTTGGGGGCTTTTAAAGGGGGGCTTTTAAAGTCCCCTCTTTAAAGGGAGCGCGGCTCTTGGGGGAGCCTTAGCCACACGCAGCCTCTCCCGGGCAGGGGATGAAGGCTCCCCTTGCCTGGGAGAGGCTGCGCATGCCTAAAGAGGAAGCCAGGACAGCGAGCGGGATGCATCCCACTGGCTGTCTTGGCTTCTGCCATAGCCACGCACAGCCTCTCCCGGCTGGAGGGGCTGCCCCTGGCTGTGTCCCTTCCCCCACCTCCCAGAAAAGTGCCCAAGAGCTGTGCTCCCTTTAAAGAGTGCACGGCTCTTGTGGGAGGAAAGCCAGTAGGCTTGCTTTCGCTGAAGCCATGAGGGCAAGGGGGATCGGTGCGCAGCGATCCCGCTTGCTCTCCTTGCTTCAGGGGTAGCCCCACAAAGCCTCCTGAGCGAAGATGGAGGAGTGCTCCCTCTTAGCTCAGGATGCTTTGTGTTCCTTTCTTATTTCTTGTTTTCCTCCCCTAAAAACTAGGTGCGTCCAATCGTCCGGTGCATCTAATAGAGTGAACAATATGGTATATACTCTCAAAATATGCCTAAAGCTGTACAGTCTACCTGGGCTTCCATGAGCTCATGCCAACATTCTATGGATTTTAATGGCCATTTAGCCTTTCAAGAAACTTTACCACAAGGAGTGCAGAAACCTGCAGTAGTGTTAGAAACTGAGATAGCAAAGCTAGGAGCTAAATGGCACCTTAAACCTAGGAATGTCTAGGTGCACTTTTTTAATAACAAGAATACAAATCTGAAAAGGAATGAACTGCAGATAAAATACTATGTTCCTTTTTCACATGGTCTAGTCCATGGGTAGGCAAACTGAAGCCTGGGGGCCAGATCCAGCCCAATAGCCTTCTAAATACAGCCCACAGATGGTCTGGGAATCAGTGTGTTTTTACATGAGTAGAATGTGTCCTTTTATTTAAAATGCATCTCTGGGTTATTTGTGGGGCACAGGAATTTGTTCATTTTTTCTCTCTTTCAAAATATAGTCCCCCCCCCCCCAAAGTCTGAAGGACAGTGGACCAGCCCCCTGCTGAAAAAGTTTGCTGACCCCTGGTCCATAGCTGTCAACTTTTCCCTTTTCTTGTGAGGAATCCTATTTGGAATAAGGGAATTTCCGTTTAAAAAAGGGAAACGTTGACAGCTATGCCCTGGTCTAGTCCTTCTCCTGCCCACCCCCGTAATATTATTAAGAGGGTCTCTTCTCCAGTCTTCAGAAAGTAGCTGGAAGTGGGGAGGCAGAAAAAAGATTCTCCTTTCCTTCCACTCTGCAGTTCTAATATGAAATATTAGGCACAGTACTGCGCCCAGAGCTCAGAAACTGCTCATGCTAATGAAATTCCCTATTGCAAAATGTGCCTAGAACAATGGGAGTTTTGAACACTGACCTGCAGTCTGAAAATCTTTATGTAGTGTCCTGCATTGTGGGAAGGTGGGTACCCACCAAGGATAAATGCATCCCCCTTAACAACCTCCACCTCTCACCTCGCATTGCCCCAAACGAGTCACTCTACCTTCATTACTGTTCCTCTGTTTATAATCCACTTTATCGGTGGCATAAAGGGGAGTGGAGAGGAAAGGATATTTTGTTGGTGGGGAGAGAGAGAGAGATAGCAACATAGGCTGTAATCAAGTCATCATATTGTAAGTAGGAAGCTAGGAAGCAGGCTGTTAGTAAAGGGAACAGGGAAGCCAGCTTTTTTAAAACACCTTAAATGAAGAGGCTCCTTTATGTTGTAGTCACATTTAATTCAATCAGGGAAGCTGTAAAATCTGAGGCTTTAAAGCCATTGCGCCATCGCTGCTTTGCTTTTCTGTCTGTCACAGCAGGTGAAGGAGAAAGATGGGAGCCTTTCAGAAGGAGCCTTGGAAGTTCTTCTTGAAAGCAGCTGGGCCTGAGGCTTGATACAGCTGCATTTGAAAACAGTCATGCTTCTCCTTGATTTCCACCTCCTCCTTGTTCACATATATTCCATTAAATGAAATTGATTAGTTCGCCTTTTTCAGAAGTTTCTCCCACCTTTATTTCTTTTTTTTAGTAGTTTGTTTTAATTATTACCTGCAACTGTCTGAGTTCAGCTACTGCCTGGATAAGAAACTCTATGCTTTCCTCACACCTGTCAGAAGGACGTCAGGACTTCATTGGAGAGAAAAGGGGTGGGAATTCATAAGGTAGAAAGTTCTTCCCTTGTCCTTTGCAGGCTGGGTGTGAGTTTGCAGCCATCATGATTAAGAAAACCCCAACAGATCAGGACAATGGCCTGTTCATTCCAGCATCCTGTTCTCATAGTGGCCAACCAGATGCCTGCAGAAAACTCACAAGCAGGATTCAAACACCAGAGCAGTCTCCCCTCCTGTGGTTTCCAGTATTTAGAAGCATTGGTCCCTCCAACTGTGGAGGCAGAGCATAGCTATTGTGGCTAGTAGCCATTGATAGCCATTCCCTCCATGAATTGTTTTAATCCTCTTTCAAAGTCATCTAGGTTGGTGGCCATCACTGCTTCCTATAGGAACAAGTTGCAAAACTATGTACTGCATGATGAAGGGCTTTATCTGTCCTGAAACTTCCAACATTCAGCTTAATTGGATGTCCGCAAGTTCTAGTGTTATGAGAGGGGGAGGGGGAAAATATATACAGTGGTACCTCGGGTTACAGACGCTTCGGGTTATGCGTTTTCAGGTTGCAGACGGCGGGAAACCCGGAAGTACCAGAAAGGGTTACTTCTGGTTTTCGCCGCTTGCACATGCACAGAAGCGCTAAATCACGCTTTGCACATGCACAGAAGCACCAAATCGTGTCATGCGCGTGTGCAGACATGGCGCTGCAGGTTACGAACGCTGCGGGTTGCGGACATGCCTCCATCACGGATTACGTCCGCAACCCGAGGTTCCACTGTGCATCCGCTTTCTTCATGGCATGCCATGCATCATTTGATGAACTTCTGTCATGTCACCTCTTACTCTCCTTTTCTTTAAACTTAAAAGTCCCAAATGCTGCCATCTTTCTTCATAGATCGTTTGCACATTATCGCTGTTGGCATATACATGGGTGTTTTAAGACCGATAAAGACTTTATTTTCTACTTTGATCACCTGTTCTTATGACATAAGGTCTTAAACTATGATAAAGTATGACACCATTGATCCTGAGTGTTTCCCGAGATGATGTTGAAGCTAAAGATCCAGAAGTTTCTTAAAAGTTTCTACTGCATGCTGAACAGTCAGGCTGTTTTTCTGGGCAATTGTTTAAACCAGATGTGGAGGAACATGTGGCTCTCCAGATGCCGTTGAACTACAATTGCAATCATTCATGGTCGTTGGCCATGCAGTTTGTGGCTGATGGGAACTGGAGTCCAGTTAAGCTGAACAGCTTATGTTTTAAATTGCAGGTAGTTATGATAATTTTATTAATACTAGCCTAGTGTTTAACAGAGTGTTAGAAGGGAGGTTATTGGCCAAAGTAGCTTACAATACATTTTAGTGCCCCCCCCCTCCATCAGCTTGAAAGATGGCAAGGACAGAAAGCACTTGGGTCCAGTTGTCTGTAATTTGGTACATTTCCAACCTACAGGCATCTCTCTCATGTATGCCATTTTCATATAAATTATACACAGAACAATAGCTGAGATTAAGCAAATTCTTTTTTAGCTACTGCCAGCTATAAAAGTTGCTCTTGCAAGTTAATTGCAGCAGATATTCTTCAGAAATCTGATAGGTTTAATCTCCTGAGAAGGGACTACCATACCTGAAAATTTCATCTGATTATGCTGAAAGGCAAAAAATAAACGTATGGACAGTTCCTTTTTGAAATAGATAGATCTACCAAAATTTAAAAGTGCCCGGGGGAGTGGGGGAATGACCAATTTGTTCATAATTTTGCAGACAAATTATCCAGAAGTGGCTACTATGCCTGTAAATTTCATCTATTTCTGTTGAAAAGGAAAGTTATGTTGGAAACTGAGAGGAGGTATAACAGTCATCTTCAAATATCTAAAGGGCTGTCACTTTGAAGATGGAGCAAGCTTGTTTTCTCCTGCTCCGGAGGGTAGGACCTGAAACAATGGATTCAAGTTACAAGGAAGGAGATTCTGACTAAACATCAGGAAGAACTTTCTGCCAGTAAGTGCTATTTGATGGTGGAACTATCTCCCTCTGAAGGTGGTGGACTCTCCTTCACTGAAGGTGTTAAAGCAGAGGTTGGGTGGCCATCTGCCATGGATGGTTTAGTTGAGATTCTTGCATTGCGAGGCTGAAGGCACATGTATCCACATGTGGTGGAACTGTAAAACGATCAGACAATTTTGGGAAATGATTTACAGCGAGCTTAAGAAAATGTTTAAATGTTCCTTCCCTAAAAAAACTGAAGCCTTCCTGCTAGGAATTATGGGAAATGAAATCCAAAAAAACAAACAGACAACAAAAACAAAAACAGGAGAGTCTTTATGTATGTTACAGTTGCTGACAGAATTCTAATTGCAAAAGGTTGGAAGGAAGAAGATACCCCATCTAACTCAGACTTGCAGAATAAAACAGGAGAGTATGCCGAACTGGCAAGATTATCAGCAAGGCTAAGAGACATTACAGATGCCCCCCCCCCCCCCCGAGAGTGGGATATATACAGAGTTTATGTAAAAGAACATTGTCAAAAGATCAATTCGTTGGCAGGTTTTGATTGAACTTTGGTGTGTAAATTGGATAATTGTATAAAATAAAATTTATAGTAAGTCAAATAATATGGAGAAAGTAAAATTTAAGCGTGTATTTTAGGAATTTAATTCGGGAACGCAAAGGGAAGATTGGAGGTCTTGAAAAATCTAATCACAAATGAATGTAGAAAGCATGCATTAGTTAAAGAATGAAGAACTGTTTATTTTGTATTTTTCATTTTGTCTTTAATATCTATTGTACAATTCTGTTATAAAATTTTCAATCAATAATAAAAAAGAGATTCTTGCATTGCAGGGGGTTGGACCAGATATTCCTTTGGATACATTCCAACTCTACAAATCTATGATTCTGTGATTCTGTGTCTGTTTTTTCACTCTCCATTAAATATTGAATGAGAGTGGAATGAAGCTTTAGGGATGTGGGTGGGTGGGTGGGTGTGTTTTGCAAAGCAAGACTAAGATTTAAGATGTGGACGACTGATTTGATGACCTCTGAAGTGCTTTGCACAGAATCTTGTTCTTTGCAGAAACACCAAATATGTATCAAAGCAAAAACATGTGATTGGCAGACGCTCCTACATTCAAGAATTAAAGTTTGATGGAGCTGGAGGAGCTCATGGACAGAGATGTATTGGGGGCAAGGCAATGAAGCATTTTGGAGGTTAAGACAAGGAACTTGAGCTGGGTCCAGGAGCACACAGGATCCCAATGCAGGGATTTAGAGTAGTAGCTACAGTATTGGACTGGATCGAGTGAACAAGACTTGAAATCATTATTCAGTTGCATGTAAGTTGCTGGCTTTTTGCCTTGGTTTCTAGTCTAGTCTGTAACACTGCACTGATAATGGCCTAGCTTGCAGAGTTTTTGTGTGGATGAATGAGGACAGATTTGCAAAGTCTCTTTGCATGCTCTCCTGTATATGTATTAATGATCAATAGAATTTCACTCTATTAAACTCTCCCTTCTGGTGATGGAAAGAGTGCCATCTTTTAGGAAGACATCGGGTATTGATTTTGGGATTCCAAGTGATGAAGGGATCATGGCATCCCTTTGTAAGTTGTTCCATTGATTCACTCATTCCAGTATATTTTCTACCTACTCCAACTTCATTTCCAGCTGCCGAGTCTGTGTCATCTTTTTGTCAGTGTGGCTAAAAAGAGCTTACCTACCTGTATGAAGATCTCCTCTTTGCTTTTATTTGGTTAGATGGTAGGTAAAGGTAAAAGACCCCTAGACGGTTAAGTCCAGTCATAGGCGACTATGGGGCATGGCGCTCATGTTGCTTTTCAGGTTGAGGGAGCCGGCATTTGTCCACAGACAGCTTTCCGGGTCATATGGCCAACATGACTAAACTGCTTCTTATGCAACGGGACACTGTGACAAGTGCCAGAGTGCACAGAAATGCCGTTTACCATCCCACCACAGCAGTACCTATTTATCTACTTGCACTGGTATGCTTTCAAACTTCTAGGTTTGTCAGATGGTCATGTTCATGGTCTTAGGGCCAAGCTACAGGTTACAAACAGTTTTGGTAACACTTCTCTGATTCTTTGTTTCAGATGAAAAGTAAGGAGACTACAATTAGGAACACAGGAAAAAAGGTTACAGTTCATAACACCTTTCCTGCTAGCCATCCCCCCCCCCCGCTTTCAAAGTTGCCCCCCTCTAGCTGCCTCCCCCATCCACCCACTGGGAAAAAGATAGGTGGAAATGATCAAACACTCTCTCCTCTTTCACCACTTCTGAATGCCAATGACTTTTTGTTAGGTTGTGGTGGGGATTAGAGTTGTGGAGAAGTTAATCCAGAACTTCATGTAATTTAACCCAAAGCAGCCACAATGGTGTGGTGGAAGAATCTAGAGCAACGTGCCTCTAGCAATGCATCCTTTTAAAATCCTGGCATCCATGATGCCACCACCAATCTGGTAATTACGGGGGGGGGGGGGAGAGAGACCCAAATCACTAAGGAGCAGGCTGCATCTCTCATCCTATGGAACACATCCTACTATCTAGGCCATGCATATATTTAGTTCTTCATAAACCCTTTATCTTTTTCTCACGGTTAAACAACCCCCCCCCACTAAACTGAGCATTGACTAGAGCCAAGATGATAGCAGAGGCAATGATCCAGCATTGACCAAAAGGAGAGAAGGAGTGGGGGAAGGGAATGAGATGGGAATGCAGGTGGTTCTTTTTCATCTCTCATTTCAGCAGTTCCTGTTTTTCAGGCTGTGCTGCCGCCAAAGTCTTAACAAGCCCCAGGAGCTGTCTGAAAAGTTATCCTGACACCAAGTGACAGACTCCCAATTGATATCCTCGGGAGGCCGTAAATGCAGTTCTGCTAGGTTTCTGGAGCAAGTTTCGTCTCCTACCTGGAGAATCCTTTATCTGTTATGACACCTCCCTTGGCTTGCTGCTCTTGATGTTTCTCTTTGTTTCCTGCTACAGCAGGCAGGTAAATGCTTTGAAAATCTTGTGCACGTATTATGTTTTTTGCAGCGCTCACCTGTGGGTAATTGTTGCCTGAGAACTGGTGTAATGCAATGTGAGCTCACAGCCCAGTTGAAATACATAATGGATTCACTGGTTGTCCCTAGGCAAGCCATTATATTTCAGTCTCAGTCTACCCATATACAAGGTAGGATAAAGGGTTATAGTGAGGATCACTAGATAATGTCTAAAAAATTAGCTATAAATGCCAAATCATCTGCTCTTCTTCCCTTCTCTTCTCCCAATATATTAGAGGCATATGCTAACTTTTGTAAACTGTCCTGATAATTGTATTTTGAAGGGCTGTAGGCAAATATGATAAATAAATGAAATAAAAATGAATGCTATGTGATTAGCTATGCAGGCAGTACAATAGTGTCACCTAGTGCTTGATTAAAAGTATTACAAGACAGCTTGATTAAAACCACCAGACAAGTGAAAGAACATACCACTGTCTCTCAACCTAGACAAAAAACAAACAAACTACTTTTATAAAGAAACATACTCCCTAAGCTTTTCAATTGACCTCAAAGAAAGAAAAAAGCAACATATATTGATTGAGGATTTTTTTTTCCCTTATGGGGGCTGAGTCTCTGAATGCTTAGTGTATCATTGCGGGACTGTTCTATTGGCATGCAGTTTGGATACGCTTATAGTACAAGCTGTACTAATATGTGCATCTTTTCCGGATTGAAACACATGAAGGTTTTCCCCTGGCCGATCTGCTAAATATCCTGTGGTAGGAGATATTTTATTCCACATGCCACTGAATATAAATGAGTACTTGAAAGAAAAAGAAAGGCAGGGAAGCCAGCAGTGGAAAACTCGACCCAATAACACATTTGCTTGTGCGAAGCTGACAAGGCCCTGTTGGCTCTCCTAACATCATTTGGCATTTATTGATTCCTTTTGTTTATTATTTAGCAGTAAATCACTTCAGACTTGAGCTCATGTATGCCTTTTCTGATCAACTTGGCTGCAGCTGTTAAGGTGTCCTGCAGCTGCCCCACAAGCTTCTTAGACAGCTGCAGGAAAGACTGAGCTCTCAGCAGTAACTAAAAACTTGAGTGTCTTAAAAAAGAAGAAGTTCAAATGCCCTGGCTGGTATTGGCCCAGTGGATTCAGACTTGGAGGAGAAGAAAACAGAAGGGAAAAAACCATTGCATTTTAAGTTAGAAGCATATACATGGATTCCCTTGAATAGCCTAAAGAGGTCTATTGGATACTGTAGGAGGGATCAGAAGAGGACCATGTGTCCTCAAAGGGTGGCACTTGTTGACTGTGAATAACAAGCAAGTATCCTGTGTATCCTGCTTTGGTTCCTTGAAATTGGGTTCCAGGGTGAGTGAGAGTTAGGTGTTAGCCTTCAAGTGCATGAGAAGCCGAAATATGGTCCAAAGCAAGTAGGAATCAAGCTTCAAGACAGAAGTTCAGCCAGTGCAGAAAAGGCTGCATAGTCAATATCAGGTGGAAGTGGAGTTCCAGAGCAGTAACTAAGCAGAGGGGGAAGGAGATGCCAATGAGAAGCAAGGTCTGAGTCTATGATTTGATAGCAAGGCTCAAGAAACTCAGTCTCAGGGGCCTAACACCTCTCTATCTGACCCTCAGGACTCTCTCCATGTGAATATATATATTTTTTAAAAAATAATATTTATTACTTTTATAGATTACAAAAAGAGAGAAAAAAGCAAAAAACAGAAAAAAAACAGAAAAAAGAACAAAGGAAAAAAAACAAAAAGAAAAACACAATACAATACAATATATAAACAATACAAAACACAACCTAAACTCAAAACTAAACACATTAAGCTGAACTAAACAAACCCCACTCCCAAAACAAAAACAATTTAAAAACATACATCATCTCTTTTCCATACTCTATCTTTCATTCCCTTGTTTCCTCGATCTCCTCACACCTCCCTTTTTGTGTTCCACTTGTATTAATTGTTTCAGCAAATCCTTTCCATCTTTCTCCATTTTCTGTGATATTGTAAATAACGTATTATTTTAACCTTATTTTCCATTAAAACTAAATTACTTATATGTGCTTAACTCCTTATAACATTTCTGTTAAGCCCATAAATAATAAAAAATAAAAAATCATTCCACCATTTTTCTATCACTCATTAGTTTTACCATGTCTATGTATAAACTTTAAATTTTCCAATCTTTTTCCACCATCTCCTCTCCCAGGTTTCGGATTCTGCCAGTCCTTTCTGTCAATTCCATAAAGTCCATCAACCTGGTGATCTTATGTCTGAGGCTCTTAACTCTTTTCCAAGTCCCTTCTGCAGGTCTTCTTCATTTTCTTTAATGCTAAATAGCCAATCTCGGGGAAATTCCAACCTGTCAATCCTTTTCTTCCTTCTGAACAGATCAGCTGAATTTCCATAGTTAAAACTACAGTCCATAAAGTATTTCCAGGTATATTTCAAGATTCCTCCAATTCCAAAGGCCCCCCAAACTTCAATCTCCTCCAGACCCAAGTCCAAAAGTCAGTTAGTCCCTGCATAGAGGGCTCTTTCTAACTTTCCTTCTTTAATCCAAACCGGGATCCATTCCTCGGAGTCTGGCTTTTCCTAGATTCAATCATAGAAGGCCTCAACTTATAATCTCCAATTTGCTTCTGTAAATCCCCAGATCTCACTTGTATTATTTTATGTTCAACAACAGCTGCATCTCCTTCTCCTCCTTCTTCTCCACCATTTGTCCTGCCAAGGTGGGTTCCTGTACCAAGTCCTGAATTATTTCTGTGTTAGTGTTCGCTTTTTGACTCAAGTTGGTCACTTTCTGTTCCAAATTATCAACTTTGAGAGTCATATCATCCATCTTCTTGTGAAGCTGTCCCAGTGAACAGCTTATCTTACATAAAACAGTCACAATGGCCTCTCCTGTCAACATTTTGAAATAGTCCAAGGTCGCTCTCTGGTTCCCAAACTCCTTTTCTGCAGCTGGAAATCCCCCAGTTACAGTCCTGTTACAGTTTCAAAAAGCTCCCTCTAGAGGGAAACAGTCTCCACTTGTATCAGTTCTTTCAAGCACAATTTCAAACATTAAAGATAAAATTTCAGTTACTTTTCCTCTTTTTTTTTTTAAACGCAGAAAGGGACAATGGAAACAGTATCTTACTCTTGTTTAGCTAGCTGTCAAATCCTTTCTGTCAAAAGCACTCTCTCCAAATGTCATCTGGCAGCCCGTTCCCAGGTTCAGAGCAGTGGTAATTTGATTTTTTCACTCTCTCCTGCAGGCTCACTAGATCCAAAAATTCCCCCCTCTTCTCCTGCTTCCAAGGGGGGTTTTGTATTTTTAAACCGGTGAAAATTTAATCCTTTGCCAAAAGCTTTCAAAGGCTTTACTTGTAACGTCTTTGCTTCAGTCTATTTACAACTTCCTGTTTATAACCTTCCCGTTTCAGTGCCAAATTGAAGTATTTAAGAATCCAATTTTCCGTTTTACTCACGAGTAGTTGTTTAAAATCCAATTGTCCACAGGAAAAAGTCAGCGCTCTCCGGCAACAGCAATGCGGCTTCACTCTGTGAAAGAAGCAGTCGATTCAAAGCACCGCGCCACTCACCCCACGTCGCTCCGGATCCCCAAAACAGGGTTTCCCCGCGAGTAGGGGAGGCGCAAAGGTGCCAGCCGAATCCCACGTCCACAGGCTTCTCCCGCCTGTGGTTTTTAATGGGTCTCCGCCTCGCCGTGGCGGTTCAGACCCTGTTTTCCACGGAGTGGGTTCCTCCCGATCGGAGGAAATCCGCCATTGCCAGAGGCGCCAACCCGGAAGTCCTCCATGTGAATATATCTCCTTAGGTTATGCCCTTCACTGATCCTGCTCCACACCCTCTTCACATGTTTTTGCCTGCCTGAAATTGGCCCTTGAAATGTGAGATTGCCTCTTGCTTGCTTTGATGGAGGGATGTATGTAGGTGCAGAAAGCTCAGTGTGTGGTTGGAATGTAGTCTATGCAAAGGTAAGGGACACAACTATTGCTCCATCCACCTTTGCCTCTGGACACAACCACCACCTGTGTGTTTTCCCCAGAAGGGAATGTGGGGTTTTTGGGGGGGGGGGGGTAGAAATATATCCCAACCCTGGTTTACAGGGCCAGGATTGGCGCTTGGAGACAGTTAACTGAGTACTCCAGCAGGCTGGCACAGTAACTAAGATGTCACACTCCAAGCACAAAATGTGGTCTTCCAGGTTTAGGATAGAGACAAGAGAGTTGACCACATGAGTGGTAGACTGTGGGAGCTTCACTCCTAGGAACTGGTTTGAGATGCACACGCCAGTGCCTCATTTCACCTTATTTCAGTTGGGTGGAACCTTTCTCAGTCTGAGGGCCACAATTCCATGCTGGGAAACCTTCTGGGGGCCACATGCCAGTGGTGAATGGGGAGAGAAGCAAAACTGAGCAGAGCAGTGAACACTGGGGTTGGCTCCAGAATATGGGTCAGGTTGGCCTTGTATCAGTCTGGGTCAGGACTGCCCTAAAGTGTTAAATTGGGACCAGATTGGAGAGAGAGAGAGAGAGAGAGAGAGCGCAGGAGCGGCAGAGGAAGCCTCTCGGGCACCTGGGGCGAACCACCCATAGGGGCGCAGCGCCCATAGGGATGGCCCGGCCCGTGCCTTCCCTATGAGCACCACACACCCCGTCCCTCCCTATGGGTGCCATAGGGATGGGACAGGATGGGGCGCACAGCGCCCTTAGGGATGAGGCGTGCCGCAGGGCCTCAGCCAGCCTACAACTGGGGGGCAGGCAGCGGATTAACAGTGCGGAGCCTGCGGGTGCCAAGACACATGGCTCGTGCATGGTGCAGGCTCAGCAGTGAGTGCTGCCTGCCATTTTGTCACCCCCCCGTCAGGATGGCACCCAGGGTGGTCTGCACCCCCACGCCCCCTTCCTATGCCCCTGTGTGTGTATGACACGTGCATACACAGCCCTAATAGACAGTCGTTCAAATGCCTTCCAATAAACATCTTTGGAAGAAGACAGAATTGTTTTGTGCTAAACACTGATAGAAGGAGTAATACAGGGAGTTGAGGGGACAGAAACTGTTTGGCAATTATTATAGTTTAACAACTCTGTGTATCTGTTACACAGTTGTTAGCATTTTATAGGCCTTAAATAATCAATTGGTATTTAATTAGCATACAGTACAATTACTGCCTTCCTAAATCTATAATGATAAACCAAAGTTGCAAGTTATTGGATGCTAATTACCAGTTGATGATTAGAAACAGCTAAAGAAATTTGCCAGCCTCATTCCTGATATAATATGGCATGTCCACTGCATATTGCTGAGCAGAAAGGCATGTCTCTTTTTCCCTGTGCCTTAGCAATCAATGGCTGCTTAATGTACAATATTTGTCTAATTAACTCTAAATTATATTCTCATTGACAACATTTCGGGGTAAGACATCTGTACTGTGTATGATGGATTAGACACAGAAGGCCTGTTTTCACTTAGCAGGATTTGTGTGTGCCACTTTCCTTTGCCTGACGTGAAGGACATCTATCCTGCCACCACCCCAGTAATTTTAAGGACAGACGGTCAGTAGGTGGGGTCTGTGATAGGAATGGATTAAGTAGCCTTACCCATATTGTTTCAGTTTCTCCGGCACTCAGTCTGTTCTATCCCATTTTGGGGACTTTTTAAAAAACAAGACACACAAAATTTCCACATTTAATTTATATGCATGTTGTATGTAGTTTCTACATGAAATATTCACCTTTTACATAAAATGCACATTTTCAGTGCATTTCCCCCATAAAAGATGCTCTTTCTCCCCCCCCATCTTCCCCATTAAATATTTTTTTCCTGTGTGCACTTTTGTATACTGAAACTGTCACAAAAATCAAATTATTAGAATCATAATCACCATTGATTTATTAGTCATCTTCTAAACGACCATCTCAAGGGAGGTTGCACATATGGTATTTAAAAACAGTTAAGGACACAAATACAACAAATACATTTAAAGCAGGACCAAGACCCTAATAAGCGGACCCTTATGGTAAAGACCCATTTAACCAGCTGTTGGAACAAAAATGTCTTTGATTGTTCTGTAAAGGGCAGATAGCGGACACCTGTTGGATCCTGAAAAGAATGCTCTTCCAAAAGGAGGGGCAGCTGCAATAAAAGCCCTGCTCCTGTGAATTACCACACAATGGGCATCTGAGATCAGTGGAACTTGTAAGGAGGAGAAGCTCTCCCATAGACTGCAACAATCTACTGGTCTGTCAAGTAACCTGGTCCTGGGTTGTGTCGGGACTTATATGATAGTATCAATACCTTGAACTACGTGAGTCATCCAACTGATGATTTGTTTTCTGATCTGCAAGCAAGTTTGGAAGGATTGGGACAGGTTGGTCTGCTGCAAAACAAAACAAAACAACAACAAAACTACCACTGAATAAATTCATTCTCCATCCCTAACCAAGGTTGTGTTTTGACTAGTGAATGGACTAGTGTTGGCTCCAGACTTTGCATGGACTGGGCAAGAGTAATAGGTAGGTGAATAGTCCTTCAGGTAACGTTGTCCCAAACCATTTAGGTCTTTATAGTTTAAAACCAGCACTTTGAATTGCACCCAAGCAGGGAATGAATAGGCTGCTAGTGCAGTCAACATGAAAGTCTTATATGCCACCTTGCAGCCTTTTGAAGCAATTGAGGTTTCCAAACAATATTCAAAGGCAGCCCTAAATGGAGCATGTTACAGCAATCAAGGTGGGTAGTGACTAAGACCTGGATAACCATAGCCAGATTTCCATGGGCAGCACTCAGTGTGTTGGCTTATCAAGGGAGAGCTTGTGGAATTTAGGTGTTTGGGAAGCAGGGCCCACCAGATTATAGTGTAAAAATACTAGAAAATAATTTAATTCCTTTTCTAGAGGGGAAAAAAGGCTGATTTAAGGCTGAAGTCGTGTACTCACCTACCTAGGAGTAAGCCCCATTGAACTCAGTGGGACTGAGTAGACATGTAAAGGCTTGCACTGGAAGGCTTCAACCTTGTGCACACTTTTCTGGGAGTAAGCCCTATTGACTAAGGTGACTTCTGAGAGAATATGCATAGTTTTGTACTGTAGTTTAGAAAAAAGACCCAACTCCTACCCCAGCAGAATAATAATAGTAATTGTAATAATAATAATAATAATAATAATAATAATAATAATAATAATAATAATTTGCATGGCAGAGTCTTGTAGGCAAATTGACACAGTACCTGTTCATGAGAAACCACTCCCCACGTCAGCTGCCCAGTGAGAGAGGCCGATGATACATCTTGCAAAGGCGAAATGTGTCAATTGTATAGTATGAGTGATGGATTTGGACGTAATGCCCCCTGGCTCTGTGTGAGAATCAGCTTGTCCTTCACACTCCGAATGGATGTTAATAACTGCACCTAACGGATGTTAAAGCAGAAAATGCCAGAAAATGAGTCAGCGGGATTTTGAAGGAGAAAGTGCAGGGGAGAGAGAGAGAGAGAGAGAGGCAGTTAACTCTACAGAGCAGCTTGCCATACATTGCACAAATACGTCAGTGAGTACATACACACACAGAGTGTTGAGAGGGTCAGGGTCACGGAGCTGGAGAGACATTGTTCAAGAAAAGTATACACACACTCACACACTCATATACGGCTTAGGTCTGACAATGCAAATGTTGTGTCTGCAGCAAAGACAGAGATGCATTAGCTGCTGCTCAGAATCTCCTCTTCTGGACCGTGTTATTAAGGAGATGGGAATCGGGCTTTGTCTTATTTGCTGCTGAGCAGGACATGTGGTGGTTTTGCTGATGGATGTGTTTATGCCAGCTGCTGTTTCTGTGACCTGGTTTTTTAAAAAAACTGCTGCCTGTTATATAAGCCAGGAGCATCAGGTCTAACCAAAAAGAACGAAAAAGGTAAGAGAAAGGTAAACAGGAAGCGAGAGGATCAGCGGAGGCAGTCCTTCATTTCCACAGGGAAAGGACTTAAGAGGAGGAAAGCAATTTCTCCCCTTACAAAGCAGCTGCTTAATTCTTGGGGGAGCTGCCGCTGGTTGAAGCCTGGATTGAAAATGAAGTAGATGCAAAATAGACCAAACGAGACATGACAGCTAATTGTGTGAATGCAATTAAGATGTACATTTTTGTTATGCAAATATAACAGCCAAGGGAAAGCCCCGGCAGGGTCTTAGCTCAGTGGCAGAGCATCTGCTTTGCATGCAGAAGGTCCCAAGGTTGAATCCCTGGCATCTCCAGGGAGAGCTGGGAGGGACCCCTGCCAGAAACCCTGGGAAACTGCAACCAGCTTCCCTGCAAACTGTGTTGACCTAAATGAACCAATACCCTGATGGCAGATTTCTGTATTCCTATGTCTTGAAGGAAGGACTGCAGCTCAGGGATTAGAACACCTGCTATGCATGCAGAAGGTCCCAGGTTCAGTCATCTTCAGCTAGGGCTAGGAGTGTCTTGCCAGGAACTCTGAAAGGCCATCGCTAGGTGGGTTGGCTCAGTATAAGGCAGCTCCCTATGTCCTTCTTTCTATCCTTGTCACAGTCCCCAAAATACCGTATTTTTCACTCTATAAGCCGCACCAGACCACAAGACGCACCTAGTTTTTTGGAGGAGGAAAACAAGAAAAAAAAATATTCTGAATCTCAGAAGCCAGAACAGCAAGAGGGATCCCTCTTGCTGTTCTGGCTTCTGGGATAGCTGCGCAGCCTGCATTCACTCCATAAGACGCACACACATTTCCCCTTATTTTTTAGGAGGGAAAAAGTGAGTCTTATAGGGCAAAAAATACGGTAATTATATTTCAAGGGAAGTTCCTTTTGACACCTTTTTTTAATAACAGTCCTGAAGGGGGAAAATTTGTGTCAGAACTGCAGCAGGGAGGGAAGGGTTAAACTTTTCCATCCTATCCTATGATTCCAGGGCTGCTCAGGTGTTATCACAAGTGTCATTTGTGTAACAACAAACCATGCATGTTAGTACATTCACACAATCAACATCAAGCGCATCTCAGCCCTAAATCCCTATATCCAAGCAGCAGTTCCCAAGTATTGTCTAAAGGTTCCTAAACAATTCAGAACCACAATTTTCTAGGCTGGTGACAATTTCAAAGGCTAGTGTAAGCATCTGAGGGATGGGGGAAGCACAGACATGTCCCTTTCCTAGCTGCTCTCAGCTGAAAAAGCACACTGTATGTGTAAGCCCTGGAAGTTTTATGTTTGATTCCTTCCCTCTCTCTTGCTCCCCAGATTCAGTCTGTCAGCAAAACAAGTTGCTTTTCTTCCTAAAACATTGTAAAAACATCTCTCCCTTCCTCTCGGTTCCATTAGTGTCAGTCTTCTTAGTGTTCGTCCTGTCCCGTTTTGTGCAGACTTTTGTTTTGAAAGAGTGCATGGAAATTCAGCATTTATGTTGCACACATTTTGCATGCATTCTCCGCATAGGCTTTAAATAACAGATGCACTTTTAAAATGCAAAACACCCACCTTTTTCAATGCATTCATCCATAAAACATGCAATTTGTATGCATCTTTTAAATAATATATACATATACATATACATAAACACACAAAAGTGTACCTATAGATAGCACACACATTTCATAAAGGGTATGTGTGTGTAAACTTTTAGTCTACTAAAATAGCCTTGCAAGTTCTGGAGAAGTGCACAATCTCAGTGGGAGTTCCAATCTACAACCAAATTAGGGAGAATGGCATTGGGTCAACCTGCAAAAAGGCATTCTTCCTCCAGCATTGTCTGCTACTGTAAACATCTCCTTTCTTCCACCTGCTTGCCATACTTCAGTCCTTTCATCTCTATCTAAAACTCCACTGTGAAAAAAATACCCCCCTTTCCCAGCCATCTAATACCATGCCCACTGGCATCTCCACTGCCTCTTCTGTGTCTATCACAATTTAAATAAACCTTTTACCACAACTGTTCATTACAGAATAGTGAGTGGAGGAGATGGGAGCAGAATTGTGCCCAATAGCTGCAGCCCCTGACTGCCCCATCCATTCATCTTCATGGTTTCCAATTGCATCTGGACTGGAAAACTGGTTTCTGGGATTGAAATGGACTAGGATCCATAACTGACATTAGATTCTTGTTTGTTCTGCTTCTAATGGCTCTGGTTTTCTTGGTTCACATGAAATGGGTGGCTATGAGCAACCAGTCTCTGAAATCTTCAATGATAAGCTAAGATTTTTCCACCCAAACTTGGCCCTCCAGATGTTTTCGGACTACAACTCCCATCAACCCTGATCACTGGTCCTGTTAGGCAGGGATGATGGGAGTTGTAGTCCCAAAACATCTGGAGGGCCGAATATGCCTATGCCTGACCCAAACTGAGTCACTAGGATCTGTTGTTTGGCTTTAGCATGAGAAGTTGCTTGCCCCAGATAGGCCTACCTGATGCTGTAATCTTTTTGACACTAAGCTAAGACATTCCTCTGCCCCCAGATATTTGAAAGGATCTGATGATCTGAGTTATATATAAGCCTTTTGGTGATTGCTTATCTGTGATATTTTGTAATTCTGTTGGGTTGGGATAGTTTTTATTATATTATGAACATTGTATACATTTTCTTTGAACATCTGTACATTTTTAACTGGTGCAAGATGCTTTGCATCTCCTTTTAGAAAAAGCCACCTCTAAGAAATGTAATGAACTATTCTAAACTTATCCATCTTAGTCTTCAGCTCAGCTGAGACGAAACAGAAGTGCACATGAACTGCTTTTTGAGGAAATCCATCCCTTGTCAGTCTTGCCTCTCTCCCTCCTTCCGTTGTCTCCCCCGCACCCTTGTCGCATTACAGAGAGTGACGTGTTGACTTCTTTCACATTCTCAGTGCAGAGACTTGTCTTCTTGCTTGAAATGTACACCAATGTTGCTGCATGAATAATGAAAATACAGAGCTAATGAGAGAGAGGACAGATGGGGATGTCTTTCTGGGCATTACTAGAGAGAGGTAAAGTCCCTTTCTGAATACCCAGTGGTTAAAGCACACTTAGCGCTCTCTCTCTCTCTCTCTCTCTCACACACACACACACACCACTTAATAATGTTTAACCCTGGCCAAATAGTTCCCATTCTTTGCTTTTTTCTTATCTCCCCCCACCAATGTCTAATGTGAAGATGTTCTTTTATCAGAGAGCTGATAAAAACTTAGTACTGCAGCGATTGAAACCAAGAAAGGAAATAGAATTGGGGTGGGGGAAACCTTCTAATAAGCAATTATTATAGCAGCCTTACAAGAGTTTGCATTTCTTCTAAGGGTTGTGTAGTAACTGATAGCAATTTCTGGTAATTAAATACAAATTAATTCCCATAACTGTGGAGAGAAGTTTATTTATGGTATTGTATTTATTAGTGCTCCTTTATTTAAAAATGCCATCATTGTTTTTGTTAAGTAATTACAGTTTGCTAAATAATTTCCCTCGCGTAGGTATGAATTTTAAATAGCAAAGATATTGTTGTATCACAGAGAGGATGGGGTGTGAGCGGAGGAAGGTTGCTTAGATGTTGGATATCTCCTACATGGCAGAGCTGCTGTTATATAGAGCTGCAGTAGGATTGTTGACTTCATGGCAAATGCAAGAGATCAGAGAGACTGGGCAATTGCCTGAACCCATGCCCATTAAGGGGCTACTGACTTGAGGGAAATCAGTGAAGTCATGACTGATTTGGGGCAGGGTCTGTATGGGTGAGAGGCACTGAGTGTCTGATCTTCAACCTTGCCATGCTGTGTGCATAGCAAGGGCCCTGAAGTCTCACATGCACACAGACGTGAAAATGTAGTGAATGGGAAATTGGAAGAATTATAAACCAAAATTGCCAGATTTGTCCACCCTTGTTTGTACTGAATCAATTAAGCAAAGGAAAAATGGTATCTGCTGGCTTTTGGGTCTAGCACCCAAAGAGGAACCAGCTGTTTTCTCTCCGGAAACTAAGCTCCAATAACCAGCTCTGCCCTCCCCTTTAATTCCCCCCACAAGCCCCAGTTTAATTCTGAATGCCACTCCGCGTGCCATCTTTCCCAGCCGCCCAGCACTTCAGCTGGATTGCGCAAACCTCCAGAGGGAAACTTCTGCTTCTACCAAATAAGCACTTCACATGTGCTGGTGGTTTGAAAACATCAATTAGCTCCCAAACAATTATTATTATTTTTGAAATGTCATTTTATAGGGGCAATAGCACAACACAATAATCCTGAACAATTTAGCAGAGTGTGTTTACCGTGCAGAGAGCCATTTATTCCGCAAGCCATGCCGCTGAAGCAAGCCTCTTAACGTGAAATGGCAAGTGAGGCAGAAGCAAAATGCCATTTCCCCCGCATATATTAGCGGCGTGTCGACAGGAAGCGCCTTGTTCTGCCGAATGCCATTTGCCTGGCATTTTCTCATGCTCACAGAGTTCTCATAGGAGGGAACAGCTGTCACCATTGACAGGGGCAGTGGCATCATGGGCACAGCCTGGGCACTCCCTGAAGATCAGCTGGGAGCTGGAGACTTTTACATTTTTTATATAGGTTCATGTGTGAAGGCAAATGAAGACAGAACAGCAGCCCTACCTATTATTATTATTTTTAGTAGTAGTAGTAGTAGTAGTAGTAGTGATATTTTTGTTGAAAAAGAGGTGCTGGAACTCACCATGAACGCCTCCCTTGTTCTCTTATAATGTCTATGGAGCCCACCTGAGAGATGCCAGAACTGAGTTCCGGTGAGTTCCAGCTGTAAAAAAAAGCTCTAATATTATGGTGACCTTGTTATGCATCAGAAGACATGACCACCATGTCACTTCTCCATTGGAAAGTGTATGTCACAAACAAAAACCCCAGTCAAATACAAATGACCTCTATGGTGGTTATGGATATGGTTGCCAACTTTGTTCTGGCCACATACAGGGCAGGATGGGCGGGTGAGCAGACAGTGTGTGGGTGTGAGCATTGGGGCCATATTTTTTCCCCACCTGATGCTGAAATGACTTCAGAGCAATCAATCACATTCAATTGCAGCCTAACAGGATATCCACTCTGGAATTTGTCATGTGCACATGTTCATGCATGCACACACACACGTGCACATGCACAGACACACAAATTTGTAAATCTGTCTGTATTTTGCTACCCAGAACTTAAATACCTGACCTTTCACACACCCTTTCACACACATGCAATGCTGTACAGCACTACATGCAGGCCAGGGCAATAAATAAATAGGAAGGCATATTCTGATGGGGGGGGGTGAGTTTTATTCCACATGTTAAATTTCTGAAAGAGAGAGAAAATGTTAGGGGGGTGGAGCCTTGTGGGGAGCTATTTCTCTCCTACCTCCCTTCTCAAATATCATGCATAGAACTATATTCAGAACTGGGTCTTCTGGACTATACAAAACTGCTTGTTTCTAGAGCTTCACAATCTGTCGCCCTATGAGGGATGGGACCTGGCACTCCCAGGCTGCAGCCTTGCTCTGATTTGCTCCTCATTGTGGACAGGATGCGGAGAGGGAGCAAGAAGGAAAAGGGAAAGGAAATAATTGAGAGGTTTCTCCAGCCAAGCCAGCAATGCCTTCCCTATGGGACTGGTCATAGGCATTTGGAGAGGATCCCTAATTTCTGCATCCCATATTGAATCAACACAGGACATAGCATTTGAAAAATATGCAGCCTTTCTGTTCTACTGCAGTTTAGGTAAAGGTACCCCTGCCCGTACGGGCCAGTCGTGTCTGACTCTAGGGTTGTGCGCCCATCTCACTTAAGAGGCCGGGGGCCAGCGCTGTCCGGAGACACTTCTGGGTCACGTGGCCAGTGTGACGAAGCTGCTCTGGCGAGCCAGCACCAGCGCAGCACATGGAAACACCATTTACCTTCCCGCTATAAAGTGGTACCTATTTATCTACTTGCACTTAGGGGTGCTTTCGAACTGCTAGGTGGGCAGGAGCTGGGACCAAAAGATGGGAGCTCACCCCACCGCGGGGATTCGAACCGCCGACCATACGATCGGCAAGTGCTAGGCACTGAGGTTTTACCCACAGCGCCACCCGCGTCTACTGTAGTTTACCTTCCACCCAAACCTATGCTATTTGTTTCAGGGGGCACTGTGGCAAAATTACTGTCAGGATGCTGTCAGCGGCTCCCAGCTGGTTGCCCAGGAAAGTATAAAGATAAGGAAAAGTTTCTTACCATCCTTTTTTTATTTCAGTCTTTACACAGAGAGGCTATAGAACCCAGTCTCTTGGATAATGGTGTTGTTCCGAGTGAATCTCCACCATACCACCCCCCCCCCCATCTCTCCCACTTCTTCATTCGTCACTTCTACCGGTGCTGCTATATACCCTCTGTCTTTGAGCTCTTTGCTTTCCTACTTTTATGACTCACTGGGTTCTGGGAAATGGAGGGTCTGGAATGCTTTCTAATGACACATGTCAGCCAGCTGCTGCTCTTCCTCTCCCATGATTTCCCAACTTTCCCCCTCATCTGCTTCTGAGTTGTGACCTCCCGCAAACCACTGTTGCAAATCTATACTGTCTTCCTCTTCTTCCTCCCTGGGAGGGTCAGGATGGGGAGGCGGTCTGCACCATTCCTCCTCTGCCCAGTCCCTGACAATTACACAATTTACCTAATTAACTGCAAAAGTTACATCACCATTGCATTATTTCTCCCCATTCATTTAATTGCAAAGGAAATGCAATGCAAAGGCAGGTAGTAATCAGTTATATATCATTTGTGGACAAGAAGAGCAAATAGGTATTTTTCATATCTGTTGGTTTGATTTCCATTCTGAATACGGGACGAATACATGAACACCAGCAATTTCTGCTCCCATTTCTTTCTTTTTTTGTTCAGAATTCTCTCATACCTCTAAACTCCTGATGTAAGGGGAGACAGGCTTTTTATACAACAGCTGGGTTTCCAAAGTGTTTCTTGACACAGTTACTGAGCCATGGGCAACAGGAAGGCCACAGGCCTGTAATTTGTTTACCTCCTAGAACCCAGGGGCAATCCTGACTTTTTAAGAAGTGCATTGAAGAAGACCCAGGGATGCTCCTGGGATTTATCTGGATTTAGTATTCCTTAACATGCCAAGAGTCTGCTTACGGGCTGACCTGATTATCTACCATGGATGCACATTGTGTGTATATCTTGCAGGATTATTAGTTAGGTGCAGCCATCAGGTTGAAGGCCAATGTAAAACAGGCAATTTTTCTGAGGATGAAGTGGGGCAGGGGCAGAGGATGTTGTTTTCAGGCGTATTATTAGCTGTGTGAAGGTTTGCTCCAAACACTTGCACGAAAGTTATTCAACCTCATGTAACCCCCCCCCCCGCACCTCCCCAGCAATGAATTCACAAAGCTGATTCTGACCTGAAAAGAAACACATACAAAACTGGAAGCATCCAATGATGAGAACAAAAAGGAGAGGTATATTTCAAAGATACAGAAGCCTGGCAAGCCCTTTGAAATGGATATCTGAGCAGTTTGTTAAGAAACAAATAAGCTCTTGAAAAAGGCACTTGAAACGAAATGTGTTAAGCTAATTTAATAGTAAGGTATCGTCCTACCCAACATCTTTGAGGAAGATCTCTCTCTCTCTCTCTCTCTCTCTCTCTCTCTCTCTCTCTCTCTCTCTGATTCTGATGCAAGTCATTTCTTCCCTAGAGAATCGCTTGTGAGAAAATCTCATTTGGAAAACAAAACAAAGCAATGCAGTGTCAGCCCCTGAAGCATAAGATGTGAACAGCAATATATGCCAACAGGTCTGCCTGCTTGCACCTTTTTTGATTGTGGTGCTCTCTATCCTTACCTTGGTGAAAGCCCTCTTGACCCAAGTGGGAATGGCATCTGCGTCAGCACTCACATGTCAGTATAAACACCTGCCTCTCTGTCTACGTGTCCTCTTTATCCACTCTGTTGAGCTTCTATAACGAACCTTGACTGTGAGAAAGGCAGTTGGGTGTATGAGGAGGGGTCTGTAGGAAGGACCCTGAAAGACGCTGCAAATCTCAGTTGAGTCTGTTATGCGAGAAGTAGGGAACCTTTCTTGGCCCAAGGGCCACCTTCTCTCCTGGGAAGGCTACATGCCAGCGGTGGGTGTGGCCAGAGGCAAAATAAGTGGTGTGATGGATGTGAGTGTACAGTCATGCCCAGCCATGCAAGAACCAGATGTTTTTCCATCCAAACACCACCTCCCTCCCTCCAGGCAAGCAAGTGGTGTCAACTGAGTCCAAAGATACCTTTTAGCCAGGCAAACATACTTGAGGAGAGCCTGGACTGTGGAGGTTGCATGACCAATGAGAGGGTTGAACAGGGTTGAGCAGAGAGGCCTGGGGGGATGCATTTGACCCTGAGTTGCCAAGGGTTTCCTACTCCTGTGTCCTACACTGAGGGACAGATCTTCTCTTCTCAGTAGTGTTGCTTTGTGGACCACTTTATGTGCCATCGTATGAAAGAAGAGAAACTACTAACTTGCATAGACAAAGTAAAGTTGTGTACTAAAGCAGTGGGATTGGAACTAGATTTCCCCACTGCCTCTGGTGCCCCATTTGGGAAATGTCTTCCTCATCTCTCTTACCAGCTGAAGCCTTAGTGCCAAAACACTGAGAATTGAACCTAATTCTCTCTCGTTGTCATCTGCATAATCACTGGAGACAAACCAGTGGCATTATTTAAATTGTGTTGTGTGTTTTTTAAGGAAAAAATATACAGAGCACTACACAGTACAAAGATCCTACAAACAAAACACGAAAAACCAAACAAATACAAAGTCTGCAAGCCATATTATTCTACATCTTTGATGCTATCAACGTTGTTAAATTGGAACCATCAGGACTAGAAGTAAGGCAAGAAAAATAGCTTGTGGAGACCTGAGGCCAGATGTTTCCATGGTGGGGAATGAACAAGTGAAAGAAAAAGGAACTACAAATCTAAAGAAAATTATACTCTTCTTAAAGACAAAATCCCTGTGCCAAAGGATTCCCTGTTTGGAGCTCAAAATCCTACATGTTTTGCATAGTTTCTGCTCTCCTTATCTGTGGCTTTGCAGAATGTTTTTGGTTTGAACTGGGGCAGCAATCTAATCTTTCCACACTCCATGGGGTCCCTAGCCCTGAAAAGATGAACAGGACCAGAAAGTGAAGCTAACTTAAAAAGGACCTTTCACAAAAGGCTCTTTTTTGCTGTTTCATCTTTCCCAGTTTCCAGGAAACTTGCCAACATATAGGCATTTACTTATTTATTACCACTCTCCTTCCAGTTGCATCACTTGAGTCTGCATGAATTCTCTGGTCAAGACAAGAGAGCAGCCGCTGTGCTGAAGCTTCCCCAAGCCTCCAGGTTAAAGCATAATAGTTATATTTAAAAGATTAATTGAAGAGGGGTTTAAAAACTGGGGCTGTCCATACATTTTTAATATTGATTGATATTATTATAAAAGATTCAGCCCAGACCATTCTCGTCTAGGTCTTTCCGTCAGCCCGCAGACGCCACACTCATCTATGAGGGACATGACTTAGTTATTTATAATCTCTAAATACTGTTCTGGTGACATTTATGGGAAGATCTCTCTCTCTCTCTCTCTCTCTCTCTCTCTCTCTCTCTCTCTCTCTCTGTGTGTGTGTGTGTGGCTCTGTCTGTCTGGATTGACACACTAAATTGTCCCACAAAAGCAACTGGGAGCAAAGAGTTGGGGTGTGTCTTGATGAGCAAGAAATTGTTATACTTTTGGAATGTTTTTTTTTCTGAATTAAAATTGAAGGAATGCTTCACCCTTACACTTGGAAATGTCTAGTAAATCAGATTGGTAGTTGGGTTCTCATTTGGCAAGCCAACATGACAGTGATGAGGGATGGGAAATTATGCTGCATCTCTGATTGGATCATTCAACCACAAATAATGCAAAAATGCATTCAGAACAAAGATAGGAAACTCCCTAAAGCAGGTCATGGTATTTTTTTCTGTTCAGTCCAGTATTGCTGATTCCAGGGATGGCCAGTGTGGTCCCCTCCAGATGCTGTTGGATTACACTGGGCAACAATTTTTTACTTTTTGAATGTTGTCTAGATTTCTACAACTGGTTTAGGGTATTTTTGCACTGCTGAATTAGGAAATGGCATCCGTTTCTCTCCATCGGGTCAGGTTTACTGTAAACTGAATGGTGGGCATTGATAAAGGTAAGTACACGTAAATTGCATGTTGCTTCACCATTTTTCAAACTTCAGGGCTTGAACTTCAGTTTCTTGGAACTCCTGGAATGCTCAGCAGCAGGGAGGTCTCTCTTCAGAGTCCAACAGTAGTCAGCCATCATGACTGCATCCCAGCGACCCTGATACCTGGTCTCCATCTCTTTCATGTCCTGATGGAATCTCTCCCCCTGCTCGTCACTCATTGAACCCAGGTTCTCAGGAAACCGGTCCATATGTGAAAATAGGTAGTGCATCTTGACGCTCATGTTGCAGCCCAGGTTTCTGAAAGCAGTCAGCATGTTGTTGACAAGTTCTGCATAGTTTCTGGCCTTATTGTTGCCAAGAAAGTTCTTCACTACCAGAACAAATGCCTTCCACGCTTCCAGTTCCACTTTGTTCATTGACTTTCCAAACTCTGGATCTCTGATGAGCTGAGGGATCTGAGGACCGTCAAAGATGCCAGCTTTCAACTTCTCCATGGTCAGTCTTGGAAAAGCCTGGCACAAGTAAGTGAAGCAGTCACCATCCTTGTCCAGAGCCTTGGTGAACTGCTTGATTAAGCCGAGCTTGATGTGCAGCAGTGGGAAGAGTATTCTGTCTCTGTCCACCAGAGGGTCGTTGATGACGTTCCTTTCTTTTGCAAGGCACCAATTCCTCCCGCACAGGCCAGTCCTTCTTCGTGTAATGCTGAGCACGGTCCCTACTATCCCACATGCACAGAAAACATGGGTACTTGGTGAAGCCAGACTGTTGTCCCAACAAAAAGTTCACCATCTTCAGGTCAACACAAGTAAACCACTTATGCTGATCATAACCAATTTTCTCCAGCACATACTTCACCTCTTCATAGTTCTCCTTCAGTGTACTCGAGTGAGCCAGGGATATAGAGGCAAACTGGTTGCTGTTGTGCAGCAGAACACATTTCAGTGATTGCTTGCTGCTGTCAATGAACAGTCTCCAATCTTTGGGTTCGTACTGTGGCACTCCAAGCTTGAGCAGAAGCTGCACAATATCTGCACAGTACACCAAGTCCTTCTCTTCCGAGAAAAAACGGAGGTACTCTTGATGCCTGTTGCGGAAGAAGCTGATGCGAGCACTGTCAGAGAGGAGGTTTTTTCCCTTCAATCTGGATGCCAACAGTTCAGCAGAGTCCTTTGACAAGAACCACTTTTTCTTCTTCATGTCCTTCAACACTGGAGGCATCTTCGTCACTAATTTCAGGAAGTTCTCTGAAGATAGGCCCTGGAATTTCATCACAATGAGCTACAGGACGACGTGGTGATTGAAGATCAGGATACTTCGTGGGGCGGCTGCCCCATTAACTTAGTTTTGATCCCCCAACTTTATGCTTTGCCGCACCAATTTATGGAAGATGTCGAGGTTTTATGACTTCAAACTGATCCCTTTTCGACATAATCACCCAGAACTATCGGACCTGAATACTTCTTGTCATTAAAATAATCATTTCCAATCAAAACAATTATTTGACATGGCATTTTACCCCCACCAACTTCTTCTAAAATGCTCCACACAAGCGTACATGTGAACAAAAACGTAAAAAAAAGACATGTGGCCGTAGCTCAAAAACTTGACCTGATTGAGCAAAACCAATGTGATTTTTGGATTCAGCGCATCAGATTCATCCTAAATCAACTGAAAAAATGCAGACAACAAATTTGTTGTTGACCAGTGTTATAATTCCCACCAGCTAGCATGGCCAGTGGTCAGGGATGATGGGAGTTGTAGTCCATAACTTTGGGAACTCCTATATCTACTTTAACACTAGGAATAACATTCTGAAAGTTAAGAGCTGTTCAACAGTGGAACAGACTCCCTAGGGAGGTGGTGAATTCTCCTTCCTGGGAGGTTTTTAAGCAGTTGTTGGATGGCCAACTGTCAAGTAAGCTTTAACTGAGATTCCTCCATTGCAGGGGTTGGACTAGATGAGCCTTCCAACAGTACAGTTCCAATCCACACAATGGGGTGAGCTCCTGTTGATCTGTCCCAGCTCCTGCCTACCTAGCAGCTCAAAAGCACGCCAGTGCAAGTAGATAAATACGTACCGCTGTGGCGGGAATGTAAAAGGCCTTTCCATGCACTCTGGTTTCCATCACGGTGTTCCATTGCACCAGAAGTGGTTTAGTCATGCTGGCCACATGACCCGAAAAGCTGGCTGTGGACAAACGCCAGCTCCCTCAGGCTGAAAGGGGGATGAGTGCCGCAACCACCTTTGACTGGACTTAACCGTCCAGGGGTCCTTTACCTTTTACCTTTTTTACCTATGATTCTATAGAAGCCTTACACAATTATATTTTGGACTAGGTGAGGTTTTTAAACAATCTTCAGAAGCAACCCCACATATGACATGTTACCCTAAATGATCTAGTAGACAATCTTTGATGGACATTTTGTGGCTCCTGCAGCTCCAACCCAGTCCTGCTGCTGGCCAGTCATTCACAGAAGCCAACCTGTTCTTACTTTCCTCTTCGTTGACTGATGTTGCTGTTGCCTTCTAGCTCTTGACGAACAGCTCCTGATATCTTCTCCTTTAATTAATTATATTTTAACTCCGGGTATTGTATTGACGCATGAGGAACATCAATCAGACTTGGGTGCCTGGATGCTAACAGGCTGGAGCTGATTGGTGATCAGACAAAGACCATCTAGTTCCTCAGATTGCATTTCTTCTTCTTCTTCTTCTTCTTCTTCTTCTTCTTCGTCGTCGTCGTCGTCGTCGTCGTATTATTTATTGAAGAAATGGGAGCAAAAGAGATCTATCAGGATAACATTCTTATGAAAGTGGAGCCAGGATATGAGAGCCAATGGTCTTCAACATGATTGTTTCTTTATTAACTTGCATTTCATTTCTTTTCTTTCTTCTTTTCTGTTTCTAAAGCTAGGAATGTGTTGTGTTGTGCAAAGCTGCTAACAGAAATTCCCATGCTGTTTGCATCATATATTGAGCTTTTGGATATTAATGTGTTTTCCTTAGCCCTGGATGCTGTGTCTCATTCAAAAACATATTGAAAGATCAGGTCACATGTCATAGGGTTGCCAACTTTCCAGGCCACCTAAACTGCACATTTCAACAGTGGTATGATCTACATACCTTATCTGCATAGGGTGAAAAGCCTCATGCAATGATTTCTGCATTTTAAACGTATTACATAAATGAACTAATTTCTTACATGTTTGAACCCAGACCTTCCTCCAAGGAGCTCAGGGTCAGGTAAAGCTCTCCCCCCGCCCCATCTTACAAAGCTGAGAGATGATGAATGGCCCGTGGTCACCCAGTATACTTTGAACCCGGGGTTCCCTCTGCCAACTTGACACTCAAACCCACAACTCCACACCGTCACAAGTTGATTCCAGGCTGGGTTTTATCCTTGCTATATTTCTGAGTGGCCATTGCTGCAAAATGTTTTGCTGAGCTACTGACATCATTTGGATGTATTTTGGGAGCAAGCACCAACGTTCCCTTTATCACCAAATCCCAAATCCTTCAATTTTTATTATTTTTATTTTGCAGGTATATGAAATATTTAAGTTTTCACAGGGTTCAGGTACTGGGGAGCACTACAGAAATGCGAGCTGCCTCTGCTCTGAGAGGTGATAGGAGCAGTCTCATTGATCTTCCCACTGCCTGCCTCGGTGTGATGTATGCATGGGCGGTTGTGTGTCTCTGTGTGTGTTTGCACTAGGCATCTTTTAATACACACACACAGAGCTAAGGAACTACGGCAGCATCATAGCAATCTCCTGGCCAGTTGTCTTCACTCTGGTGTGCTTGAATTATCCTCTGACTCTTTAGAGCATTCCTCCTCCTTTCTCTCTCTTCACACACATACTGTTCCCTCTGCTGTTGCTGCCTGCAGCTGTATCGCTTCATCATGTCTCGCTCTCCTTCTTCACATCTTGCCAAAGCAAATATGCATTTTGTGGATCAGTGTCTGGCCGAAAGAAGTTGGTTGGTTTGGGAGGGAGGCTGGGGGCAAATAACTCTCAGAGACAGGGCAACATTGCATTCTCTTAGATGAACTTTGAAAAAAAAGGGGGGATTGGAAGTGGATCCCATCTATACATTTTAAGAAATATGATACCACTTTTAGCAGCCATGATTTTCCCCAAAGAATCCTGAGAACTCTAATTTGTTAAGGATACTGAAAGTTATAGGAAACTTACAGAGCTGCAACTCCTAGAGTGGTTTAACAATTATTATCCTTTCCATGATATGCTGGGAATTGTAACTCGGTGAAATAAATAGCAATTCTCAACACCCCTTAAACTACAGTTCCCATAATTCTTTGTGGGAAGCCATGTTTATTTAAAATGCCATCGTAGTGCTTTAAAAGTATGGTGCTGATGGAGCAGTGGAAAGTGGGTCTGTAAGCCATGACAGAACCTCTATGTCTGGAAGGGAGGCACTAATGTTGTGCGGCTTACCTCAAAAGTCGATGAGCTTCTGCAAGTGTTCTAGCTGCGAAACACTTGCACAATCTCAAGGGCTTTGTAAGCATTCCATGTGGATGCTTGCGAATGCTTGAATGCAAAGTTCACACTGTCACCTTCACCTCAGGAAAGATGCATGCTACAGGGTATAAATATTGTGCCCTTTCCCACTGGAGACTAGGCTCACAAGTCCCAGAGTTTCCACTGTGAAACTGGTGCTATAGGTGTCATTTCCACCAAGGAGAAAACATATGCCTTGGTGTCCATATGAAGCTTTCTCAAACCAAGTTCCATTCACCTCAGTATTGTCTCCACCAGGACTGGGGGAAGCTGTGGCTCTCCAGATGTTCTGGGGTGCTGTTCAATTAAGTTTTATTCAGAATAGACCCACTGAAATTAATGAACATGACTAAATTTTGCCCATTGCTTTCAATGTATCCAATCTGAGTAAATCTTAGTTGAATACCACAGCGGCTCCCATCAGATGTATCCAGCATCAGGCATGATGGGAGTTGCAGTCCAGTAAATGGCAACTCACAGGATATAGGCAGGCAGAAATCTGATTGTGTAGTAGCTTGATCCTGCTTGAATCTTGCAACTCCCATAGAACCCTAAGGATCAGATTCTGGAGCAGGGCCTTTTAGTTGTTGCTGGACTGCAGCTCCCCCTCATCTCTGACTGCTGGCTACCATGGTTGAGGTTGTTGGGAGTTGAAATCCAAAATAAATCTAGAGGGCCCTGGAATATACACCCATTCAAGAGACAAAATACTGTGTGTGGTGGTAAGGAGCTGCTGCCATCACCTTCGTGCCTGGTGAGTTTTCAGAGGCATCTGACTGGTCACAGTTAGAATCCAGTGATGTGTGAACTTCTGTTCAAAACCATCTGGAGTTTGGAAGCATTTCTACTGAATACTTGAGAAACCTCAAGGGTACCCCCCCCCCAAGCATTTGGTAAGGATGCTAGCAAAACCTCAGGTGAATGCTTGTGCCCCTGTAAGCTCCTTCCAAATTCACAAGCAAAATAATAACAGCTAAACACTTGGGGGAAAGAGAGGAATCAGCAGCTCGGAGGACTCACCAGGCTGGTTTTGCCCCTGCCATTAGAAATGGTGCCTCTAGAGAGTGCTATGACCTGCTATACAGAGTAAGCTGTGAATTCCATGATCTTGTCCTGAAAGCTGCATGGTGGGCTAGTGGCCAGAGTAGGGGATCAAATTCTTGTTGTGAACTAGATAAGCCCTCAAAATGGTCTTAATCCAACTCAAAATAGGGTGTCTCTTTTTGAGCTGGGGAAGCTACAGATACAAAGCTTTCCAGCCTCCCCTTCCCTGCTCAGACTTCATCAATATCATTGTTGGGAGCAGCAATCTGAACCAATCAGGTCTTGGTATGATCCAGCAAGCTAATCCGTATGCCATTTGATTGCATACAACTGATTGCATTTGATTGCTTGCAACAGAATGTGGGAAAGGCATCTACTGGAAAGCATTTTGTGTGAGATAATGTCGGGTGATATAGAAGCTCTGCATTACAATTTTTTTCTACACAGTGAAAGCAGCTGCTGTCATCACATAATGAACATGCAGACATGGACTCAGCTGGGATGGCACCAAGCCTGTTCCTGCCAGGTCACTGAGAGTTTGCTGGCAGGCTGATGATGCTGATCCATTTGTTGCAATGCTTTGTTGCAATTCATACCAACGGGGGGGGGGGGGGGAAGGAAGATCACAGAGCTATATGGATTCCAAGAGCTGTAACTGAATATTATCCTCACAAAATAGCCTACACACACATTTTAAAAATGTAAACTCACACACTCAACACTTATCCATGACTTTTCACTCTAGAAGCAACAACAAAAAAAAGTTGATGTTTTTCTGCTGCTGACTTTTATAGCTATGGTTGTGTTGGAAGGACTTTAGTCCCTCCAGATGTTGTTGGGCTGGGATTGATGGGAGGTGGAGCCCAGCAACCCTTCCCTGAGATGTCAATTGATTTAAATTGTTCTGGAAAGCAGTAAATCTCCAGTGGTAGTCCATGATTGGGTTGTTTGGATGTGGCTGAATTTCTTCAATGGGCAGATCAGCATTTCCACCCTGAAGTGGCCATGCTTTGGAAAGAATTTAATAATTTACCTTTCCTAAAAGACTTGAGACAGTGAGGGCACAAAGGAGAGAGATCAGGAAAGAGAAGATAAGGGCTAAAGGTGAAAAGGATGAGCGTGCTATTGATTAGCTGCTCCTCGTGTTCATTGTCTCCATTCCTTCCCATTTTTCTAAAGCACATTCACTGGCACAAAGGACAGACCCATTTCACTTGGCTCCTTTCTCCCTTTCTCGTTAACTCCCATGTCCTCCCATTGCGGTTGAGACCGCAAAGTTCATCCCCACAAAAGGATTATAAGAAACAAACATCCCAAGCGCTTAGAAAGGTCAGGTCCCTTGTGTGCTCAAGCGGCAGCACAGCATCCAAGCATGTGTGTCTGGCCTCGCACATTTTGTCAAGTCACATGCGGAAAGTCTCATGATACTGATTGACTTCCCTCGCACCTCTTTTGTTTCTGGGGTATTACAAACAGCCACAATCTTTTCTTCCCAAGCAGGAATTGTGTATTCATTGTCAAAGAGGTGTCTCCCAAATGGCCAGTGACTTTGAGAATATGATCATCGGATCCATGTGGGGAGAGGAGAGGGAGCAATGGCTGGATGCACAAGCTGTTATACAGCTCAACCAACTGTGTATCCAATGAACATCAATTTGTTGTTATTTATATAGCCACTATAACAAGATGCTTTTCAGGGATCTCCAATCTGCATTATATGCCAGTATGCACTCTTGAATGGTGAATGTAAAGCACAATTAAAGCCTGCTGCAGACACAGGTTTGAATAGTTTATCCCCCCCCCCATTAAATCAATAAATAACAGCAAAGGATTCTTTCCAAAGCTAGTCATACTTAAATTAACAGCCATTCCTAACTTAGATCCATTGATTTCAATGAGTCTCCTCTGCATAGATCTTAGTTGATGACAATGACGACAACAACAACAACAACAACAACAACAACAACAACAACAACAAATACCTGACTGCTTGAATCAGAAACAAGGCAGGATTCTCATTCAACAAAGTTGTAGAATATTTGGATTTAGTAGTTTAGTGGATAGAGTCCTTGGCCATGAAGGTCACTGGGTGTGACCAGGAGCAGACACTACCTCTCAGGCTAACCTACCTCACAGGGTTGTCCTGGGGATTAAATGAGGAAGGAGAGAACCATGTTTGCCACCTTGAGCTCCTTGGAGGAAAAGGTGGGGTATTATTGCAACAAACAAATAAAACTGGATTTAAGTTCTTTTGAAACAAATAAAAAATAGGGGGATATATATTTCAATTTCAATTCTCTCAGTTTCTGTTTTTCCCTAATCTTAAATGTAGTTGCATCGATTTGCAATTTTTCTTTAAAAAGGGGGGGGGGGGGAGAATGCCTATGAAAATTCACCAGCTTTTTAGTGTTAATTTCTTAACACCCTTTTTTGCCGTTTTAACAGATGTTCAGATCTTTGCAAGCATTTCCCCCTAATGCAATGCATTTTTTGCATGCTATTTTCAGCAATGTGTTAATTTTTAAGGTACATTTCCCCCTAATGTATGCATTTTTGTAAACACTGGTTGGAGAACTGCATCACAAAATTCGGATAACTGTGAATTCCAAAGGAAAGCTGTGCTTTGCTTTGTGCATTATTTTGGAAAGTGCAAATTTGTAGACTCACCATTAAATGCAAACTTGAATCAAATGCATCCCCTATCTCTACACTCCCGGCATACTCCACAGGGTGTGCCACCTGCCTTTGCTCTCTATATCCAGGCATTAGTAGAGCTATCTTCTCTCTGTGTCTCTCACCCTCTTTCATGCTTGAGTGATGAAGGCATTTATCAGCCAACAGTTTCCTGATGTCGCATGCTCCATGAAACTCTTGCCAAGCTTTCATCCCTGGAAATGAAGGAGGTGGCGATTTGTAAGGATCTTAAACATGGGAGCTCCCTCCCTCCCCACCTCGCCCCCTCATCCCTCCCTCTTCCCTGCCATCTTTTAAAAAATCTGTTCAGACATAATTCAACATCACAAAACTTGTTAACGGCAGTGCTCCTCTCTCTCTCTCTCTCTCTCTCTCTCTCTCTCTCTGTGTGTGTGTAAGCACATTTGCACGGTGCAGCACAATTGATGAATTATTTATCGAGAGCCTGAAAGGAGCAGGCAGCACTGAATTATTAAAATACACTTTGGTTTTTGAAAAGGAGGCATTTGAGATGTTTGGCTTGGCCTGTTCGGCTGCCAGAGAAGGGCAGTGGTGGCAACATCAGGGAGGAGGGCAGCGCCAGCTTGGGAAACGGATCCTAAATGCTGCCATATGGCGTCCGGTTAATCTATCAGCTGGCATGCTGGGAGTTAAAAGAAATCAATTGCATAAATAAAGGCAAGGAAGCAAAAGGACAATACCAACAGCTTTCGTTATTGAAACTGGAGTTGCTCTTCCCAGAGGAGAAGAAACCCAAATGACCTTTTGTGGCCTTTCCAAAGAAATGACATTTTCTATCTTATGCTTCAGTCAAGAACAACAGCCCCAAATCAAAAGCTCAACCCTGCACATCTTCCGGAAATTTCATGACAGGTTTCAGTCATCTTATCTAAGCTTCTTCTTCTTTTGTTCCCGGGGGGGGGGGGGACCCTGCTGTTCCAGCAGAATGGGGACCCTAAATGTGCCTTGAAATTTCCCCGTAGGCACAACAAGCTCATTGGCACAACCAAGATGCATTGAACACTTTTAGACAGGAGCATCATCTGCTGATATGAGGTTATGTTATAACTTGCGATTTTGCATTAACCTTTTCACTCACAATGTTATTTGTGGGTGTAAGATTGCGACCTTTGGACGGACAACAGTGAGCAACTGCTGCTAATGTGCTCCCTGTGTCAGGAAGCTTCCCATTTATTTGTGAATGGCTAAGCAATGGAAGTTAAAATCTCAGAAAAAAATTCTCGGGGCATGTGAGTGTGTGAATTTTCTCTGGTAGGTTGCAGGTTGCTAAGTATAGCTAAGTGCCTGGAGCCTCTCTATAGCTGTTTAGTTGACTTATTTCCCAAAGAGATGCTTTCATACAAGAAGCACCGGAAGCAATTCCAATCAACTATGTGTAATTATGCTCTGATGTGGCACACAGGGGTACCATGCAGATGCCAGCATGTGGGGCTGATGCAGTCTTCATTTATTGAATATGCCCATTGGCTTGCAACCATCCTGGAGGACCATCTCTGGTTTGATGGTTTCCGCTCCTAATCTCATAACTGGTTTGATTTCTCTCCCCTGAATTGCTTTCCTGTCGCTGATATCTTTTCAGTGCGGAAGTGGCAAGAGCTCAGGATAGCACTTAACTGGTAAGTTGCACCTGGAGTGAGATTTCCCCACTTAAAAAAACACACCAAATGATGTTAATGACAGACATTTATGAGTTCAGCATCTAAACAATTAGAGGAAGGTGGGCATGGGTCCTAGGCAGGCATGAAAGCTTGGTGATTTTCAAAGTACCAGACTTGTTTAATGTTGTCTAAAAGCTTCAGGTACTATATAAAGCAGGAGTTGACGTTATGTTGGGAGCCGTAGTCCAAGCATGTGGAAGACAACAGGTTATGGAAAGAAGAAGTAGAGGGGGTGGGGACTATCCTCTTGGCTGCTGATGTCACAGAGGTGGCCTCTACTCTGTGTGAAAGAGTAGTGATGAATGGACTCTCAGCTTCATTTCCCATTTGGAACTGGCTTTGAAAAACATAACTATTTTAGTTCCAAAATAGTTTGGTTTATTCTGAGCCCAGCTGTGAATTTTGAAATCTCATTGAGCTCTCCACAATCATATTGAACTACGATAGGGGGTGAACCTTATGCTTCCCAAGCCTTCCAGTGACCTCCTGTTCCCTCTGAAAAGTCCTAAACTCTGCCCTACTGTTCTTTTCCCTTTCCCTAAACCTCTTGGGGCAGGATAGTGGCAAGATTTTTTGTAAAGCTCTGTCTCCTCCAGAGACTGTTAAGAGAAACGTATACTCTGTACACTCCTGAAAGAAAGCATTACAGCAATATATCCAGGACTACATTTTATGCAACACTGTTTCCTAGTCTCCTACAGTTGGTTCATTAACTGCTACTCCTTTGGTGCTGTTTTACAACTAGACGCATACCCACTTTAAGGTCATCTAATCCATATTTGCCCAACAATCATTGACATTGATTGTGTGGTTCTTTTTTATTGAATACTGCAATTTCTCAATACGTGACAGCTAACAAGCACCTTGGTGTAGCAACAAACTTCATTTCCTCCTCTCACTCAAGCGCTTGTGCCATATGTACTTTGCCATTGATGAAGAGGAACCACTGGTTGGAGGAATGGGGGGAAAATGCTCATGTGAATGAATCAAAGGAGACTCATGCAAATGACTTATGGAGATGAGCTAAGAGATCGGCTTAACTCATGAGCCAGGAGGGGAACTTCTGTCTCTGCCAGTGGTGTCCTAAAAATGTAGCAGGCAGTCATCAGCATTTTGTTGAAAGCAAGAGAGTAAATATAGGGTGTTCCGTCCCATGAAAACATCCAATAAATGTTTGAGGCAACCCAAAAGAGTTTTGATAAGCCAGATACTATTTACTGGCATTGATCCCTGACAAGATTTGATGCCTGAGGCAATGAACAAGATGGTGCCCCTCCAGATTCCACATAGAGAAACCTGACATCTAGTATCCGCCACTGAAACTGAGGCAGCTGGCAAATTGTGGCAAGAGCAGGTTGTGTGCATGCACAGCTCTGTCATCTAAGGGAGGGGAATGGCTCAGAAGAAACAACCAATGAATTGTCCCTGTTGCCCTTAACATTTTCTACCTGTGATGGTTGCCTAATAGTAGGGCCAGCTCTGGTCCTTCTACCATCTGAGATTTGGCCTCCAGGTTCCCACTGTTGCAGGCGTCTTACTTCAACTATGAAATGTTCCACCTCAGGAGGTCTGACTCAGTCCTGGACCACATTTGGGAATGTGGCTAATACCATGCACTTTAGAAGAGCTTGGGGCTAGTTTTCACTTGACTGTTTGTTGACAAAGGAAAGAGTTATCATATTTATTATTTTGTGGGTTTGAGTTCCTTACCCTTTTACGCCATTTTTAGTTAATTGTTATTGTTTTAACTTCTGTTTAATCTCTGACACCATGGATGTCAGAACAGAAAGGCGGGATATCAATTATATGAATGAAAAACACTGTTGATGATGGACAGATGGAGGAGGTTCTTCACACCACTCATAGCTAGTGGAATGCATTGCCAAAGGAAGCTGGCGGTTGCCCCTTGCATGGATGGCTTTGAAAAAGGATTATACAAGCTCATGAAGGACAAATCTGTTTGCTGTCATTAGCTGAATGAAGCCCTTCTATGTTCTGATCCTCCCCTCATTAGCACTCTGGTGATTGTTTACGTCTCATTAATGTTAGCAAATCCTATGTCCCATGAAAAGTCTGAGTGATCCACCACTTCATGCCAGATGAGAGGTGTAAAAAAAAAAAGCAGGGATCTTTCTCAATTCTTTCCAAATAATCCCAATGTTGGCACGTTGATATTAGATATTGATTTCTGTTTAATAGAATAAGCTGGGAGAGATCACACTCTTGGTTGGCATTGAAAGGATAAGCCATAAAAAGCCATTAAGAAATACTGTAAGTGGTGAAATGATTAATGGGGACTTAAGGTTCTTTCTACTGACTGTTTCCAGATAATGCCTTTGAAAGATCCCATTGCTCCTGGCTGCAGTTCAAACCTATTTATTTACAAGGTGAAATGCTGAGTAACAATGCTGCAGGACTGGACTGCCACTATTTTTTATTTTTTTAAAGTCAGATTGGATGCCCCTGAAGTTAGAACTCTGAATGGCTTTAAAAGAATAATAGTAATAAAAACTTCATGAAGTTGCAGAGATACTTCTGAGGTCAAGCCATGAAAGACAAGACGTGTGCCCTTATTTGTCTGTTTGGTAAGACGTTTCCCCCCAAAGGGGAAGTCAGAGTTTCAGATGTAGTGGAAGGAGGGTCCCTGTCAGGAATTATTGATTTGTTCTGCTAGGGAAGTGCTATATCTTTCCTCTGTCTCCAAAGCAGTGACATGTTGGACAGTAGTGATCAGAGATGCCTTCCAGTAGTGCCATCTTGAATTCCAAATTCTAAATGGAGGGGTTTTTTTTCGAGTGTATTCGTAGTAGTAGTAGTAGTAGTTGTTGTTGTTGTGCCTCACAAGAGTTTACACTCTGCTTCAGTGCAGTTGTATGTGGGTTAAAGCAAAAGACAGAAGGGATCTATGAACTGCAGGGGTGGGAAAATCTTTTCAGTCTGAGGGCCGTCTTCTTCTTGAGCAGCCTCCCAGGAGCCATATGCCAATGGTAGGTGGATATGAGGGGAAAAGAGAGGGTTGGGCCAGAGTCACAGGTTTACACACACACAATTCTTCTTCCTCTGTTTGGGCAAGCAAGACATATTATCGCAGTTCAAGGACATTCCAGCCAGGTGAAACCACTGAAATGGTCTGAATAGAAGAGAAGGTGAGGGGTAGGGTTGAGGGCAGGGTGTTCCAATGTACAGCCCTCAAGGCCTTTTTGATGGCCCTTGGCAACATTTGATGCTCCCCCTCCAGCCCTTGCACTGCCTTCCCAGAGTTGGGTAAACGAGCCACTGGGCTTTGGGAAGGAGTTGTGAGGGCTCTGACAGATCCTCCAGCCTCTTTCCCAAACCCTAGTAAGTGCTTTCCCAGCTTTGGGAAGGAGATGAGAGGACTTTAGGACCCTGCCAAGGCCTTGTGCCTCCTTCCCAAAGCCTGGCACCACACTTACAAGGATTGGGAGGTATCAAATTTTGTCTTTGCTCCTGTTCTCCACATGTCAAGGCAGTGTGTGGCCCACTTGGTGTGAAAAGTTGGGCTGCCCAAGTCTAGGGAGTTTGTATGGGCTTGTGAGAGTTTGGAGACCCAAACAGAGTGAGCTATTTGAACAGATCAACATGGAGAATCTAGGGATGTTCACACATTGCATTCATGTGTGTACAATCTGTGTATATGTGCACTCACAAATAGTTGAGCTGTACACTTGTACAGTTATTCACACATAATGTTCAACAAATGCACATTCTGTGTACCTGTGTGCACAATGGCTGAGGTGCATAAAACAAAAAGCTGTACGTGTGTAGAGACAGGTTGCACCTGTGTTAAGTGCAATGGGTTAATGAGCACTCTTTAGTGTCTTACCCCGTCTTTTCATTTCCTTTGATATTACGTAGTAGGTAAGTAGTTGTAGTGGTAGTTGTGCACTGCAGGCACATAGATCTCTGTCCACTACACTTCAGCGAACAGCATTTACTGCATGAGGTTGATGCCTCCCTCTCCCTGCTGGTAGGGCTGGCTGGCCCAGCCTCTGCCACAGAAAGAGCTCTGGTAATGTCCAGCATTTGTGGGTCACTGTGGCAGCCAAGCCTGTTTCAAATCTATTTAAATGCATAACAAAAAGGGGGTGCTATTCTTGATGGTCCAGATTCCATAGCACAATTTTAAAGTAAGAGTATATTAATGTCAGCTCCCTAGCTCAGCCAGTTGAGAGGTCTTTCTCCCTGCCCCCACCCTGTCTTTCTCTTTCTCTATCCACTTGCTTCTGAGCAATGCAGCATCTTTAGGCCAGTGGGCCAAGTCCTGTTCTCTTCTTTTGGTCTAAAGGCGTTCCTTCATAGCAGCTGCACTAGCACTAAGGGTTATAATCTTCATGTCAGCTGTGCTTTAAAAAAAGGGGGGGAGGGAGAAGGAGGAAATCACTAGACATGTCACTGGTAAAGGCAGCAGAGCTCCAGACATAAATAACACCCTGCCGTCTGTTAGTATCGTCAATTGAAGAGTGCACTGTACTTTACTGTGTGAATTTAATGGGCATCCTCCGTAAAATCTACTGTCCACACACACACACACACACACACACAAGTGTGAATGTGTGTGAACATACACAGGCAGACAATAACTTTTAATAACTGTTATTCTAAGAATATATACTGCAGAACCCCAGAGTTAACTGGCTCCCATTCCAAGTCCTTATGTCCCAGTTTCTCAAATTGGGAAAGGGACATGGTGGGGTACCAGGGCACTTGGAGTGATGTTCACAGGTGAAAAGGTATTCCAAGGACCTCCTCCCAAATAGATAAGAAGTGGGTAGACAGAATGTTGCTGTCAAAAGGACTCCCAGTGATTCACATTAGATTTGTTGTGTGTGACTGCACTAAGTTGTATCTTGACTGTATCTTGTTTTGGGTGCCACTTTTTGAGAAGAGCATTGACAAACCAGAGCTCACCCAGAGGAAGCTGACCAGGGTGGGGAGGGTCTGGAAACGGAGATACCAACATTGGCCTTGCCTCTCATGTCATCATGCCCCACTGGCCCTATCCGAAGTCATCAAAGGAAAATTCATACACAATTAAATCCTCTGTGTGAGAGAGAGAGGGTTGTGGGGAAGAGTGTTGGGTGTACAGAGAATGGGATGTCAGAGAATTGTGATGGAAACAGGAGAGGAAATTGCCCACATCCGCTTATTTATTTGTCCCATGTCCAGAATGGAAATCAACCCAGTGAATACAAGGGCCATCGAGTCCAACCCCCTGCCAAGCAGGAAACACCATCAGAGCACTCCTGACATATGGTTGTCAAGCCTCTGCTTAAAGACCTCCAAAGAAGGAGACTCCACCACACTCCTTGGCAGCAAATTCCACTGTCGAACAGCTCTTACTGTCAGGAAGTTCTTCCTAATGTTTAGGTGGAATCTTCTTTCTTGTAGTTTGGATCCATTGCTCCGTGTCCGCTTCTCTGGAGCAGCAGAAAACAACCTTTCTCCCTCCTCTATGTGACATCCTTTTATATATTTGAACATGACTATCATATCACCCCTTAACCTCCTCTTCTCCAGGCTAAACATGCCCAGCTCCCTTAGCCGTTCCTCATAAGGCATCGTTTCCAGGCCTTTGACCATTTTGGTTGCCCTCCTCTGGACACGTTCCAGTTTGTCAGTGTCCTTCTTGAACTGTGGTGCACAGAACTGGACACAGTACTCCAGGTGAGGTCTGACCAGAGCAGAATACAGTGGCACTATTACTTCCCTTGATCTAGATGCTATACTCCTATTGATGCAGCCCAGAATTGCATTGGCTTTTTTAGCTGCCGCTTCACACTGTTGGCTCATGTCAAGTTTGTGGTCAACCAAGACTCCTAGATCCTTTTCACATGTACTGCTCTCAAGCCAGGTGTCACCCATCTTGTATTTGTGCCTCTCATTTTTTTTTTTGTTTAGAGATAAAGAACCTTACAAGGAAAGAGGAGAAATGACCCATCAATGGTTAACAACATAGTTAACCCATAAATGGTTAATTGCACAGGGACACAAGTTACCCCCACTATGCCGAGATGTATTGCATTTATATTTAAATTACAGAAATAATTTCCAAATCTGCATCTATGCATGCAAATTCTTATACATGAACTGATGTCCTCATTTTCAGTATTGCAAAACTGGCCACCCTACTGACGTAAGAGGAATGACTATCCACTGGCTTAACATGTTGATCTGGATCTCTCTGGAATTCACTTCAAAAACACTAAGCAGCAGCAGCAGTACCACAAGACATTTCAGTACTGTAGTTTCTGATTCAGTTTGCTTGAACACATTTAGATCTTTCCATGCAAACAAACCAAAACAACTTCCTCCCATACATAGAAGACGGGGAATATGGATTCTTTTCCTGCAATTCAGTTTGTATCTACAGTACTTGGATTCTACAGCACGTTCCCTCCAGTCAGGCTGCAGCTATCAGAAATCTGGTGGTGATAGGGCAGGGATTTTGCTATGCCAGGAGTTTTAGCTGTAGTGGTCTGTCATCAATAATAATAGCAACTAGCAAACAATGATTGGCAGAGCCTTCTTCAGGGAGCAAGGAAGACAGAGGCCTCCTTGAGAGAGGGATGAGTTCACTCTGCAAGGCAGGGTGCCACTTTTAATGGAATATAACTTAGAATGTATCTCACTGCTGGTGTGAATGAGAGGCCCTGATCCAGCCTGCCAATGTATTTATTTACTATCTGGCTTTAAATGTTGCAGGAGTTGCTGGAGATAAATTCTCTTTATTTAGTCAGAGGTTTCCCCCTCCTCCCTCTTAACTGAAAGATTAAAGCTTTGCAGTTAAATTTCTTTTGGGGTAGTTTTATCTCTTTCTGGCTTTCTTCCTACTCTTTATCTCTCTTGCCTTCCTCTTTCCACCATTTTCCTGTTTTTCTTTTTCTTTTCCCCTCCTCTTCTCACTCCCCACCTCAATTTCTCCAACTCATTCTCTTTATTGTCCCCACCCCTCTGTTGGGTCTGGCTTCCCAAGTGGAAGAAACACTGGTGAACTAATCACATGAATTTGGGCTGATTAATTAATTGATTAATTGATAAAATCTGCTTACATTTGTGTATGGGAAAAAACACAATAATTCTAAAGAAAAAAGAACTCCATTTTAAAATTATTGTTATTGTTACTACTGCTACATGGCCTTTGACTTTCTTTCTCTATATATACTGTACATATGTATAAGCCTAACCTATCCTTCTGCCTTGCTTTAAGTAGATTTTAATATTGTATTTTTAAATTGCTGTAACTTGCCCTGGGACCTTTTGGTGAAGGGCAGGCAGGTAAGAACTCAAATAAATATTGGGCTGTATTCAGTGATAGTCCTACTCAGAGTAGTCCCGCTGAAGTTAATGGATGTGACTAACTTAGGTTCATTAATTCCAGTGGGAGGAATCTGCATAGAACTCAGCTGAATGCAAATAATAATAATAATAATAATAATAATAATAATAATAATATGTATCATCATCTTGTAGCCTGCTGTGCTTCAAAACACAGCCCACCATGGCTAATAATAATAACAAAAAAAACAGTGTCAGCAATACAACATAAAACAACAACAACACAAACTGATCAGCATAAAATACAATTACCACAATCCAAAGCAGTCAGCAGCACAATAATATAAAGTTTATTTAATAAAGCATAATAGTGAGATGAATTGCATTCCTATTTAAATTATAGTAATCATTCCCCACATTTGCTTCTATACATCTACATTAGCATGTGCAAATTCTATGCAAATCTGTGCCCTCTTTTTATGAAGATGTATTTGTCTCCCTCTCTCTCTATCTTTTGGTGGTGGCAGGGAAAAGGTGCTGTTTTAGTGACCTCCCTAGATATACCAGAGACAGAAGAGTCTCAAAAGAGGAAAGGGCCAGCCCTGCGCTTGCAGTTGGGATGGAATCACACACAGCTGCCACTAGTGGTCTGCACTGGAATGGCCACATTCCTATAATGGTGGTGGCACTCCCTTTTATTTATACAATCCCTTGGATGTGCTGCCTGCTCCACCCTGAGGGCTTTGTGGCATATAACAACAACACACTACTGTATTACTTTTTACTGTAATTATTTCCCACTCCCCCATATCCTTGGGCAGAAAAAGAATCTTAAAAAAAGTATTTGGGAGACACATAATCTGGCCTTTGGCAAGTCTCCAGTAGAACAGAATCCTTGTTTCCATTGTACTAATATTGAGTGTTTGGGGTGTCAACAAAGCAAGGGGTTAGGCATTATTTCTATTCTATTCTATTCTATTCTATTCTATTCTATTCTATTCTATTCTATTCTATTCTCCAGTGGTACCTCGGGTTACATACGCTTCAGCTTACATACGCTTCAGGTTACAAACTCCGCTAACCCAGAAATAGTACCTTGGGTTAAGAACTTTGCTTCAGGATGAGAACAAAAATCGTGCTCCGGTGGCGCGGCAGCAGCGGGAGGTCCCATTAGCCAAAGTGGTGCTTCAGGTTAAGAACAGTTTCAGGTTAAGTACAGACCTCCGGAACAAATTAAGTACTTAACCCAAGGTACCACTGTATTCTATTCTATTCTATTCTATTCTATTCTATTCTATTCTAAATATAAACATTCTAATCACACAAATGTCAAATGTTTCTACATAAACCTCCCCAGCCTTCATCCAGGCCAGCAGCATGCTTTCTCACAGTTCCAAGGACACACATTTCAGCCATGCAAAAGCATTTGAGGAGGGGGTCAGGGTTGGTGAGGGGTGTGGCTTGAGGGGCAGAGAGGGACATCTATAAGAAAGTACTTCTTCACACCAGTTTCGATATGGAACTTGCTCCCATAGGTTGAAGTGATGGCCACCAACTTGAATGGTTTTAAAAGAGCTAATTCATGGAAGTAAAGGCTACCAATGACTACTAGCCATGATGGCAATTCTCTCCCTCCATGGTTGAAGGCAGTAATGATTCTTCATACAGTGGTACCTCAGGTTACATGCGCTTCAGGTTACATACACTTCAGGTTACAGACTCCACTAACCCAGAAATATTACCTTGGATTAAGAACTTTGCTTCAGGATGAGAACAGAAATCATGCAGCGGCGGTGCAGTGGCAGCAGGAGGCCCCTTTAGCTAAAATGGTGCTTCAGGTTAAGAACAGTTTCTGGTTAAGAACAGACCTCCAGAACGAATTAAGTTCTTAACCCGAGGTACCACTGTACCAGTTGCTAGAAGCCACAGGAGAGGAGAAGAATATTGTGCTTCCTTAAGAATGGGAAGTCTTAGGACAATGGACCTAAGACTTCCCATTCTAGATAAAGGCAAGTGCCCATTCACACATACAGTGCCTCCCTTTATGCAATAACGCCACACATTGCTAAGACCCTCGTGTGATGTATGCCATATATCTGAACTGAAGTCCACAATATTCTTTTCCCCATCTCTTCCTTTCTCTCTTGCCTCCTGCTTTGCCTTTTCCTTCTTTCCTTTCATGCCACTCTCTTTGGTACTCCTTCTCGCTCACACTGTCATGCCACCTCCTGCCACCTCCCCAGCCTGAATTTTAATTAGCACCTCCCCCCCCACCGCCCCACTTCCACCTCTGCTAGCAAACACATGCAGGAGAACACATTAATTGCAACAGAGCAAATCTGTCTCGTTAGCCATTGCTGGGGCTGATTTATTGCTCCTTCTGGCTCGCTTGAGGAAATTCATTGATGTCTTTGGCTTCTCTGAGCTGATAGTGGCAGAGCAGAGGATGGAAACCCTGCCTCATGGACCCTGAGAGAAAAGCATTAGTTCAGTGTCAAGTAAAAAAAATATATATAATTGGTATGTTTGTGTTTTAGGCCACATTCACACCATACATTTAAATCACTATGATACCACTTTAAACAATCATGGATCCACACCCACCATGCAGCCTGCAGGACTAAATCCTCCATTCACCATTATGTAGAATACACTGGTTAATACGCTGGTGAAAGAGACCCCTGCAGCCAAAAGCCTCTGTCACTTTCCAGGTGATGAGCAGAAGATTCAGTCCTGCTCAGTTTGACTGTGCATATGTGTGTTCCCTTGCTAGAAACAGGGCTGTGCAGCCAAAGCTGCTCCTTCACACCTGATGCCCTACCCACTGATAGCCCCCGTTTGTTCCCGGAAACCCAACCTGGGGCAATCTGGTGCTATCTTGGCCTGACCTAGTCAAAGCCTGGATCCCCACTGAATTAGCCCATTTTGGTTTGGGATTTGGCCAAATCCAGTGTGCATCCCTAGCAGTGATTGAAGTCTTAGTAGCCCTAGGAATTATAATTGTCCAGTGTTCCTGTACACATCAGTGGAAGAAGACTTCAGTGGCTCATGATGGGGTAGGAAGGAGATGACCTCAGCCTCAGTATTATTATTTTTTTAGCAAGCTAGAGGACACCTCTGCAAGTCATAATGCTTGCCTCATATCTTGGCAAGCTTTGAAGCCACCAAAATCCACATTCCAAGCCAAGGAAGCAAATGCTTTGACAATATCTCTAATTCTTATTCTAATGGCATCAATGATGGTTGGGGGCCAAGAAATACATTATCCTAGTGGAAACTGGTTGGGGACCATATTCTAGTACCAGCAGGTTTGGGATCAGCACGCAATCACACACCCTTACCATAGGCATATACTCAATGAGAGTTGCACATATACACAAAGCTATTTTCCATGGAAACAGAGACATATATATTCTTAGCACTCCACTCAAGTATTGTCTTCTGTGGTTGCTGAAGGGGTGGGCTATATTGCATCAGCCTGAGGCATCCTGGACAGCAGCAGTAAGGAGACTGTGAGGTACCACCTCAGCCTCATTTCCCTTCCCGAGAGAAACTGCAAGCTGGATTTGAATGCAATCCATTTTTTACGCTTCACTTTGTGCATGCAGGGGTTAATTGCCTTGTGCATCTGCCAGCTGCAGGGCTTCCCAGCCAACACAGCTCTTCCAGGAACAGGAGCGTTGGGTTTCTAACACTCCGTCATAAATCAAGCCTAAAGAATGTTGGGGAGAAAAATAAAAATGGCCCCATCTGTGAACTTCAGAGAGGTCTTGAGCCGCCCAATAGATCAATGCAGCCTAAAGAGGAAAGAGGGTTTCATTGGTATCCTTTCAAGATGGTGAAAGGGAAATAGAGATGATGGATTGAGAGAGGAGGAATGGAGAGAGGAGCAGGGCAGCAGGGAGATCAGGCAAAAGCTACAGCATCAAGGTACCCAGATAGCATCAGTTCTCTTTTCTTTTTCACTGTGCATCTTCTGGCATGCAGTGACTGAAATGTGCAGGAAGATACCCACTCTAATGGGCTTTTGGTGATGGCAAAAGATCTAAAACATGATCAGCCATATTAGGTGCTGGTTGTTTATACAGAAAGGACTAAGGAGGCAGGAAGGTGACTCCAAGAAGAGATGGCACCGTAGAAATGCCTGGATCTGCTATTTCCTTATTCTGTCCATTTCTCATTTTCCTTGATTTCATTTCTTCACATTTGTGCATTAGTCTGCATTTCCTTTTTAAAGAAAGAGTCCTCATAAAAATTCACCAGCTTCTAAGTGCAAATTTATCCTAATATACACATTGTCCTGTACACTTTTGTGCATATATATATATATATGTGCAAGCAATTTCCCTCACTATAAAGAATTTTCATGTTATTTTATCTAACGTAGGCATTTTTAACCCACCATCCTCTTCTGTTTCTGCATTAATCCCCAATTCGTTAAATATAATCCGAAAACACATATATTTCAGTGCATATTTTATTCTCCGAATATTTGTTTAGATATATATTTTCTCTCCAATCATGAGTTAATTAAAATGTATATTTTAATTGGTTTAAAGTTAAACTGACGTGTCACAACACTTGAAGAAGTGCAAAATCTGAATGGATGACTATGTTCTGATCAGCGCATTGGTCAGATGGGTGCAGTCCCCATCCTGGATATCTCAAATCCATCAAGCACCCCTGTCAGTGCCACCTCTTAACATTTCCCTTCTCAGCTCTTACAGTTTTACCATACCTCTTTGCCGCGATAGACCTTGATTTAGCACAGCCTATAACTTTTTGCATTACTACACTGAATTCCTATTTAATTCAAGGAGCTTAAAAGCATACTTAAAATTAAGCGTGCACCGCACTGCAGTTTCTTGCTTGTCTCAGACCCACGTGGGTTACACACATATTTTTCCTTTATCCTTTAATCTTGCTTTGTAGAACAGTTCTCCACTCCCAGAAGCCCGTGGACTACACATTATGAGGGAGATGCATGAAACGATCAACATCAGATCTGCGGCAGGAGATATAAAATTATATGTCTGCTTCTAGGTCATTTTCTGAAGATGCTATTTCCCTTGGTAGCAAAGGTATGCAGGACACTAGGTTAGGACAACTGGCATTCAGTGGGTGGGTGATGACTCAGAAGGGTCTCATAAGCTGAACAGCTAAATTGGGCCACACTAGGCTTCCTGAATTATGAACACCATTTTTCATGTTTTTTGTATTAAAAGAAGAATGAAATAGATATAGAAAGCAAAGGCAAGCAAATATGAGAGTGAGACAAAGACATGAGAAGATGGAGTTCCATTACCTTTAACTGGTGCATAGAAACTGAGATTTCAACAGGAACACCATGGCATAGCAACTACACCTACTCAAACTCCCTCTATTCTTTATGAATCACCTGGAAGGCCAGATCTGATTAGGGGTGCCAGCTCTTGGGGACTGAAGCCTTTTGGGCTCCCTCAATATTTTTGAGGTGGGTGCTGGGCTCCCCAATGTCCAAAAGTCACAGAGGCAAAGTGCAGAGCAGCTTTACTGGCTAGTTCGTTCTCCTCCTCCTGCCGCAGAGGGGAAGGAGGATCAAAGCAAGTCTTCTGCCAGTGGTGGCACCAGGAGGAAGCAGAGGAGGAGCTGCTGGCCATTGAAGCTGCACTGCCACCATGTTTGGCTCCACCCCTGGCACCTCCCAATGTCCTGACTTCATGTGCACAACATCACCCTTGCAAGATGGGACCTCTGTATATATATTGATAGAGAGATGGATAGATGTACATAGATAACAACACAGTTAAGAGTGGGTCCCAGTTTGCAACTTGGGGTCACCAGTGAGTCCTGGATCTGAAAATGTTGGTGACTGCTGGGCTAGATGGGCATTTCTGCTGATCCAGCAGGACAGATCATTGTGTGCAAGCAAATGTCTGTCTCTATTTATCTGTCACCAGAGGGTAGCTACGTTAGTCTGCCACAAAAATCCCAGCAAAGAATCTTGTAAGTTTGTGCCATGATACAGTGCATAATTCTTTAGGGTGCCACAAGACTCTAAGGTTGTTTCTATATCAGCCTGTCTGTCTCACTATCTCATAGAAGGTGCATCTTATGCATTCCAGTGACTTGCAAAATATCCCTTTCCCCTCCCTTTCCCTCCTCTTCCCCACTTGCAGTGAGCCTCGCCTCTGCATCAGCATATCACATCAGCTTCCCATGGATTCATTCCCAGCAATGCTTGGCCTCCCTTTAAACCGGGTGAACTCTTGGTTGTCCTCAGGAGGCTTGACCGGGGGAATATTCTAGCTGTGGGGCTATTTATCTCCCTTGATTTTTAATTGCAATGATCCACGAGAGCATTGTTATATTTGTTAATGTGCCCCAGTGGCCCATTGACACTGCTTGCTGTTGCTTTGGCTAAGCAGCCTCCCTTGAGGGGGGCATGTATCAAAGGGCTTCCTGACATCTAAACAAGCAACGTGCACAGTTTTCTTTTTCTCTGCAGATCTTGCTCATTTGTTTTTTCCTCTCTTTAACTTAAATTATATGTGCTGTGAATCATGAGACCTAGGATGAGACGTTTAGAGCATTGGGCTCTTATTGCCACATCTCTCTCCACGCTTCCAAATAAAACCCAACCAGGGCTGTTTGCTCCCTTCGAACGACATTTTCCTCCTTTCTTTTCTCAATAGGTGTTAGAATGGTGGCGGGGGGAAATGGAGGGGGCAGGGGAGGTTGCTCCCCTTAGAGATTTCAGAGAGTGGCAAAACACCAAGGAAGTGTCCCATGTAGGGATGGGTGGAAAAAAAATGATTCAGTTTGCATCAAGAGGAGACCCTAGCTAATTTGCACCTCCCAAAATGTGTGAGAACCAAAACACAGCCATCTTTCGAAATGCACGCTTCACCAAACATTGCAATGCACTTCTCCAGCCACACAATGTCTTCAAAATGCATATACTACCAGTGGCGTAGTGTGGGGGGTGCAGGGGGGGCCGGCCGCACCGGGCGCAACATCTGGGGGGGGCGCGCTCGCACTCGCAGCTGTCTGCCCCTACCTGGCTCACTCACTCTCTCTCACTGCAGTGCTGGCTGTGCGAATCCGATCCGAGCCGCTGGGTCGCCGCCCACTGTGGAGGGGGTGGGTGCCAGGCGTGCAGTGCGGAGAGAGAGTGAGGGACTATCTGGGGGAGGGACAGTGCAGCGGCCGCCCAGCGCAGCGCTGAGCGCGGGAGAGAACCACACCAGACCAGCCCAGGCAGCAGCAAGAAGAAGCTGGCAGCGGCGGCAGGTTAGGGGTTAGGGGGCGCAAATTACTTGCCTTGCCCCGGGTGCTGACAACCCACTCTACGCCGCTGTATACTACTAGGGAAAAGAGTACACAAAAATGCATATGCTGGTGAATATTGCATACAAATATGCACCATGTAAGGAAAAATGCTTTGCAGAAATGTATTTGTTTGGCAAAATCGCATGCAAAGATGCATGCATTCACATTAAATTTTCATGAGGAATTTATTTGTTTATTTGTCTGAAATGCAAACTGATGCAGAAATGTAGATAACTAAATTTAAGTGTGGGAAAATAAGAAACCAAAACTGACAGATTTGCATGAATGGAGACAAGATCCCAGCATGGGCTGTGGTTCCTGGGAAGTTCATATGACTGTAGAACCTTGCATACTCAGGTGATCTTTCCAGTAAGCCCCCTTGAGCTAAAATCTTATCTGCAAAGAGCCATGCACCTCTTTGTGTGCTTGCAGGGCTTTTCCTAAAGTGTTGCAGATAAACGGACGGTGCCCTCAGGCACCTCATACAGTTCCTAAGGTAAGCATGCACACCTTAGTCTCTCAGTCTGTGGATTTTTAAAAATAAATAAAGTAAATAAAATAAAATAAAAAGATAAAGTTCTTACTCCTTTTTGTCTTTTTTGAAAGCAACTTTCATCCTCTTTGAATGGTTGAAATAATGGGGTGCAAACAGTCAAAATAAAGACCATTCAGAGGTTTGCCACAACCCTAAAATAACAGAGCAACTCTGTTCTCTCGCCTTCTTTTTGTGGCGTAGTGGTTAAGAGCGGTAGTCTCCTAATCTGGGGAACCGGGTTCGCGTCTCCGCTCCTCCACATGCAGCTGCTGGGTGACCTTGGGCCAGTCACACTTCTTTGAAGTCTCTCAGCTCCACTCACCTCACAGAGTGTTTGTTGTGGGGGATGAAGGGAAAGGAGAATGTTAGCCACTTTGAGACTCCTTAAAGGGAGTGAAAGGCGGGATATCAAATCCAAACTCTTCTTCTCTTCTTATTATTATAACACAGCCCTTGAGTTTTCTTTTTTTTTTTTTAAAGCAATTTATTGGGTTTTACAATAGAAATAAACATAATAAACAATATAACATTTGTCTTAACATAGTTTCACATTTTCTTTGGACTTCCTCGCATCTCCCGCTCCCACTTTCATCGTTATAACATTTTGTCAGCAATTTATCATCTTATTTAGATTCTTATATCCCTTCTATGTTTCATAATCTTATAGTTCTCAAAAGGAGTTAAAATTTCACAGTCTTACTTATTTTCTTAAAAAACTTCTAAGTTTAGTGGTGCTCAGTTATTTTGGTCTAGCATCTTATTTAGCATTCGCTCAAATTACAATGTTTTTGTAAGTAATTCTTAAATTTCTTCCAATCCTCCTCAATCCTCTCTTCTCCCAGGTCACGAATTCTGCCGGTCATTTCGGCCAGTTCCATGTAGTCTATCAGTTGCATCTGCCATTCTTCCAGTGTGGGTAGATCTTGAGTTTTCCAGTATTTTGCAAGAAGTATCCTTGCTGCTGTTGTTGCATACATAAAAAATGTCTGGTCCTTCTTTACCACCCCTTGGCCGACAATACCCAAAAGGAAAGCCTCTGGTTTCTTAGTGAAGGTATATTTAAATACCTTTTTCAGTTCATTATAAATCATTTCCCAGAACGCCTTCACTTTAGGGCAAGTCCACCAGAGGTGGAAGAACGTTCCCTCACACTCTTTACATTTCCAACACTTATTATCAGACAGGTGGTAAATTTTTGCAAGTTTGACTGGGGTCATATACCATCTATAAATCATTTTCATTACATTTTCTTTCAGAGCGTTACATGCAGTAAATTTCAATCCATTACTCCACAACCTTTCCCAGTCCTCAAACATGATATTATACCCAATGTCCTGTGCCCACCTTATCATAGCCGATTTAACCGTTTCATCTTTACAGCCCTTGAGTTTTCAAAGTGCCCCATATATGTTATGATAACAATTTTAGATTATTATTGCTTTTACTGTCATGGATGCTGAAAAAAATATGGGAAAGGAGGAAACAGTACAGGAAATTGTGTCTGTTCAAGTGTCCAGCTGCAAGCAGGAACGGAAATGACACAAGTGTATATGATTACTATTTGCTATATTCATTTTTCCCCAGTCTGCAATTTGTTTCGTTATTTTCTTCAGTATGTATTATTGATGACATCCCCTCTCCCCATTTAAATGGAACCACCTAACAATAGAGTAATTAATGACATGATTAAATTTGGCAATAGCAAAGAGCAAGCCAAACAATGTCATTGTTGTTTTGCTGAACCTGCAGTGCAGCGGAATGGAAACAGTGCTGTATATGATGGAGTAGGAAATGGTGCCTTTTTACATCCTTACATCAGGGCTTCATTGCCCAGGCAGGCTGTTGCTGATACTGTTTGCCTTTCTCTCTCCCTGCATTGGAAGGCTGGCAAATATGAACAACCATTCTAGATTTTTCAGAATGTCCCAGAACCAAGTCTTCATTGGCTTCTCCAGGGCACTGTGAGATATGGAACTGGCAGCTCATAGCTTTCACTCTCCTTTCTTACAAAGGTTTATCGTATTGCTATTGTCTACAGCTACCCTCGTGTTGAAGCAACACACTGCTGTTGCTTGCATCACTCCAAAGTACTGTGTGTATGCATGTCCAACAGTGCGCAAGCACACCAAAGCTTCTCTTCGCTTGTAGTCAGAAATTCAGCAGGTACACCTTCTCTCGTTGCTGCAGCGTTGGAGAAACAAAAGTGGCACTTTCTAGACTTCTCCTGGATACTCTGCTACCAGACGTACAGGAGTCCTCTCTGGGTCAGAAGCTGGCGGCCCCAGAAAAATGCAATCTGCTTTCAACCAGCTGAGGCAGACGGTCTGAAAAATGAACAGCTGTGTCCCAAGGCAGTGAAGCGGGAAAGGCAGAGTATTATATTTAGCTTTTGTGCTAACAATAAAAGTTCTCCTAATCGCTACTGACTGGAGAGTTCTTAGGAACAGAAGATTCTGGAGGTCCCACATCTGCTTATCAGAGGAAAGGAGGAACCCTGGCCAGTGGTGGGAGGGGCCAAGGCAAAAGTAGGTGGGGCAACAAGTGTGAATTCTGCCTTTGTATTGTAGAGTGGTTCCTACATACACTCGCACACCCTTCTCTATCCTGCATCCAAGCTAACAGAAAATGTTATCGGACTTCAAGGGCACATTCCATCCAGGCAAAAATAGCCAAGGTTGATGGAAACCCAGGTTGCTGAGAGGTGTGCTCTAGGAACAGAGGGTGTGGCTTATGGAGAGTCCCAAGGGAGGACTGGTGGGCCACCTTTAGGCCCTGGGTCTGAGGTTACCCATTCCTGGTTTTTGGTATTAGCACTGCCTACCCTTCCCATCGCAGCAGGTGGCGCTGTGGGTTAAACCACAGAGCCTAGGACTTGCTGATCAGAAGGTTGGTGGTTCGAATCCCCACGACGGGGTGAGCTCCCATTGCTCGGTCCCTGCTCCTGTCAACCTAGCAGTTCGAAAGCACATCAAAGTGCAAGTAGATAAATAGGTACCACTCCAGTGGGAAGGTAAATGGCGTTTCTGTGCACTGCTCTGGTTTGCCAGAAGCAGCTTAGTCATGCTGGCCACATGACCCGGAAGCTGTACGCCGGCTCCCTCGGCCAATAAAGCGAGATGAGCACCGCAACCCCAGAGTCGGCCACGACTGGAGCTAATGGTCAGGGGTCCCTTTACCTTTACCTTTACCTTTACCCTTCCCATCACTGTCTGGCTCTTCCCTGCCCAAACAGAAACTGCATCTTGGCACATACATCTTCCATCCCTACTTGGAGTTTCATCCTTGGATGTTGTTAACACCATAGCCAGGAACTTCCAAGTTCCATTTAATCAGGCTTGTATGCCACCCTTATTCTCTTGGTGTGCATTCTCACGCAGCCAACCAACCAGCATCATCCATGAACAGAAAGGAAATGCCAGCAGAAGTGGGAGACGTTTTCAGAAGTAAAAGAATACAAAGAAAAGATTTCAGGTTTAAAAAAGAAAAAATGAAGGAAGGAAGGGGAATCCAAACAGCCCAGTGTAAACTGACTGTGTCCAGTGGCCACTGAATGCTAGCTGACTGTTGGAGTGAAGGAAAGGGAGAAACAGGGCTTTAGGAGAAGAACATGGAAAGGGGGTAAAGCAGAGTATCCTGGAAGAGGGCGCAGTTGCTTGGCTTTTCGAAAGTGCACTCCACATTTCCGTTCAGGTCTTCCTTGCTTTTCCTGCAGCAAAACTTTTTGGAAATTTGAGGGTCCCTCCACTCCCATTAGAAAAAGCACCTGAGGAATTTTAAGGGTAGCCAAGAGAGTTTGGATAAAACTACTGGAAATTGTCATGATTGGTGCTATGCAGGCATAGGTTGCCACTTAATTTTGCCTGAAGTCAAATTCAAGGCAAATTTGGAGTTGCCTCTTCAGGCAAACAAAGAAAGTTTCCTTATATCAGATCATTGGCCCATCTAGCTCAATGCATCCTTTCCACAGTTTTGGACAAGGATTGATCACAGCCCTTCCTGGAGATTGAATAAATTGAATTTGGGAGCTTCTGCATGTGAAGCCTGTGCTCTGCCACTGAGCTATGGCCCTTCTCTACCTCTAGAATAATTCTGCAAGAAGCCAAAAGAGGTTTTCAGCAATACCATTTCTCAGCAGGGCTTCTGCATATCCCTATCACACAGGCAATTTCTCTGGAAGATGGAGAGCACCTATAGTCTCTTTGCAGGTCAGTGCTTGCCTGGGAAAATCTCTCTCTTTGTCCTCTTCAAGCCAGGTGGGCTCATCCATTTGCATCATTCCTTGCCATTGCATCCCTGCTATCACATTTCCATCTAGGACAGTGCTATTGCTTCTTAACCTGCTATCTTGCCCTGCCACTTGGAGCCCACAAAGGTGACAGGTATACAGGAAGAGGCAACAAAGACCATCAGATTGGCCAGGTGACAGATGGCATCTCCAGCACAAACAGTTTTGTAGGAGCTTTCTCTGCCCCCCCCACCTGGCTTTCCGAAGGTGAAGTTGCCATTCAAACTGACTGACAGCCATTTCTATAAGCCATGTGCACCACTTGTTTTCTCATCATCACTTGATGGCTCTCATTTGATTGCATGAATAGAATTGTAGGGTGGAAGACACCCCCCAAAGGTCATATAGTCCAAACCCCTGCAGTGCGTGAACCAATCACACTACAAAACCATGGCAGACTTTTGTTCATACTGCAGTCATTCAGGCGTGAGCATAAATGTATGAGGCAAGGATGGATGAAGCTATTGGTTTCCATTTCTCTCAGTTTTAAATTCCCCCCACATTTCAGTTTTCAGTTTTCCACATTTCTGAATCAGTTTGCAAAACAAACAAACAAATGAAAAAGGTCCCCGTGAAAATTTCTTCAACCTTTTACAGCAAATTTCTGATATACGCAATTTTGCAAAAGCAATTTTCCCCAATATAATGCATCTTTATACCATTTCCACCAATACATGCAATTGTATGCACACTTACCCCTAGTACAGTGGTACCTCGGGTTACATACGCTTCAGGTTACATACGCTTCAGGTTACAGACTCCGCTAACCCAGAAATAGTGCTTCAGGTTAAGAACTTTGCTTCAGGATGAGAACAGAAATCGTGCTCCGGCAGCGCGGCGGCAGCAGGAGGCCCCATTAGCTAAAGTGGTGCTTCAGGTTAAGAACAGTTTCAGGTTAAGAACAGACCTCCGGAATGAAGTAAGTACTTAACCCGAGGTACCACTATATACACATTTTTTTTCATGCCTTACCTGGAGAAGTGCATCACAAAATTTGGAGAAGTTCATGTTTCAAAGGAAAGCTGTGTTTCAGTTCATACATTGTTTTGGGATGTGTAGATGAGGTAGTTTCACATTAAAATTCAATACTGAAGCAATTTTCTCTCCCCTCTCCAGCAGGAAGTGAGTGCAGCTGAAGGTGTGAAGTGCCCCCTGCTCAAAAGCATGTCCAAGGCAAAGGGAGATTACATGAAACTTCTATATCTAGGGTTTGTTTTGCCGTGACTCATTCACACACACAATTAGCCATTAAGTGTGGAATATGAATGTGTGATATATTTTAGTAACTGGTGGGTTTAAAAGAAAGAAAACCTGGGGGGGGGGGACACAATTGCACCTTACTTCTATATGAGGAATGGATTTATCGAGAATGGGAACTTAACAAGCCGTGCTGACAAATCTCAGCGCTTCCGATTCTGCAAAACCTTTTATTAGGGCTTTTCGTTTATTCATTAACAAAGCAGCTTTGGAATAAAGAGAGATTGACTCCCTTGGAAGAAATAAAAGGCTTAGAAATTACTGAGACCTAAACAAACCAGCTCTTGCAAAATCTATAAAGATTTAGAAAATGCAAGAGGAAAGATTAAACCTTTTAGGATGCAATACTAGGCGGAAGATCTGTTGGCGGGGGTGGCAGCGGGGGGGGGGCATTTACAGAATTTGGAAGAAGCCCTACTACACGGGCAGAAAGGAAGATATACCAGGGTAAAACCTAATATATACTGTCAGGACACTCAACTGGCAGAGCTGTTGCACCAGTGAAAATATGTTGGTGAAATGGCTGAAACTGGGTGGTTTTGTGGGGGTAAACTTGGTGACAAAGGGAGTGGATTCTATCTGCACCACATCCTCTACCTCGGCAATAGGAGTCATGTGGCTCTCCAGGCTGGCTCTCCACCCAAGGGCCTCAGCCAGCATGGCTAGTGGCCAGGAGTATGTTGCATGTGTGGTGATGTACTGGTGTGTGCTTGGGTCAATTCCCCATCCCTGAGAGTCCACCGTCTCCCTTTGTGGGTGGCATGTGGGCACCACGGCCAGCACTCTCCCTGATTAGTAGGCATTGGAGTGTTTCCAGGGATAAGAATGTAAGAAGAGCCTGCTGGATTGGGTTAGTGGGTCATCTAGCTCAGCATTCTGTTCTCATGGGGCCAACCAGATACCTCTTCCAGGAAACCTGCATGCAGGATTTCAGCACAAGAGTGCTCTCTCCCCTTCTGTGCTTTCCGGCTACTGTTACTCAGAAGTATTACTGCCTCTGGCTGTGGAGGCAGAGCATGGTCATCGTAGCTAGACACCATGGATAGCCCTCTCCTCTGTGAATTGCTTTGGGTGTGTCTGTCCCAAGCAGAGTATGCTTTGACTACGACACCTGTTTCACCAGCATTGCAACTGTGTGTGTGTGTGTATGTGGTCTTGCAGTAACGAATGTCTAGATTTGCTGTGCTTGAAACCTCTGAAGCAAAGGAAGCTTCAAAAGAAATTTAACAGACTTGTTTTTTAATGTCAACAAGTTAGACAGTCTGTTAGCCAGGTTCTTAAAATGGTCTGTGAAAAATAACAGTTTCATCTTTAGGGAGAAGAAAAGCTGGAGGTGACTTTAATTATGCAACAATGAATAAAGAGGTAGCAGGTACTGTGAACATTTGCATTCTTCTAATAAACCTTCTAACATTGGAGAATGCTTTATTTATATCCCTGTCATATTTTCTGCCTTACCCTTCTGATAAGGACAACATTCCAAAGTTCATCGCATTTTACAACACACCTATGAAGTACTTTGCACCGAGAGATGGTGACTTGCTCAAGCCCACAGAAGTGAGCTTCATGGGCAAGAAATGACTTAGATCATGCCTCTAGTCAGTCCAATAATTTATCCACCAAGCCATATTGTTATTTTCTCAACAACCTCTGCATACCATTGGAAGTGCTGGGATGTGACTCAGCTTGCACTGCAGGCTGGTGAATCTGTATGAGAAAAAGAGACACACAGAGAGAGGAGCAACCAAGTTTCCTAGACTGTTAACCCACGTTGACCTTCCCTTCAGAGATAGACTGATACTTGCAGGGTTGCTGAACTCATCTCCTCCCTTCTTCTTCATCCTAAACTTGGGAGTGGATACATCTTTGTGTGGCTGCTGCTGAGAACAAAAAGCAGGCATGGCTCTTTGTATCTGCATCTGAGCTAGATAGGAACTAGGATCTTTCCTATCAAGCATGTATTTCCTTTAATAAATATCACTTCCTTATTTCCCCCCAAACTCAAGAGTTTTGATGTGTGCACCTCCAGCAGTGATTCAGTGTTGAGGTCAAGCTTCTGCCAATGCATTTAAACTCTAAACACAAACAATTCTTTAAGTAGGTAGCATTCTTTTGATCAGCCAGGAACCCAAAGAATTCCCAGGTGCTAAGGTTGCAAATGATTTAACAGCAGCAACTACAGCATTATTGGACAAAGATGATATGGGATAAGTTGATCAACAGCTACCAAAGTCACCATTGCATGATCAAAGTACCCAAATGCAACAAGGTAGAGCTCATTTTTTAGATGGGGTGGTGAATATTTTTCAGCCACATCCTCTTCCAGACCATGTTCTGGGACACACATGCCAGCTGTGGGTGGGGCTAGAGGAAAAGTGGGTGGAGCAATGGATGCAAATTTTACCTTTTCATAGTAGGCTAGTTTCTCACACCACCCCTCTCTCTTCTCCATGCAGAGAGTGGGGAACGACGACCAAGGTTTCATGCAAGAAGCTTCATGGAAAGGGAGGGCTTTGAATAGGGCTGTCAAGGAAGGAAGACAGGTGGTATTATGTGATACAGTTTTGCTGGGAAGCAGTTCCAGGTTTGAGGAGGAAGAAGGAAGGGAAAGAGGGAGGGAGGGATGGCTAGATAAGATCTGGTCTCTACTTAAGTTCCTTGGTTGTTGAACTCACTCCAAGGATAAATATACAATTTATATCAAGAATAATGTTGTTAAAATAAAATTAAGTGAAGCAGTTTTAAACTGTTAACATTGCATTTCAATTGCTGTAGCCTACCCGTAAAGAGTGTAAAATACCACCACCATCAACAATAATAATGAAATGGCAGCAAACAATTAAAAATATCACACTGAAAAAAGCTTGCATAAATAACTAAGACTGAGAGACAGAGAGAGGGAGAGGGACAGAGAGACCCTTTTCTTTCCTGGGCCCCCAAATAATTCACCCTCAGAGTCTACCCAAACCTTTTAAATCATTCTTATGGACATGCAAAGTTTTATGGGGGGGGGGAGTGTTTTATCTCTCTTAAAGAAGAAAAACAAACAATTTCTCTTATACTGTTTCCAGAAGGAGGGGGCAAAAAAACCAAACAAACTGTACTTGGTGTTGACAAAGCTTTAAAAAAATGGAAAAAAAGGAATTACCACCAGAAACAAGATGCTGAACCATTCCCCAAAACAAACTGTGTTTGATATTTACGAATGTGTGATTTACTCCTTATCGGATTTTGTATGAAGTCACATTTAATGCAGCTCTCCTATCACTGAGAGATTTGCCTCCCCAGGAGATGCTCAGCTAAATCCTAGGGAAAACAGTGAGCTTAGCGCTCAAAGGAAACTGTGTGTGCGCGCACACATGTGTATGCAGATACGCACATGCCAGTTTGTATCCTGCTGTTTCCTTGCGTGGCCCATTAACCTCAACAATAAACCTATGAAAGTAGGTCAGCTTGAGAGGTTGTGATGGGGCTACCTTTTATTATTTATTAAATTTATTATTTATTAAGTTTGTCGCTTTGTGTTGTGCAAGGCAACCCAAAGCAACTGACAACTGACAACCAACCTCCCCAACATAAATACATTAAAACCAGGGTGGAGATACATTAAAAACATCCCACCCAGTCCTAAAAGGTCACAGATGGTTGGAGGCCAAAGGCCTGGTTATAGAGGATAGAATCTAACCTGGTGCCTAAAGATATATAAACATGGCGCCATGCGCGCCTCCCTGGGGAGCTCAAGACCAGCACTTTGAATTGGGCCCAGAAACTAATTTGTAACCAGTGCAGTCTTTGCTTATGGCAAACATCTGAATGACAATCTCCTCCCACATGAAACTATTTGCTATTTAGGATAGAGGAGCTGTTATACCTTGGCAATCTTAGGTATGAGATATTCTACATATTCTAGAGCAGGGCTAGCCAACAGAAGCGCTATGGAAACTTCCTGCTCTTCTGTCCATGCACTGGCAGAGAAAAGGGGGTGTGGTAGGTGCATCAGGTATCATCCATGAGGGGGGGTGTGACATCACCGCCCTGGCCCCCTGGGACGCTCACCGCGGGTGGCTAGCCCCACCCCTGTGGGTGGCTAGCTCCGCCTCAGGTGCACAGCATGTGTGCTGCTCTGGGTACTAGAGCAGCTAGCTCCGCCTCTGTATCCATGGCGACTGTTCTGCAACTGGTCACAGAGTAATGTGAGGGGGTGTTTTCCTTATCCTGTCCTAAACATAATTTCTGTGTGAAGTGTTGAGCAATCCTTGGTTTTGTAGTTTGGTAAGAATTTGAAACTGGATTTTTGTGTGCTCTCAGCCATTGCACACACACACACACACACAGAGAGAGAGAGAGAGAGAGAGAGAGAGACTCACACTTTCTCTTATTAAACTTTGATGTGAACAGTGGAATCACAAACTAAGATCACGCTCTATGAAATGCTATTTTGCCTTCTTTGCCATCAACCTTACAAGGGTACTAACTGCATCAGGGCAGTTGTTGTTTCTTCTTTAGCTCCCAGTATACAACATCTCCAGTAAGCAGCCAAGAAGTATTGATTTAAGAATTGTCAGAAACAACTCAGACACGGTGATACTATCTAATGGCATGTCTGCAGCAGAACAAATTCAGGAGTTGGATGAGCACGGAAGAAGTAACTGCCTTGCCAACACACAGTTTGCCCCACATTCTCTTCAGCCTTATTTCTGCTGAAGTTATGGGGGATCTCTTAGCTTCCCTCTAACATTGTTGCATCTTTTGTACTTGACATTGTATGGTCTGTTGCAGCTCTCCCCAGTCCGGTGCCTTCCAGCTGTTTTGGAACTATGACTTCCATCATCCTCAGCCAGCAAGGCTGAGTTGGATGGGACTGATGGGAGTCGTACTGCAATACAGCCAGAGGGCACCAGGTGAAGGAAGGCTGCTTTAGCTTAGTAAATCATTGGGCATAGAAACATAGGAGGGACCCTTTCAGACCAGAGTCCTAGCAAAGCAGATAGCACCCTGGATAGCTCACTGGAAAATTGGAACATAAGAAGCTACCTTATACCAACCGAGTCAGACCACTGATCTATCGTGTTCAGTATTGTCTGCACTGACTGGAAGCAGCTCTCTGGGGTTTCAGAAAGGAGGATCTCCCTACCTGGAGATGCCAGGGATTGAACCTAGGACCTTCATCACACAAAGCAGATGCTGCTCTGCCACTGAGCTATGGCCCAGGCACAGCAGCAGTCATAGTCCAGCATCCTGCTAACTGCAGCAGCCTCCCAGATACCTTTGAAGCCAATAGCCCTTTCCTCTTGTTACTCCCCAGCAACTTGTATTCAGAGGAACACACACAACAAACAAAACAAACGAACACTTACTTTTCTATATCCTCCATCCAGACAAGCAAAAGGCAATATCAGCATTCCAGAATACATTTGAGCCTGTCAGAAACATTTATGACGTGATGCAATGAATGGCCAGTGACTGGTGTGACCTGGGGAGACTTCCAAGGGCCCAATGGAGAGGTCTGAGACTTTTCCACTGCTGCTGTAAGTGATAGACCTGTCAGCCATGAATCTGTCTACTACTTTTTAATTGCTAGTACTGGCAATTGCTGCATCCTGTGGCAGTGAATCCCACGCATTCACTTTGGCGTCTATCATGATGATGCAGTCTGATATCCAGCTTGAGACAATGACTGCACCACCATCTGCATTGAAACACAAATGAAAATGTACACTGTGATCTGCATGGACACAGTGGGACTGAGGGATGTATTGGATACTTTGGGTCCAAATGTGTCTTGCAGTACAGATGCACAGAGCCTGTGGCTGTGCACTGACGTTACCTGCTAAATGGGCCATATGCCTGCACTTATTTGTTCTATAATTCAGTCCATGGATGTGCACACTGCTGGTGCAAAGCAGTACCCAAATGGTGTCTCAACCATGCCTGATAGGTCCAAGAATTTGACAAGTCTCACCACATCCTGATGACCCCATTATCAGATGCCTTCATTTGTCTCATGTTCCTGATGCAGATCGCTTCACTCTGTGGCAAGACAGAGCTGTCTATATACAGCTGAGCCCAAAAGACTACGAGTATTGGCTACGCTATATGATGACGCTGATCATGATGATGATGACAGGAATAATAGTAACAAAAAAAGAAGCAGCAATGAATAGGACTTACTTGGAAAATTTCCCACACATCCTTCCAAAGCATGACTGCTGCTAGACCTTGCCTTTTGGAAATGCATGCAGTGTATTAAAGGTTTTTATTTAACCTTTTCTCTACTCTCAAAGGGCTGCATTAGCCTACGCATGCAGGTGGAAAATTGAATAGGGTCATTTCTATCCGTTCTATCTAACATGATGACTCAGGAACCCCTTAAAGAGCCTGTGCTGGGCTCGATTTCCCTTACAAAGCACTGGGTGGCAAGAGACGGCACAAGGCGGTAATTGGAAAAGTAGCCAGGTTTGAGATTAAAGTTGTTCCTTCAGCTGAAACGTTTTGCACAAAGCCTCCCTGCGAGATGATTTGCATAATGCTCTTTAGTGTAGGGGTGAGGTGGGGAGGGGGGAGAGGATTTGGAAATCCCATAATGCAAATAACTCTCATGCTTTTATAATCAAACGCCTTCACCCGATCTAAAAGATGAGTGTGAGGAAGAAATTTACCACATGTTTTACCCTGCTCAGCCACGTTCTCCTTTGCAGGCAGAATTGCTAACAATATTCCGACCTGGTGGAGCACAACGTCGGAACATATAGAAACAAGACCTGCAGCAACTTTCTGCAATTCAATCTTGTTTTTATTGCAGCAATAGAGGTACAAAGCATATTAGTGAGCACTTTTTCTTGCCTTCCCACCCCTAGACTAACCTTTCACAAGTCCCATTCCCAGATCCTGAGTCTATCGAGAACGACTTTCTGAAAGGTTTTGTTCTACTGATTTTTGAAGGTGACCAGCTCCCTAGCCGGGATGGAGAATGAAAAGGCTATAAACTGAAGTTATGAATGCTTTGATGCTGCACTAAACTGAGCATCCTCATTTCCTCTGAAGAGGCTCTGGAAACTTTGCATGGCCCCCTGGTATGCGGCAACAAAGGGTGCTCACCCACAGCAGCATATTTCAACCATTTTGCAATGTCTGCAGCAGGCAGCCAGTTTTGGGGTCACTATTAAAAGAGTTGTCTTCTGGTGCCCTGAATGGCTCAGACCTAGGATACTTTTAACAGGCCCAACATCCCTTGTAACAGCCTGCCCACACTCCTAAGTTCTTCTATTGTAGCAGAAGCTGAGAATATCATCACAATATTAGCACTTCTGCTGCTGAAATGATTGTACAGGCTGTCAATTAGTTACAGGACTAAGTTCAAGGAGCTGGTTCTAGTAGGGTGCTCCTGCAGATACTACTGTATCTTATCAAGAGCTCCATATTAGACATTTACAGATCCTTCTAGTGTCCCTGTTTTCCAGTGACAGTCCCAGATTTACCAAAACCATCGCAGATTCTGATTTGAGGGACTAGTTACTGGGGTCCCCTCAAAGAGGTACCTGGCAGAGCAGTATTTTGTCAGGGTTCAATCTGAGGATGATTCTTGCATCCAGCCTTCTTCCTCCTTGGAATCTCAGGCCTTCCTCCTGGCCTCATAGGGGCCAATAACTAGAGGCCCTGATTCTTACTAAGGTAATGGTTCGACCACAGATTCAGACCATTAGGTCAAATCTGTGGAGTCTTTGGCAAAAGAGAAGAATGAGGGGAGTTTAAAGGCTCATAGAATAATAGAATTGCAGAGTTGGAAGGGACCCTGAGGATCATCTAGTCCAACCCCCTGCAATGCAGGAATAATCAGCTATCCATTATGAGGATTGAGCCTGCAACCTTGGTGTTATCAGCACCATGCTCTAACCAACTGAGCCATCCAAGAAGGGTGCATCATTGCTATGGTAATGGACCCAGTCAAATACTTGCAATGAACAGAATTCAACATGTATGTACCCTAAATCTAACATGTGTGTAACTATGTTGATTTACACCAGATGAGAAACTGGTCATTAGCAACTTATGCTCTCAAAAAAGAGAGCACAATGTAAATTGTGCCTTGTAGACACTTTGCTCCTTTGTTCTCTGGGTCGAATTATACAAGAGCTGCACACACTTGAATGGCTTTGAATCTAAATGAAAATATAGAAAAGGCCTTCTTTGCCCTAGCATGGAGTCCCTACAATATTGCAAATTGTTGTTTAACTCTCTCACACACTGGGCCCTAATTGATTCTTTGAAACCCAACTGCAATTTCGAATGCGTCCCAGTCGGAGAAATCTACCAGCACTAATTCAACATCGTGAGCACTGATATGGCATTTAATGTGTGAACGAGATCAATTTCCCTTTCTCAGTTAGATCATGAGTTTAAGTGTAACCCTGGCAGGGGTTGATTAGGCAGCAGGAATGAGACCAGTGAGTTGTAAATATAATAGGAATGAGGTCAGGTGGTTACCAGCAACTTCTCTGTAGGTTTGGAAATGATTTCTTTTCCCCATCCATCCATCCATCCACCCATCCTTCACCACTTTTCCCTTCCTTCCTCTGTCACCTGTCCCATCCCCATGGGTGGTGGTGTTTTGATGATCAGTGCCAAGCACATAGGCATAACTCCTTATGTGTCTAGGTGTTAACAATCGGAGTGACAAACTTATGATCCTGCAGATGTTGCCTTCCTTCATTACATCATGACTGATATCATTGGTCATTAACCTTAGGGCAACAGTGTGTTCTAATGTAGCTTACTTTTGCTTTTCTTTACACTGCTCTGATATTTTATTCATGCAAGAAATTTATAGAATCATATCATTGTGGAGTTGGAAGAGACACCAAGGGCCATCTAGTCCAACTCCCTGCAATGCAGGAATCTCAGCTAAAACATTCATGACAGATGGCCATCCAAAATCTGCTTAAAAACCTCCAAAGAAGGAGAATTCACCTTCTTCCAAGGGAGTCCATTCCATTATCAAATAGCTCCTACTATTTCCTGATATTTAGTCGGAATCTCCTTTCTTTTAAATTGAAGCCATTGGTTCAGGTCCTACTCTCTGGAGCAGGTGAAAACAAGCTTGCTCCATCTTCTTGTGACAGGCCTTTAATTTGTTGAAGATTGCTCTCATATCTCCTCTCAGTCTCCTCTTATCCAAGCTAAACACACCCAACTCCTTCAACCATTCCTCATAATGCTTGGTTTCCAGACCCTTGATCATGTTGGTCACCCTCCTCTGCACACGTTCCAGCTTGTCAATATCCTTCTTAAATTGTGGTACCTAGAACTGGACACAGTACTCCAGGTGTGGTTTGACCAAGGCAGAATAGAGCGGTACTACTACTTCCCTTGTTCTGGACTCTATACTTCTGTTGATACAGGCTAGAATAGCATTAGCTTTTTTTGTTGCTGCGTCACACTGTTGACTCATGTTAAGCTTGTAGTTTACTAAGACCCCTAGATCCTTTTCACATGTACTTCGGACAACCTTCTTGTAAATCTTTTGAAAATAAAATAAATAAATATAACCGTATTCCTTCTGATTTGTAAGCCTCTGTTCAAACAAGCAGTCCTTAAAACTATCACTGCCAATTTCTAACCAAAGCTGACCGCTCCCTTTTGGCAACACAATTTGATGTGACTGGCAGATAAAAGACGGATTTGTGCCAATGACCAGTGAGCAGCCAAGCTTTTTGAATAAAAGAGGAGAAGCCCAACTAGGAACAATGAAGCCCAGTGCTGCTGTACCATTGTCATGGAGACACTTTTGAGAAATTCAGGCCAGATGGGAGAAAGTTCAATCCCATTTATCTGACCTCCAATGTTTACCTAGCCAAAAAGTTTTGAACCCCCTTGGCTGTTGCAACAAGGGTGGGTTACCTCGGGCCCAGAGGCCACACACTCTGGCCCTGTGATTTCCTATCATGTAATGCATTTGTATATGTTATTTTCACCAAAATATGTATTTTCACGCACATCTAGTGTATGCATTTTTGTACACTTAACTTTTCTGGACAACTGCTTTGCATAATTCAGATAAATGTGAATTTTGAAGTGTGTCTGTGTTTTAATTTGTGCATTGTTTCAGAAAGTGCTGGTTGTGTCATTTTAACTTTAAATGTGAACTGAACTGAATATCTCCCCCATTCCTACTGCTAAGTGACTTTTACTTACCACAACTGATGCCCTGACATTGAGAAGTGTCTTCCTCTTCTGATTATTCCCTTTGCTTATTTCTCTTCTGTCCTTCTTTATGTTATATTTACACACACACTCTCTCTAGGCCCCTCCCAAATTCAATGTCAAGAACTCTATTGGCATGACAAGATCTACAAGAACTGCTAGAGTTCATACAGTCTCAAGTACAAGTGTCTGGGATACTTTCATAGCAGTAATTGGCTTTTATATAGTGTGTCCATTCCTTGATTTGGTTTGCGCAGATGGATGCCATTTCTGTTATCTCTTTACCCCAGTTCTTCTGCTTCTTATTCTTTAATCCCCCCCCCCCGGGTGACGTGGGTTTGTCTGCCTCCCTCCCCCTTTCACTATTTTTATGTGCTTTGGAAGCACAGGGAGAAAAAACACTCCTCTCTCAGCCTGTCAACCTGCTTGTTTATTGATTATATGACGCTTCCTCCTTGGGTGTTCATTTGGCTCTGCAGACTGGTTCAGACATGCATCATGGACCTTGCAGCTCCAGCTGCCAAATCACATAAGGTGTGTGTTGCATGGCAAGTCCTGCTGTGTCAGCCAAAGACCTTTCTTGGTCATTTGGTTGGTGGTTTCTCCAGAAAATGTAGAGATTCCTCCTCTGAGGAGTCACAAGGGAAGCCTTCCCCAAAACATGTGACAATGCTAGATGTATATTTACAGGACCCATGTCAAGTGTTGTTGCGGGTGGGCAGCTGCTTTGGGACCACTTCCAAGAAATGTGCACACTGACAAAAGCCCCTGTACCTGCTATAATGAGGTGGTAGAGTCACTGTGAGTGGGGGCCCATGGAAGGTCTCTTGCCTCCGAAAACTGAATCCAGCAGAGGTGCAGTTGTGCTCATTCCTAAGGCGTTTGCCTGGATCTAACCACAATACAGTGGTGCCCCACAAGACGAATGCCTCGCAAGACGGAAAACCCGCTAGACGAAAGGGTTTTCCGTTTTGGAGGTGCTTCGCAAAACGAATTTCCTATGTGCTTGCTTCGCAAGACAAAAATGTCTTGCGAGTTCCTGCGGGTTTTTTTTTCCTTTCCCCCCCTTTTTCCCAAGCCGCTAAACCGCTTATCAGCTGATCGGCTAAGCCGCTTAACAGCTGATCGCTAAGCCGCTTATCAGCTGATCGTTAAGCCGCTTATCAGCTGATCGTTAAGCCGCTTAACAGCTAATCGCTAAGCCGCTTATCAGCTGATCCGCTAAGCCCGCTAAGCCGCTAATACTGTAGCGCTAATCCGCTAAACCGCTAATGGGCTTGCTTCGCAAGACGAAAAAACCCGCAAGACGAAGAGACTCGCGGAACGGATTCTTTTCGTCTTGCGAGGCACCACTGTAATGAGCAAGACAATGTCATTGATGTTGGAGGGAAGATACTTTCTTATAGGTAGATGACAACCCTGAACTACTGTAGATGGACCAGTGGCATGACTTGGTACAACACTGGAACAGTGGAATGACTTGGTATAAGGCAGCTTCACATGATCCACTTCGAGGGAAATATCTGATGAATTCTGCAGAAAGCCAAAAGTGTTAAAAGACCTCTGAGCTTGTTTGGCATAGGTGGGGCTCTGCCACATCCCTGTGGGCCAGGAGCTTGCGTCTGGTTCAAAATAGTCTTCCATGTACCATTAGCATGGCCAACTGACTTCTCATGAGGATATTGGCATCATTTTTAGTGGGAGGTTTAAGGGCTTGTATTTGAGCATCTTAGTGATGTCTAAAAGAGTGCCTGCACCTCTTTCACTCCCCTCCTTGCTTGGCATACATATCCTATCTGCACGTTATTTATTTCACTTCAGAGCTGAGAGACATTAACTGTGTCATTTGCAGTCCCCTCCCTTCTCCCCTCTTTAATTCGTTCACCTTCTTCTCCATTTACCCATTTCTGCTCCCTGTGACCTCTTCCTTCTGTTTCTTCTATGCCCATCTCCCAGTTAGGGCTGTGCAATAAATCACCATACCTCTGAATACCGGTATTGAAATAACACTGTGATAAGTGTTTCAACAAGGCAATATACTGGTGAACAAAAGGTGGACACTTAACAGCTTCCCAGGGGGTAGCTCAGCCTAACCCATACTTTAGTTACATTGCAGATAATTTGCAGGCAAGGTGTTTCCAGCTTTGTTTGCTTTCTCCCTCCTCCCTCCCAACCAATAAGAAATGAAGATAAGCCTTCACACAAACCAGCAAACTCTTTCAGCTTCACTGGTATCTTTTCATGTAAGGTAAAGGTAAAGGTAAAGGGACCCCTGACCATTAGGTCCAGTCATGACTGACTCTGGGGTTGCAGCGCTCATCTCGCTTTACTGGCTGAGGGAGCCGGCGTACAGCTTCCGGGTCATGTGACCAGCATGACTAAGCCGCTTCTGGTGAATCAGAGCAGCGCACAGAAACGCCGCTTACCTTCCCGCCAGAGCGGTACCTATTTATCTACTTGCACTTTGACGTGCTTTCAAACTGCTAGGCTAGCAGGAGCAGGGACTGAGCAATGGGAGCTCACCTCATCGCGGGGATTTGAACCACCGACCTTCTGATTGGCAAGTCCTAGGCTCTGTGGTTTAACCCACAGCGCCACCCACGTCCCTGTCTTTCCATGTAGAGCTCAGCTAATTATGCAGAGAGAGCCTGCTAACAATCTAGGAGGAAACAAGATTCTTGTCCATGAATGGACAAGAAATATAGTAAACAAAAACTGGAAAACACTTCTTTCTTTTTCTTTTTCTTTTTAAAAAAGAGGGGGAAGAGTTTTTTATTTTTATTTTCTGGTGGTGTTTATGTTGTTGTTTCCTCCTAAATAGTTTTCCTCCATATAAAAAGGGAAGGCTTTTTTTATTATTTAAAGAAGACTATCTTTCTGTTTGCTTGCCCTCCCTCCCTTTGATAAAAAGGGAGAGATTGGTGAGATAAAGGCTTTTTGGAGTGGGGAGGGCATCTGTGGGTCGGGCTGGAGGGGAGAAGGTTTAAGCTGGCTTCCTTAAACTGAATTGGGAGATTGGGTACCATGCAAGAATGATGGGAAGGGTGTTTTTTGGTAAGCAGTGCAAGCAAATGCATGTCTACTCACAAGCAAGCCCTACCAAATTCAATGCCACCACAGGGAGGCCTGGCAAGGCCCTCAACTGGCATAGATATATATTGTGATATATTGAGATACCGTGATATTTAGCTGGTGATATATTGTGATGTTGAAAATCAGGTATCGCCCAGCCCTGTTCCCAATTCCCTATTCCATATGCATCCCTTATAAGTCTAATTTGCAGTAAGAATAGTGCTATTGCTTGGTGTTCAAAGCATTCCACTACAGTAATACTTTGTGTTGCGTCTGCTTCATGTTGCGTCTTTTCGTGTCACGTCCCGGGGCAACCCGGAAGTACCGGAATGGATTACTTCCGGGTTTCGCCACTTGCGCATGCACAGAAGCACTAAATTGCACTGCACGCATGCACAGAAGCACCAAATTGTGCTGTGCACCTGTGCAGGTGCAGGCGCTTCGGGTTGTGGGCATTTCATGTTACAGACGGGCCTCCGGAACAGATACCATCCGTAACACGAGGTACCATTGTATTAAGCTAGCCCATGTCCCCTGCAAAGCATGGAATGGCTACCTGCTCATTCCACACCCACCTTTGCCCCATTGCAGAGGACTTCTGTAGCAAAAAAATAAAATAAAACTCAAACAATGTGTTTCTTGCCACTCAGTAACTTTGCAGTTGGCTTTTGGATGCACTGAGACATGGGGAATATTGTATCACTTTCCTGATGCAATATTACTTTCCTCTAGCACTTATGTCCCATTTGTTAAAATGCCTTTAATATTTCAGTATCTGTTGTGTGATTGAACTGTAGTGTTTTATTATACCAGTCTACTGTCATGTCACGCTAAATCCAATTCAAACCAATGGGTGTGGAATGACACAGCAATGAACATCATTGGACAATAGCACCACTCCCCCACCCTTTCCGACCACATGTGCTTCAATTTCACCTTGATTCCCCTATGAAAACAGCAAGAGAGTTCTGTTTGGTGGTATATTGCCCCCAGTTCCATCACTTTACTGCATATTGTTGTAAACAAAAATTGCCCTTTTCCCTTATGGGGTATCCAAGAGCCCATATAGAGTCCTTACGTGGGTTCCCTATTGGTAGGAGAAAATTCCAGAGGCCAACCAGAGAATATTGAGAAGGAAATCAGCTAGTAAGCTTGATCTTTATTGATCTGTTGCAGCAGGGTGCTCCCCTCACAGGCAGGAAAGGAGGGGGACCCAGAAAAATGGTGTGCAAGGCCTTATAAAGACTATTGAAATTGCCACCCTGTAGATCAAGACCACCCCCAGAAACATCATACATACATAACAGAAGGGGTGTAACCTAAGACCACCCCTCAGATACATCACACCTACATCACAGAAAAGGTGGTCCAAAATAGAAATTTTAATATTGTTTTTCTCCTGTTTTTGTTTATCTCCTGTCTGGCAGGTTACTTGATTGGATTTCCTGGGTAGCCTGGCCAGTCTTTTGTAATGATAAATACTTTGTTCCTGGGCCAGGTCACAGGCTCACACCCTATTCAAACACAGACAGGATTTGTGAAGGAAAAGACAATGGGGAGGCTTTTCCATTTTGACCTTGCAGAGAAAAGATTTGGTCAGTTTAGGAATCAAAATGGTTCCAGGTTGGCCTTCCTGTGCTGATCTATGTATGTGCTTGGTTGGTACACTTATGAACATTACCATATATCTAAGACCATAAAATTCCTATTACAATATTAACAGAGTTCAAAGCAGATTATTTCTGGAACAAATTCACATGGAGTGAAATGAGTGTCAAACTTCTACTATGTTTCCAGAAGCGGCTTTTACGTTGTATGGAAACTCAAATATAATACAAAAATTAACAGTTGGGGAAACATCAGGGAAATGGGATAAATTGTTGCGTGAATGCAGCCTTAGAATGACATTCCCACAGTCAGGGTGGCATCCCCCTCAGGTGGCAGATGCTGGGGTGCAGGTGGAGCAGTCCCAAACAATTCCCATTGAATCCCCTAAGTTAGGCTGCCCCACACCCCCTGAACATCAGGTCCAGTGGTGGAACCAAGCTCCATTCTAGCTTTGCTGAGCCGTGCTTTTGCACCAACGAACCATTCTATAGCTCAATCAGTAGAACATGAGATTTCAGGGTCATGGGTTTGAGCCCCATGTTGGGCAAAAAGTTTCCTTCCAACTCTACAGTTCTATGATTCTATTATTTTGCCCCTTTACGGTGTGGTACAGAACATTGATTGCTGAAGTTAGATTGAAGTTCCTGTGTCCCACTCAGCCACAGAGCTTACTGGATGACCTTGAGTCAATTACTATTCTTCTTTTCATAGATTAAAGAGGTGTGTGTGTGTGTGTGTGTGTGTGTGTGTAAAAGAGAGAGAGGCAGAGAGAGCGAGAGCACTCCTTGGAAGACATATGTGATTAAACTGTAATAGACTAAACAACATTGCTTTATTTATCCTCTCTCTCTCTCTCTCTCTCTCTCTCTCTCTCTCTTTCCACTTCTTCCCCTTTGGGTTATCAGCAGTTCTTTCTGTCTCTCATTCTCCAATTCTGCCCACCACCTCCCAAAATTCCCCTTGTCCGGAATCCATCTCAACCTCATTCAAAATGCCCCTAGGCATTTTTCTCTCAATGGGAGCAAGTGAAGGAGAAAGCTATTGCATAGTCTGTTTACAAAATAGAAGAACAAATGTGATTGAAGTGTGGCAGTTAGCGTGGCAAGGATGCAAGGAGCTCCTTAACTCTGAGAAGTGATGAAAGGAGATGGGATTGGGAATGATTTTATTTCAATTAGATTTTAATTATCTGCCATCTCCCATCTATTGGATCAGTTGCCGAATAATTGAAATGCAACATTATGCGTGTGCTGTGGAGTGGCTAAGATACCATGCCTCCCGTTCTTTAGGGTGGGGAAAAGAGGATTCCAAAGGCCTTTTTTATGTTCCTCATTGGCAGATCAACTGGGGCATGTTCCTTGCAACTAACTCACCATTGCCTTGCACTAATTTTACAGTAAATTAATGCCAAGCCGGCGTTTGCATGGATTTAATTAGCAGGCAACACAAACTTTTATAAACCCTTTGCAATGGCAATTTAAACCTGATTGCAAAGTTATTAAAGCAAACGTGGCAGGCTGCTTCTATTAGTCTACAGGGAACAAGCTCCCTCTGCCCCCGGTTTTGTTTTTGCTACAAAAGCCCTCTGCTGTGGGGCCAAATCCAGATATGGAGTAAAGATATGGAAATCTCTTCACTTGCAACAGAGCTGAGCCACTGTAAGATGGCACCTGACTGTGTGCCTTTTCTTTATTGTACTCCTGTAAAAACCACTCTTAATGTGCAGCCATTTAAGACTTTGGCTAAGACCAAGAAGAGGATGAGTTTTAATATCTGCATTCTCTCTCCTCCATTTGCAAGGGGATTCATTCCGTGGTCTTAATGGAGCCTCTCTGTCTATAAATTATATGATCTGTGAAACATGGCCCGCTCTACCCTTGAACGGCACTTTCTTTGGCTGGGAAAATAGCCAGGTTTTTTTGGTGTTTTTTTGTTTTTGGTTTTTTTTGTGTTTTTTTTTGCATCCTAGTTGCTCACATCTCTCTGGGTAAATAGATATCCCAAGGAAAATGTAGGTGGCTGCAGGCATGGCTATGTGATACAACCACTATGCGTATACTAATAGATATTTCGACTTTGCTGGAGGGCTGTAAAGTTTCACTGAGGTTTGTAGATAGCTGAGCTTCCTTCAAAGGTGGTATCCTCAATGTAACATCATCAAGAACAACAATTCACATGTATGGAATACAGTGCAGATATATATATGTATATATGAATAACTGCACTATGTTCCATATATCTCGGCACACTAGGGCTTGTATCAACTGTAGTACTAAATCAAAGTCACTTAGCAGTAGAATTGTTCTGCCAAAGAGATCTTTTGCACCAACGGAATATTGTTGCACAAAAGAATGCATAAAAATGCACAAAAGAATGCATAAAGAATCTTTTGCACTAATGGAATATTGTTGCACAAAAGAATGCTGGTAACTTGCTTGCATTATATAATCCGTTGCACAAGGTTACACACAATGAGCTTCATGGCCAAGTGGGGATTTGGACCCTGTTTTCCCAGGTCCTAATCTGATACTCCAACCACAATACCACACTGGGTCTTGCAAAAAGGGAGGGAGGATAAAAAATTAGGCCCAGAGGGTCTAATTGCAATTGAGAGTGACAGCTCTCAATTGCATAGCCTCCAAGTGTCGTGATTTTCCAGAGACAGTCCCAGAATTATGAAAGACATACTGGCTTCTGATTTGATCCCAGAATGCCCCTTTTTCCCTGGCTGCTGCCAAGTTCAGGGAGGAAGATGAGCCAGTGCTTGTCTTGAGTGGTGGTGGCTGCGCCGGCTGCAGTTGCAAGGGAGCTCCCTGCTGCCTCTCAGTGGTGTCTCCATGGCCACTACTGCTGGCCTCCTCCCTTGGGCAGCTCATAGAAGTTGCTGGAGAGTGGGTGAGGATGAGGAGAGGCTGCTCCCACTGAGGCCCAGCCCTGTGTGATGCACTGGCTCTGAGGGGCAGGCAGAGGGCAGGGCTGCCCTGGGTGGGAAGAAAGGGGGAGTGGAGTGCAAGGTGTCTTGATTTTGGGGGACACCTTAAAAGGGGGGGCCCAGGAGGGTCAGTTGTGGGAGGAAGTGAGAAATGTCCCTATTTTCATCTGAGGAACATTTGAGGGTATGCAGTTGTGGACAGTGGTTCCATCCAAACAGTCCTGGGTCCTTGTCCTACCAGGAACCAACACTTCACCTTGTTTGTCATTCCGTTTGATGAGAAAAGCAAGTTATGAGCCAAATAAAATTGGGAAAGTGATCTCTAACTGTGACATTCGTTTTTGCAAAGCCAGCAAGGTGATAAACCGTTTGTTGCTTTGAATTCTGCCACTAAAACACTGAAGCAGCCAATCAATGACATATTAGAGGAAAGGTATCATTCTCTGCCTCACATCATATTTTTGCTTTTTAATGTATTGTGCAAATAATATGCCAGGTTCACTTTCACCTATGAAACCCCTGGGCTTGGAGGAAGGACAGGTACCCAAAAAAAAAAAAAAAGAAAGAAAAAAAAAGGAAAAAAAGGAAAAAAAAAAAAGAAAAGAAAAAGAAAAGAAAAAAGAAATTTAGGCAGTGGTGGACCTTGGTGACTCAAATTTTAGTGGCGCCAAAATCTGAACCCCATCTCTCACTTTACACTGGAGAAATAGTGGCAGAGCCTGATCCAGCAACCCAGAAAATCCATACCTGGTGCAGCTGCACTGCTCGCACTCCCCTAGAGCTGCCTCTGCTTTGGGAAGGATATGCCTTGTTTGAAAAAGTTCCTGGGTCTAATCCTTGGCATCTTCTGATAGGGCTGGAGTGGAGGGCAGGGAAAGCACCTTGTCTTAAATTCTGAAGTGCTTTCGGAAATCAGGTAGACAATTATGAGATGGATGGACTCAGCTTATGGCCAATTCCTATATTTTTCCTATAGAAAATAAGAAGGTGAACTGCAGCAGAACAGTAACATCACTGACTTATAAATAAATGACAGACAAAGTGGTTCCAGAAAAGCGCTTCCTTTACCCCCCCCCCCCCGATTTTCTCAGGACGGGCAAAGCTGAGGTGGGATGTAATGGCTATTTATGGCATGCAATTAGAATAAATCTGAGCACCAGTGAGGATGGCACTGTGGTGTCTGTTGATGAGTCTGATGGAGCAGAGCAGATTCGGGGGAAGACTGACACAGCTGTGTTAACGCGACTGAAAATAGCTGAGCTTGTCTGTCAGCGATTGAAACCACGACAGAGGGGCAGCTTGTCACCTTTGGGTTTAAAAATGCAGATGCTTCCCCTTTTGACTACAGATCATTTCTACCTGGATTCCCATACGTGCTTTAGACGCTTAATTCCTTTTGCTGGTTGTTCTTCCTTTTTTTAAAGAAAAAGGGTGGAAAAGAAAGAGCTTTTTGCTTTGGATTGTTTCTTTGGCTGCAGTTGATAGCCAAGCCCATTAACCTCTGGCTTTTTAAATTTCCCACTCACATCCCACCCACCCCTTGCAAAGACGAAGAATGGAAATGGAAAAAAAGATAAAAAGAAGTGGGGGTGGGGGGGAGCCAGCAATGCCAAGCATAATTGCAGTTATTTGCCCAATTGCTCTCATATACATGTACCCAGACAGCTTTATGGCTCCGGAGACATGCATGAAACGCTGCGCAAAATTAAGGTTTCATTATCTGAGACGACGTCTGCAGCTTTAGTAAGGAAATGGGGGAAAACAACCACAGGTGGGCTCTGTGAACTTCAGATGCCCCCACCACAATCAGGCAAAAGTGTAATAATAACCCAGGCAAGGCCAGGCTCCCACTGTTCTGAATTATATTGTGGGTTCCTCAGCAGTCTCAGCCGGGCTTATTTGGATCTCACCAGCATAGCTGTGTATAAATAGCAGCTCCCAACTGTGTTGTTGGGTCTTGCTTTGACATCGCGGCTGTGCGCCTTTGTAGCTGCGAACCCCGAGGATACAGAAGCGGAAGTTTGGGTGGGATAGCTGAATGAATCATCAGAACATGGGAAGCGGCCTTTTGCCGAGTCAGACTACTGATCCATGTAGCTCTGCAAAGTCAGCACTAACCGGCGGCGACTCTCCAGGGTTTCAGATGGGGTCTTTCTCGACCCAACCTGGAGATACTAGGGATTGAACCTGGGACCTGCTGTATGCAAAGCAGATGCTCTGTCACCGATCTACAGCCTTCATCCAAATCACCTGTTTTTCGGTGTGGGAGATAACCCTGGCATCTGGAATGCATAACTGATGCATAGATAGAAACAATGCCCAAGTGGCTTTCACAGGTTATATGTGTGCATGTCCAGTTCTTTGATAGAATCAATCTCAGGGCCAAACTAGACATGACATTACAGTGGTACCTCGGGTTACATACGCTTCAGGTTACATACGCTTCAGGTTACAGACTCCGCTAACCCAGAAATGGTGCTTCAGATTAAGAACTTTGCTTCAGGATGAGAACAGAAATCGTGCTCTGGTGGCGTGGCAGCAGCAGGAGGCCCCATAGGCTAAAGTGGTGCTTCAGGTTAAGAACAGTTTCAGGTTAAGTACGGACCTCTGAAATGAATTAAGTACTTAACCCGAGGTACCACTGTAGATGCATCTTTGCATTTAACATGCATATACCGGTATGTGCATCAGCTTTAAGGATTGGGTTTGGAGAGTCCTGAGCATTTCCCTCCTCAAAGTTAATACCAGTTTCAGAAGATGTGTTTTCCTTAGGACCCCTGCAGAGGAGGAAAATGTTTAAATCCCCCCCCCCCATTCCTGTTGCAATCACAATTAATAACCATCAGCACTTTTCCATCCCTAGCCGATGCTATTTACATTGCGTGTGAGTGTGTGCATATTAAATGCAGATATAGATATATAATAAAACATCTAGTTCAGCTCTTAGACTACAACTCCCACCATCACTGATTTCTGGGCCTGGTGACTGGGGCTGATGGGATTTTGAGTCCTACAGCATCAGGAGGGCCACAGGTTCCCCACACCTATTCTAGAGAGCAGTTACATTTCCAGTGCCTACAACATAGATCTCTGTGTGACATAAATAAAATGTCTAAGGCTGGCACTGAGTCTCATTTTCTTTCTTGTGGATCTACAGACATAAGGCAGCATTCCATCACAGCTGGATCCCTGAAGGGTGCTGACCTGGTTACATCCCTGTTCCTAGATGTTGTTGTCCTTTTTTCCATTAATCAAGTCTCTCCTCCCACAAGTGGGAACTAGCAGAAGATCCCTTAAGTGTGCCAGGAAACAGCTCATCCTCCTCAGTGATGCTTGGAGAATTACATGTATGCTTTTTCTCTGTGGTCTTTTACTGAGTAAAAAAGAAGAAGAAGAAAACGCTAATTCTCCACAGTAATCAGAGAAAGGATAAAATGTGCAGCTGGGGAGAGAGAGAGAACCTAATGGGCAGGTAATTAAGGAACGTGTCAGGTGGATACATAGATAGATGGATGAATAGAGGGGAGGAGAAAGAATTACATTGATACATATCCGGAGAGGAGCATGGCATGGAAAATAGAATTGTAAATGTTATTTTAAAATGGAATCTCTGAGCATGTCTGAAGACCCTCCAGACTTTCAGTGCCACCATCTGAAATGGAAGGGGGAGAGAGAAATTTGTAAAGACCTGGTGAGAAAAGAGGAAAGAGGTCAGGGACTGGGGTTGTAAAAGGCTGATTGCTGGTAACTGGTTCAAACTGTCTTACAAATGTCCCACCCACCCACCCACCCACCCAAGCCCAAATGCAACCAAAAGGTCAATTTCAGCATTTAATTTAATATTTAGCAGCAACAATAGGAATACATGCCAGAACCAGTTGCTAACATTCTCACAAGAGCATAAGAAGAGAATGCAAGGACATAAGAAGAGATTTGCCAGTGGCGCATTTAATCCTGCATGCTGTTCTCACAGTGGCTACTGTGGGGGAAATCCCCCCTGGGGGTTCAAGTACAGAGGCTTATACAAAATTCCCAATTGGTCAGACTTCATTCAGCAATGTGATACAAAACAGAGTTCAAAGAGTCTGAAAGAGCTTTTCCTGCTATATAGGCAAAATATACATCACCTTAGCAGTTTATCCTTTACCCAACCTCCTTCTACCACCCAAGCACTTCACCACATCCAACCATATCCAATTTACTCAACCCATTTTTACTGTATGATATAAGAATCCTCCTTGTACTTTATATGGAGCTGTTTTTCACTTTAACATTCAGCCATTAGGCTTTATGTTCTGCAAGATTGCATACATAGTTATGTACATTAGGAGTAAGTCACACTAAAACACCAAAGAATGTTCAGAAGGACTTTTGTTTGAAAATCACCAACTGATGTGGAAATGTGTAGGGTTGCCATATTTTGAAGTGCAAAAAAGAGGACACATTTGCCAGTGCCTGGTGAGGGGAAAGGGTGCAGAAGTGGGCGCAAGTAATCCAGAATGCGGCAGCTAGACTGGGGACTTGGAGTGGCCACCAAGACCATACAACACTGCACTGGCTCCCAGTACATTTCCAAGCACAATTCAAAGTGTTGGTACTGACCTTTAAAGCCCTAAATGGCCTTGGCCCAGTATACCTGAACGGCCTCCACCCCAATCATTCTGCCCGGACACTGAGGTCCAGCGCCGAGGGCCTTCTGGTGGTTCCCTCACTGTGAGAAGTGAGGTTACAGGGAACAAGGCAGAGGGCCTTCTCGGTAGTGGTGCCTGCCCTGTGGAACACCCTCCCATCAGATGTCAAGAATAAGCAACTATCTTACTTTTAAAAGACATCTGAAGGAAGCCCTGTTTAGGGAAGTTTTTAATGTTTAACGCTGTATTGTGTTTTCAATATTCGCTTGGTAGCCACCCAGAGTGGTTGGGGAAACCCAGCCAGATGGGTGAGGTGTAAATAAAATATTATTACAGTGGTACCTCAGGTTAAGTAGTTAATTCGTTCTGGAGGTCCGTTCTTAACCTGAAACTGTTCTTAACCTGAAGCACCACTTTAGCTAATGGGGCCTCCTGCTGCTGCCGCACCGCCAAAGCATGATTTCTGTTCTCATCCTGAAGCAAAGTTCTTAACCCAAGGTACTATTTCTGGGTTAGTGGAGTCTGTAATCTGAAGCATATGTAACCTGAAGCGTATGTAACTCGAGGTACCACTGTATTATTATTATTATTATTATTATTATTATTATTATTCTTCACTTCAAAATATACAGAAATAAGGACCTGGTCCTTTCCTGCACCACGCAAAAACTTGCACAGAATGTATATGCTTTGCAGTTGATTGTCTAGTACTGCGTATGCAACATAAAAGGTATCCCACTCCCACACCTCCGGATGTTTTGGCAAATGAAAAAAAAAGCCTCCTGGACAGAAATTTTACCCCTGAAAAAGAGGACATGTCCTAGAAAAAGCGGATGTATGGCAACCCTAGAAATGTGGAGAACTGAACTTAAGAAGGGTAAAGTGGGAAACAGAGACAAACCATAACTGTCAGGTGTGGCCCATGCTTATGCCCGAGTAAATGCATCGGCTTGCACTGCTATTGAGAGCATTGGTGGTCTGCCAGAGGTATAAATGGCTGCATTTGACTGGATATATCACAAATTGTACAGGCCTGCTTTAAAAGCATAGACAGGACCTCTCAGTTGACATCTGCCTGTGCCACACAGGCTCCTTCCAGATAGTCTCCTGCCACTCTGTGCCACCTTGCTGGCTCCTGATATCGGTGGGACAGCACATGCAGAAAACCCGCCAGAAACAAGTGTCAAGGGCAAGCAAAGTATCTCGCCTTGTTTATTCTCTGCTTTTATAATTGGCTGATTAAGTTCCATTTTTATTTGGTTTTTACTGGCAATCAGATTGAGAGCTGTAATATCCACTTGCACCTTGTAATTACCATTAATTTCTTCCCCTCTCCTTTTGCGCCAGCCGGGCTGAGGTTGGCATAGGAAACCAGGGAACTGCGAGGATGGAGGGAAGGTGACTGTGGGGGATGAGAGCATGTAGGAATTCAGAATGGATCGCAATCCATATTCATGAAGCAGAAAGCTGGCACAGAGGTGGAGAGTTGGAGGGGGGAGCTGAGGACGGGGGCAGGTTAGGCTTTCAGTGGAGAGCAGGCAGCTAGGGAATTGTGGTGGGGGGACCACCTTAAATCCAATACAAAGGCAAGTATCGCGGAAAGTGTCGGTGTCAGCACAACAGCCTTGCGAGCCTAATTACCATAATGATGTGAAATAGTCCAATCAGCAATCTGGGGCTAATCTTTCATGTATTACAGGTCTCTCTTTCATAGGGCTCAAGAGCTAAATGCATTTTTAATGAAGATATTCCTAGACTTGCAGATAATTTCCCTCTTTTTAAACGGGGAGGGCATTAGAGCTCTTGTGTCGTTCCTCTGTAACTCAGACGCCTATAAACCAGCAGATGTTCTGGGCCCCGAGAGACAGGGCTTGAAAGTGGAGTTGGGCGGGGGAAAACGTCACACACACACTCTCCAGAATCCCTGCCACAGGTGACAGAACCTGCCCCAAGCCCCATCCCACTTCTTCATGAAGGGGTGCCAACTTGAATAAATATGGGGGCAGTTAAGCCCCACCCCACATAATTGATCACACACACCATTTGAATAAAAATACCTATTAACTTTGGGGAGCTGAAGGGACCTCAGCCCCTCTGAGTTAGCTGCTATGTCTTCATGTCCTGGGACTACTTTAGGCCCTCTTCTTTTAGGAATTGCTTTTGTCTCATGACATAGCCAGGGATGCGGGTGGCGCTGTGGGTTAAACCACAGAGCCTAGGACTTGCTGATCAGAAGGTCGGCGGATCAAATCCCCGTGACGGGGTGAGCTCCTGTTGCTCAGTCCCTGCTCCTGCCAACCTAGCAGTTTGAAAGCACGTCAAAGTGCAAGTAGATAAATAGGTACTACTCCAGCGGGAAGGTAAACGGCGTTTCCGTGCGCTGCTCTGGTTCGCCAGAAGTGGCTTAGCCATGCTGGCCACATGACCCGGAAGCTGTACGCTGGCTCCCTTGGCCAATAAAGCAAGATGAGCGCCACAACCCCAGAGTCAGTCATGACTGGACTGGACATGGTCAGGGGTACCTTACTATAGCCATCCCAAGGCATTGCAGAGCTATGAGGAAAGTCCTGCTGGATCAGGTCAAAGACCCATCCCATCCAGTATCCTAACCTCACATTGCCCAAGCAGATGCCCATGGGAAGCTGGCCAACATCACACAAGAGCAAGAGTATATTGACTTTACTAGTGGAAAAAGGACATAGCCATCATGACTAATAGTTAATGATAGCCTTGTCCTCCATGAATTTCCATGAATCTTCTTTTCATGCCATCCACGTTTAGTGGCCATCACCCCCTGTGGTGGCAGTGAATTCCATAGTATAGGGATGTATGAAGAAGTTCTTTTGTCTGCCCCAAATCTTCATTTGATGATTCCCGCCTGCTTTCTACACACCCTGCAGAGTTCTCTGGACCTCATTTTGCTTCCTGAGGCAAAGGACAATGCCTGCAACCCCATCACTCCTTTCATTCCATTCCTGGTGGCTGAAGCTTATTTCAGTAGTGTCAATGAGCTAGTGTCATCCACTGCATCTGAGGGCAACATACTAGTTTTTTGGGTGGCCACATGAGATACACAGCTCTGCCATCCAACAGAAGGGTTGCCACTAGGGAAATCAGGAGGAAGAGTCAGAATGCTGCCGCCGCAGTCGCCCACCAACTGCCACCTGAAGCAGTCATCTCCTCCTGCCTAGTGGTAGGGCTGTATTGCAACCAAGAATTGCTTCCAGCTGAGCATGCAAGCTGCCACCCAACACAGAGACTGTGACCTATGAGAGTAGAAAATTCAGCTGCATTCAGCATAGATATGCAGCTCTCCATCCAGACCCTGCTGACTAGTATTTTTTTTGGGGTGGGGGTGGGGGGCTTAGTTACAAAGTGGATTTCCTCAGCTGGGATCCAGAGACAGCTATCTCAGGATTTGCATTTAAAAAATAATAATCCTTATCAGATTGCAGGAGTTTTTCAGCCACCTGCACCCCCCACGATTGCGGGATTGGTCATTACCTCTGCAGAGCCACACATTATGTCTGCAAAGCCAGACTGCTCCGATGGCAGACAGCTACCCTGTAAGATTATAGACACTCACAACTCATCAGGATATATGATATGAAGCTGTCTCAGACCATTGGCCCATCTAGTTCAGCACTGTCTCCTCTGATTGGCAGTTCTCCTCCAAGATATGAAGGCAGAGAATCCCCCCCACACACCTCCCACCAGTCCTGCTTCCTCTTAAGGAAGGAAGAATCCTCTTAAGTGGAGATGGCAGAGAGCAGAGCTGGGAATGTGTACATACAAACCATAGCTGAAATATACTCAGAGTCGCAAAGTGATTTCATGCTCTTTATTCAGCTCATAGTGGTGAGGAGGAATGAATGAATGTCCCCTCAAAATATCTGCTTTATATACATTATTTACACAATGGGCTGCACATGATTGGCTAATCCTGGAATTCTACTGTAAGCCAATCAGGTTGTGGATTCACTTATATCTGGAGCATGATTGGGTGGTTCCTGCCAACCAATCATACTGCTGCATTGTTCTAGGACCAATCAGACTGCTGCATTCTGAATCCTATTGTTCTAGGACCAATCAGACTGCTGCAATTTGGATCCTATTGTTCTAGGACCAATCAGACTGCTGCAGTTTGGATCCTATTCAACTCAGTGCATAACAACAGCACTCTCCTACTGAGGGATGGAGCCTCCCCAAAAATGTTTCTGAGCAACTATTATTCAGGACAGATAAAAGGAAAGGCGTCTTCTTTGTACAGCACATAGTTAAATTGGGAAACTTGCTCCCACTGGAGGCAATGACGGCCACCAACTTGAATGGCTTTAGAAGAGGATTAGACAAATTCATGAAGGAGATTAAGGCTATCAGTGGCTACTGCTCACCATGGCTATGTTCTCTCAGCACTGTTGGAGGCAGTAATGCTTCTCAGTACCAGTTTCTGGAAGCCACAGGAGAGGAGAGTTGCTCTTATGCTTGAGTTTTGCTTGTGGGTTTCCCACAGGCATCTAGTAGGCCACTGTGAGAACAGGATGCTGGGCTAGATGAGCCATCAGTTTGAAAAATCTCTTGAATTCTAGCACTTGTTTTCCTCTCCTTGTGAGAATTTAAAATAATAATAATAATAATAATAATAATAATAATAATAATAAAGCTCTGCACCATGACCACCTCTAAATGCGACTAACTCTAAATATTTAAGTAATGTCCCCTTGAGATCAGATGTGTTTGGATTCATGGTGGTAATTTTTTATTGGGGGAACTCTGCACATGCTCAATGACTTTCTGTTTGTTATCATTCTGGGACTGAGTACTGAATGTAATTTAACTTTGTTCTGGAGACAGGGTGTGGGAGAAATTCTATGGACCAGCATGCCCATTCAGAAACAGCATTGGGTTCAGCTGTCCCAGGATAGCATAACAGATGTGGATGCAGATGTGGAAACTGAAGATTGAAGCCTACCTCATGTAAATGAAAAGGAAAACCCACCTTGCTTGCTATCCTGTTACTGGAAGGTGTTTCAGCCTGCCTTCTCCCCAACATGTCTTCCTCTCTCTCTCTCTCTCTCTCTCTCTCTCTCTCTCTCTCTTTCTTTCTTTCTTTCTTGAGTTGGAAACATTCAAACCTGCAGCCCACCCAAACATCTATTCTGAAACAATATAGGTTTCAGAGGACTATCTTGTGCTTCCACCCCCTCACTCACACATCTGACTACAGTCATACCTCGGGTTACAGATGCTTCACATTACAGACGTGTTTTTTCAGGTACCAGAATGGGCTACAGCCAGGTTTTGGGGGTCGCGCATGCGCAGAAGTGCTGAATTGCAGCCTGCATGTGTGCAGATGCGCCACTACGGGTTGCAAACACTGTGGGTTGCTAACGTGCATACCACACGGATCACATTCACAACCCGAGCGTCTACTGTATATAGAAGGGCTCTAATAATTGAGCTAGGTTGCATGCTCATCCCTAGAAATGCCATTGTCAATTCTGATAAAAACCAACCCTATCTGTACTCCCAGCCCACTACTGGGCTACTGTGTGCACCAAAACATAGGTTTCTACTGAATTTCAAGCTTCCTTAAAAATTGCAGTGCAGATTTTGGTACCCAAAACAAGTATCAAAATATCTTTAAAATGTGTAATTTTTTTGTAATGGCCTACTGTACAAATGTAAAATTTACACTCATTACTCTACTCACTTTGCTAAGGTCCCATCTAGCCCAGGCAAATGGTTGGTTTGTGAGATGCAAAAAGACTTCCCACCACACCTATAAATCCAGCAACCCTAATTGTGACTGACCTTAAATATCTAAGAGTTGTCCTGCCTGTAATGACCCCTACACACATTTAGAAATCCAAGTTTTGAAAAAAAAAATGCACTCAAAAATATGTATTAGAGAGAGAGAAAGAAATTGAAATGGAAACAATATGTATTTATGAGTGTTAATGTGCAGAAGTGGCAGAAAAGTGCAGAAGAGGGACAATGTTGTAGAGTACCAGTACTTAGAATATCAGACTATGGCCTGGGAGACCAGGGTTCAAATCCCCATTTAGCCATGAAGCTCAGTGGGTGCTCTTGGAAGCCAGTCACTGCCTCTCAGCCTAACGTACCTCACAGGGTTTTTATGGGGATTAAATGAGGACGGGAAGAACTCCAAACACAACTTTGATCTCCTTGGAGGAAAATAGGTAAAGGGACCCCTGACTATTAGGTCCAGTCATGGCCGACTCTGGGGTTGCTGCGCTTATCTCGCTTTATTGGCTAAGGGAGCCGGAGTACAGCTTCCGGGTCATGTGGCCAGCATGACTAAGCCGCTTCTGGCGAACCAGAGCAGCGCACGGAAATGCCATTTACCTTCCCGCCAGAGTGGTACCTATTTATCTCCTTGCACTTTGACATGCTTTCAAACTGCTAGGTTGGCAGGAGCTGGGACCGAACAACGGGAGCTCACCCCGTCGCGGGGATTCGAACCGCCGACCTTCCGATCAGCAAGTCCTAGGCTCTGTGGTTTAACCCACAGCGCCACCCACGTCCCAATTTGGAGGAAAATAGGTGGCATATAAATGTAATAAATGCAAAAAATGCAAATGAACCAGTTCATGCCCTCTCAGTTCCGTGCATAAGGTGCATGCTTACAGTCCCTTCTCCTGCACCTGGACATTAATGTCTTTGCAGGCAGAAGCAATGCTCACCCCCACGAAACCTCCAACAGCAATTTGGAAAGAAGCCTGACTTCTTCTGTGCTTGTCCTTCCCTCTTCCCCACCTGCCACCCCTGTCCCCGAAGTGAGCTTTGTGCTTCATCTGTTCTGGAACTAGCCTGTGCTCTCAGCTGAGGTGAAGTGCAATGAGGCAGGCTCACCTCTTCATGCACCTATTACTGTCAAGCAGCCCAGTGGTTCAAGGCAAAGCGACGAAATGCCTTGTCAGTCAGGAGGTCAACGGGGTGCGTCTGCCTCCCCTTTGCTAGGATTGCTGGAGAGGGATTTGGCAGTGGCAAAGGGTGAGGGCAGAAACTGCAGCTTGAGGGGCCCGTGGAATTTGCAGCAGGTGTAATTATTAGATTTCCCTTTTACTGCTGCCGAGAGGCCTTAATTGTATTTATTATAGTGATGATTATGATACACGTCCCCCAAAAGAGCTCTCGGCAAAAACCTTACTCTGAATATTAAGGGAGTTTAAGCATTAAGCTTGGAGAAGAAGTTCTGCATTTCTTCCCTCAATTGCCCTTGGTGATCATCTCGCCTGTATCTCCTAGGAGCCTCTGGAGATATTTGCGGAGCTGGGTGGGGTGGGGAGAAGGCTTCTGAAACACAACAGATGGCTGATTCCTTCGAAGAGTACGATTTGGTGAGCAGGAATGTTCCTAGCTGCGGCCGCCGATGCTAGATGCTCATTGATAGCGAGACCAAATTCTATCCCAAGTGTTTACTGGTGAATCAAACTAAAATTTAAGGATTGTGATTTTTTAAAATGGCACCTTCTACAAGGGAGAAGAGGGTCTTGCTCCCCATAAGAACTTTTCTCCCAACAAGTCCTTGTCTGCAGTTGGGCATTTCTCCAGATTAGCAGGGTTTCAGGTGCTGCCTTTCCCTTTGGCTTGGGACCTGTTCAACCTCAATGTCAGAGGCTGAACTCAGCCTCATTGTGGGATCCTGGCTCATTGTCCCCAGATGGAGCCTGACTCAGGGCTTGGTCCTGCTCTTATGAGGCAGAGCCTTGACAGACAGCTGTTGGGGACATTCTAGCTCCAGATTCTGGGGTCAAGTAGGAGGTTGGACCACTAGGACCCCTTCTAACTCTATGATTCTGTGCTTCTGACTGATTTCGGATTCCAGATTGCAATCCCTTCACAGTGTGAAGGTAACTCTTGGGCCACAATCCTGCTGACACTTACATAAGGACAGTGGTGGAGCTTCATGCTCTGGCTCCGGGGGGCAGAGAGCAGGCGGTGGCGGGGATGGCGTGGGTCCCGGGGGCATGGTGTGCCACCCGCAGGGGCATGGCATGCGTCCTGGGGGTGTGGCACACCTCCTGCAGGGGCATGGCACCCAGTGCGGGTGGGGGGGCAGCCACGATGGCACTCCACTGGGATCGCGCTGCCAGGGGCAGTGCACTCCCCCTGCACTCCTCTTCCTCCACCAGTGCATAAGGAGCTTATCCTGCAAACCTAGCACAAATATGGCATTATTTCACCAGAACACCACTGAGGCCACATTCACACCATACATTTAAAGCCCTATGATGCTACTTTAAATAGGCATCCCTTCCCCTAAGGAATCATGGGAGCTGTAGTTCATTAAGGGTTCTCAGAGTTATTGGGCAACCCCTATTCCCCTCCCAGGGCTGCAGTTCCTAGAGTTAACAATCAACCCTTCTTCCCAGGGAATTCTGGGAATTGTAACTCTAGGAGAGGCTTCCAGCATCATTAACAAACTACAGCTCCCAGAATTCTGTGGAGGAAGACAGTGGTATTGTAACAGCGTCTCAAATGTTTGAATGTGCCCTGATTCAGTTATCACGTTGTGTATGTTTTCTTATGATGGAGGTCAGAGGGGAATGTCAGAACAAACAAACTTGTAGAAGGTTAGACAGACCAATGAAGGCAGAACATTTGATGACAATCAACTCTGCCCCCCCTTTTTTTCCCTGGCACAACAGGAGCCAAGTCTCTCAATTTGTTTCCCCGTTCATTAAACATCCCCTGTAGCTTCTTAGCTTGATAGCTTAAAAACCTGATATGATATGATTCCATTGCCTTCTCTGTTTGGGAAGCTATAGACAGTGCTGACCTTTCAAGTCTCTCAATGATTAAAGTTCTTATTAATTTCTAGGAGGCCACAGACATTGCAGAGCAGCAAAGTGCAGGGGGTTCATTAACATGTGAGGATTTAATTAGCCAGCAAGAAATCCATCTCTGTCCTGATTTTACCTAAAACAGGCAGGTGGAAGGAAGAATGATGTTGGAACAGAAGCAAATGGTAGAAAATTGACATTGTACAAAGTATTTTGCCTCGTTATTAGGGATATAACTTTCCTGTAATGTGTTCAGAAGTGTTTTTGGACTTTCTCATGACATGAGGCACTCCAAGAATGCTCCTAGTGCCCTATCTGCATCAGGAGCAAAAATGAAATTGCTTCCAAAAATTATCTCCTGTGACATTTGATGACAAACACCCACTGTATCTGCCTCAAATATTCAAATATTTCCTGAAAATTCAGGGAGTATTTATATTTGATATCCGATAGCATATGAATCCAGTATTTGATAGCTAAAATGCAATGATGTGTAGTATTTGACAAAGATTGATAGAGGGTAGCATACGACAACTTATGCCCTGATGCATAAGAGGCACCGGGGGTGGGATCTGAAGGAGAGTACAGAAGGAACAAAGTATATTTCTAGGTGGGTGAGTTGTATTCTAGATGGGTGAGTTGTTAAGATCTCTGGAATTAAAATAATGTTATATATTTTGACAGGAGTCCAGCAATTGGGGAAAGGCAACTGGGAGTGAGCTTCTTGTAGGGTGGTGTTCTTGCCCCCACCCTGCCCCTCCTCTGACACTGCCCATGGATGCCTGGCCAAATCAAAACAATTAAGAGTTACTTAAACCAGCTTCCTTTCCAGTAAGAGAAGCCAACTAGTCTAATGCTTTTGAGTTTTTAAGAATCAAAATTCAAATTTGAATTTTCACATTCAAAATTTGACTGGTTAAATTTGAAGGGGTGTGTGTGCGTGTGTGCGTGTTTACATGCCCTGCCATGGCTCACTTTGCTCACACACCCTGCCCATCCAACTCCCTCACTCAACCACCTACCCCTTAGGTCTCGCCTAAGAGACTGCTCTGAGTAGGACTAGCGTTGGAGGTAACCCTCAGTGGTTGAGTCCTGAAAGCTTTTTGTGCACCTCACTAGAGATCAGCCAAACTTTTACATTTCTGGTGTTCAAAGGGGGGGGAAATCCCTGTGCCCCAGGAAGCTTTCTGCATCTTTTTACAACTGAGCTGACATTTGTGTGTGAGAGAGGGTGGGGGTGAATTTTTCACTTAAAAAACTGAAATTTCCAGTGACATCAAATCTTTTGTTGGCTAGGTGGGGTGGCTTTGTGTCCTACTTTACAGAGGACAGCTCTCATTTTCAAAGGGCTCTCACTGGACAGTCCCCAGTTGAAATGTGACCCCTGTTGGAGGGCTGCCCAGTCCAAGTCTGGTTTATAGATAAAAGGAGAAAGGAGAAATTGCCCATCAACAGTTAGCAGCAGCTGGTCAGCAGTCAGCAGACTGAGTGGAAACACAAGTCACCCGGTCTTCCCTGGTGTGCATTGTATTTTTATTGAAATCACAGCATACAGTAATTATTTCCAAATGCATGTCTATAGATATAAATTAATATATGCAAATTTGTTTCCCCTTTCTTCTGTGTGGCAGATCCTCTCCTTTGGCAATGCGTAATAGGCCACCCTCTGGCCAGTATGCAAATTGCTCAGGCAGCCAAAGTCTTTTTTGATTTCCTCTCTTTCCTTTCCCTTCTCTTCTCTGCCCCTGCAAGTCATTGACAGCCAAGCACTGAACGGAAGGAAGCTGGTGTGAAAAACGAAACCAAAACTAAATAGATAGTTTGGGGCACTGCTCAGTGCCTGACCCACATGAATCTACCTGTGCTAACGCTGTCTGGATGTGGGAGAATGCAAGGTGCCATAATGACCACAAAGATGTGCGTTTTTATTTATCGAAACCCCTGGGCAAAACAATCTGTGTTAGATTGCCCAGTTGATCTATTTGTGACAAGTGTTGAAACACATGTGCATTGATTTTCTTAGAGGGACATATTTCTAAGAGTAATTTAATAGTGGTATTGAGCCCAGCCTTTTTACTAACAGGGGAGAGAAGAAGGTGGGAGAGAGAGACGCAGGGGGTGGGTGGGGAGAACTAGACGAGGAGGAGAAAGACACTAATGGTGTTTTCGTAATGCAATTGCTTAGGTCAGTGAAAAGCTGTCACAGTTTAATGCACTCAGTTGTCGGATATGTTATCACATGCAGGATTAAGCTATTGCAAAGCATGAAAACAAGCACAGTTTGTTTGTGAGTGAAACCATTAAATAGATTCTGCTGTTGGCTTATGATTATTTTGAGGAGGAGGTTGAATTCCTAAGTTCTGCCTTTCTCCCTGCAGTGAAAGCACCTTGCCAGAGAGCCAGTGTGGCATAGTGGTTAAGGTTTTGGACTAAGACCTGGGAGACCAGGGTTCAAATCCTCACTTGGCCATCAAGTTCACAGGGGTTACCTTGGTTTACTGTTTATGTTCTGATGGTGGATAGGACTACATTTGAGTGAATCGGACACTCTGAAAAGTTTCGCTAGTCTTATAATAACTGTTTTGGTCTCCCTTGACCAACAAGGAACCTTCAAGTTTGCTCTGAATTTCTCTTTTGGATAAAGGTTGGTGCTAACTCAAGTGCTTCTCAAGCTATCTGATGTGGTGGACCAGCAATACCCACTGTCATTGTACCAGGGACTGGGACCATATTTGGTCCCTGAAGCATGCCAACCAAGCTGGGCTTGTGATGGAGTCTCTGGGACCTGGCAGCCTGTGGCTTATTGACCAGCACCGGCTCACAGACCACTACTTTGAGCAGCACTGCCCCACAGGAAAGGGGATCCCCAAATGCCAGGGGCCAGTGTGAATTACCCGCTATTCTGAGATCAATGAGAGCAAGCTGTTGATAGCACACTGCATCACATCTCTTTTTTGAGCTTGATTCCAATATCTGGAATGAAAGTGGTTCATGCCAGGATCGAGTTCTAAGTTCCCTTTAATTTTATTGCCCATCTTGCCACTTTATTGGCATCGGATCAGCTCAGCTAAATTCCTCTATTACTTCCTTGAATGAGCTACCCAGCTTGGGGGGGGGGGATAATATAAAACATGCCTGCTTGATGCACCTTGCTGCTTAATTGCTACAAGCAATTAATCTTCATTGCTGCACTTGATATTTGCAGGAATGTTTGATGATCATAATGAAAGGCCAAAAGGCCAATTCATTCACCGGATCAGAAAAAAAACATGGCTGGCTTTGTTTCCTTGCCGTAGCCTCCCTAGTGTTCTGACCCTACCCGTGTGTGGGCCAAATGGCTGAAGTTTGCTCTGCTCCTGGATCCTAGATTGATCCTTTTGTGCAGAGCAGCTGTGCACAATCCTCCCTGTATCTCGACAATCTAAATTCACAGCACCTGCCTTGTGTAAATGGTGCTTTATCCTCCGGAAATGTGCCTCCTGTCACCAGGGCTGGCTCCATCATGCTTATCAGAAACACATTATCGGGTGGGGGATTAGACTGTACCCTCTGCCGGTGCTGCTGTCCACACCATACGAATAATGAATAATGAAAATTCCAGGGAGCAAGAGACAAGCGCAATTGACAGGCAAGGAAGCACCCCATGGCTGCCATTCATTCACTGTCATTAAAGTGACAAGCGTGGATGCTTCAGAAAGCTTTGTACTTCATTCCGTATGTCGCATTAGCTGTATTTTTCTCTCGCTGTCTTTGCATCTTCCTCTGACACCGGCTCCTCATCTCTTTATGCTCCAGGCTAAGTCTCCCTCAAGCAGCACATGAAAGACAGAGGACCCGCTTAGGTAGAGGGGGCACCTGACACAACCTAAGCAGCCCTCTGCTTTGCAGTCAGCTCACTGTGAGCAGAGATGAAGCATGATTGGGGACATTAGCACTCTGCAAAGGTGCCTGCTCCTCCTGTGTCTGCATCGAGGTAACCAACATGGTGTCTCTCAGTGGACCCCAACTCTCATCAGTCCCAGCCAACATGGCCAATATCTACAGGTGGTGGGTGTTGTAGTCTAACAGCACCTGCAGTGCACTATAGCATTTACCCCAGATCTGCATGTTTAGGGCCAACAGTTGGAAGCATTGTCAGCTGAAAAGAGTTATGAAATGAAATAAATTCCTTGGATTCTGGGCCCCTTGGGATTTTGTTTTGCTGTTTGGGAATTGTTGCCTCTGAATAGAAAGGTAAGGCCCAGGCCAGCCATGACTGCATATATGACAAAGCAAAAACAGATGGGGATGTAGGAAGTTTATTTTTATTGGCTCACACAGCAAGTCCTTCTTGCTCAGTATTGTCCTCACTGGCTAGCAGCTGCTCTTCATAGTTTTCTCTCACCACCACCTGGAGATGCCAGGGATTGAACCTCGGACCTTCTTAATGCAATTAAGTTGTTCTACCAGCTGAGACTAAGGCACAAGTGTGGTGCCTGCACCAAAAGCCAAAGAAGTGCCAGTACCAGCTCCAATGCAGAAAAAGGTCAAGACTGATGTCAAGTGTGTGCCATTGTTAGGCACCCACTGAGGCCTGTACTCTGCCAGGAGAACCAGTGAGAACCCCAAAACCTCTGTGCCCTGCTGCCCTTTTTTCTTTCACCAGCTGCTCAGCTGCCCTCTCAAGCTGAATGAGCAGGGACAGGAGGAAGGAGAGGGAAGAGGAGGAGCAACTACGGTTGGATGTTTATGTGGATTGGGCCCAAATCACTTGGGCTTGAGTGAGAGTATGAGCAGAAGTCAGAGTCTGGAGCACAGCAGGCAAGAGATTCTTAACCAATCAGGAACATGAGGACTGATTTGTGGAGAGCCAGTGTGGTGTAGTGGTTAAGAGCAGTAGACACATAATCTGGTGAACCGGGTTCGCGTCTCCGCTCCTCCACCTGTAGCTGCTGGGTGACCTTGGGCTAGTCACACTTCTTTGAAGTCTCTCAGCCTCACTCACCTCACAGAGTGTTTGTTGTGGGGGAGGAAGGAAAAGGAGAATGTTAGCCACTTTGAGACTCCTTCGGGTAGTGATAAAGTGGGATATCAAATCCAAACTCTTCTTTATATGCTAGGCTTAGCAAATCCAGACACCGTATTGTGGAGGACCTCAGGCCTGGGAGCCATAGGTGCCCCTTCCAGACTCTCCATCTGGCCCTTAGGAATGTCTTCATCCTTTACCCTTTGCCCACCCTGCTTCATGCTTTTGCCTGGCTGGAATGTGTCCCTGATCTGTGGTGATGCTACTTGTTTGCCTGCATGGAGGATAGAAAGGGGAGTATGTGCATAGCCTTCTGTACAAAAATATTAGTTTTTTGCATTATTTGTCTCACTCATTTTACCTTCATCCACCATAAGCATGTGGGCTCCAGTGGTTTGCTTATATAGTAATGTGGCCCTTGGTCTGAAAAAGTTTCCCAAAACCCTGCTGACGTGTCTGCCAAGATCAGGGATCAGTGCTGCACATTCCTGTATCCATCTGCTTCTCACAAAGGCTTTGAGGCATCCAGATATTGTCCCAACCCAAAAAGGTTGCAGGTTGAGGCTTCAAAGCTTAGAGCAGTCTGTTGAAATGATTCTAATTCTGTCTGTTCACTCCTGCAAGAGGTAGTGATGTCCATCTACTTGGATGCCTTAAAAAAGAGAGAATGAGAAAACATCAGTGCTTACTAGCTTTTGATTAGCTGTAACCAATGGCCATTGTTTAGGTTCTACAAGTGGGTAGAGTGATGTTGTGCTTAGGACCTGCTTGTGAACTTGTAACAGGCATCTAGCTGGCCACCATGAGAACAGGATGCTGGACTAGATGGGCCTTTGGCCTGACCCAGTAGATGGGCTCTTCTTACCTTATCATGGTGAGTTGCAAGGCATGCTCACAACCGTCCATTGCATGGCCCCCAAGTGACCCCCCCCCCCAAAAGGTGCAGGAACTGTTTGAAATAAGCCCCATTTATGGTGTGCCTGAGAAGCTTCCAGCTACTTCTGACAATGAAAGTGATTGTCAGTTTTCACACAGCCACAGTGGCAATGCTGCTGTGCCGCAGAACATCCGGCTCTTCCTGGATCCTTCACAGCAGGAAGAGAAGGAGCCGAGAGACAACGGTGCATCTGCTTCACAGTGGGAGATTTTACCAGTGTGAATCCTGCTAATTAATGTCAAATTTACTTTGGCAAATAATACGTATTATCTCCTTCCATGGAAGATATTGGTGCCAGTGCCTCAGATAACCACCTCTCGAAGCGAAGATTCTGAAGAGCTTTTTTTATGTCTTAGAAATGTACTTAGTAACACTTGGAGATAGGGCATCACTCAAGTATCTGGAGCCAGCTCTCATCGCCTTATAAATGGAAGCCATATTAATAGACTTTATTGAGAGCTTACAGAATCACAGATAAATGCGCAGAAAAGTGTCAGGACACTTTGGGGTCATGTGATGGATGGTTGTGTAGGGTTGATTGGAAAATCGACTCACTTTCTAATTGCAACAGTCCGTCCCCGTCCCCCCACATTAAAATGAAAAAAAAAGGGCATCTGTTTCAGTTATGTGGCCATTCCATCTCAAAGCATTTTATTTTTTATTTTCTAAAATACTTTTTTTTTCACAGTATAAGGGTTGAATCCAATGCTAATTCTACTCCATTGAAGTTAATGGACTAATTCTAGTTACATTGAAGTTAATGGACATTACTCCCTTAGATTCATTAATTTCAATGGGTCAACTCTTCAGTGGAATGCAGTTGGAACACAACTCTAAATGTTTTAATGATGTTTTCTTGCAAAAAGAAAAAATAAAAGCATACTGTCTTACTTTTTTAGAAAACCTATCATTTTAAAGCATTGTTTTATTTATCTTGTTTATTCAAAAGCATTTCTAAACCAGCTTAATATTTTAAAAACGTCTGCTCAGTATACAACATAAAAAAACAACCAAATAATATTGATAACATAAAAATAGAACCTGAGAAAGAGAAAAGAGCATTGAAATGTGTAAGCTTATAAAAGTAAATAAACAAAAATTCAAGGGAATGTGAAGAAAAGCCAGCAATGTGTAGAATGGTTACCAGGTATTTTGTTATCCAGCATCCTTACAACAGGAGCACCCAATCTGGTACCCGTTGCTGGATGCCAACTCCCATCCACCCAGGCAGCACAGCCAATGAACAGATAGGAGTTGGAGGGCACCACATTGGCAACTCCTGCTGCACATCCATTTGGCTGAACCTTTTTTTAACGGCAGCAAAATGCACTATTGAGAAAAGGAGATACACCACCTGAAGGTAGTTTTCACTGCTGGCAGCAGTTTCCTCATCAGTTCCATGTCATCGCTATAACTTCTCTCTATTAAAGCATTTTCTGTCTCGATTTTCCATCATTAATGCTCAAAGCAAGTTGCTGTGTTGAAGAGAAGTGCATTAATCCAATTCCATATGTTGACACGTAATATTTGTGTTTACGGAAGTTCAATGGCATCATGCTGTGCACCACAATGTCACCTTATCCAGTTTGCTGCATGGTATTTGATTGGTTATATAGATCCATGTAATCGTATTCATTGGGCATTGTTGTAGCACATTGTATTCCCTGCTGATTGTGAGGCACCTGGCAAAAGCAGTATTATGCACCCCCTTCAACAGCTTTTTTAAAGGGTCGGTGGGTGCTGCCTACCTGCCAACTTTTGTCTGTATACTGCTGTGGACCAGGTTATAATGTGCTGTGGCTGTTGAATTTTCTGTGGATTTTTCTTCTTTTGTGTTCCTTGTAATAACTTTCCCCTCAAAAACAAAAAAGCCCTGAGAAGTTTTGTTAAACTGAAAGGCAGAATGTAAATACAGTGGTACCTCGGGTTACAGATGCTTCAGGTTACAGACGCTTCAGGTTACAGACTCCGCTAACCCAGAAATGGTACCTCAGGTTAAGAACTTTGCTTCAGGATGAGAACAGAAATCACACAGCAGCGGCGCGGCAGCAGTGGGCGGCCCCATTAGCTAAAGTGGTACCTCAGGTTAAGAACAGTTTCAGGTTAAGAACGGACCTCCAGAACGAATTAAGTTCTTAATCCGAGGTACCCCTGTATTGCCATAAAATCATAAACACAGACAAATACTATTGCTCCATTTTTAAAGTTTCAAAGCCCACTTTTCCATCAGATGATTCCCCAGGCAGCTTGCATGAGACAGAAACACTTCCATACAAAGCAAGTAACTCATTTATTCATGGGGGCCAAGAGAGAAGGTTTTGTGATATAGGGATGGACAGATCTGTCAGTGTTGGTGATCTCAGTTTCTCATTTTCCCAATCTTAAATTCATTTCCTCGCACTCAGCAGCAATTTGATGTTAGTTTGGTTTGTTGGTTTGTTTTTTAAAAAACCTCATTAAAAATTGCAACATTTTAGTATGACTATCTCCTAATACAGTGGTACCTCGGGTTACATACGCTTCAGATTACAGACTCCGCTAACCCAGAAATATTGCCTCAGGTTAAGAACTTTGCTTCAGGATGAGAACAGAAATTGTTCTCCAGCGGTGCGGCAGCAGCAGGAGGCTCCATTAGCTAAAGTGGTGCTTCAGCTTAAGAACAGTTTCAGGTTAAGTACAGACCTCCAGAACGAATTAAGTACTTAACCCGAGGTACCACTGTAAATACATTTTGATATGAAGTTTTGAACTAATGTATTTTTTTGTAAGTGCTTCCCCCCACCCCCACATTATACATTTTTATATGATCGTTTCACTGAGACATTCACTTTCCTGCACACTTTTCCCCAATATATATGGAGTTTTGTAAACATTATTTGGTTGGAGGATTGTGGCCGCAAAAATTCGGAGAAGTGCAATTTTTGGAAGATGGTTGAGTTTCAGTCCATGCAATGGTTTGAGAAGTGCAAACCAGGTAGCTTCCTGTTAAAATGCAAACAGAATTGAATTTCTCTTCCACCCGTACTGCAGAACAAGGTGCACAGATCTCCGTGATTTATCAAGTGAGCAGTTGCAGGGTAATTAATGTTGCCTAAAACACTTTAAATTTCCAGGTATTGTTACCTTTATTTTCTCTCCCTGTCTTTCTCTTTCTCCAGGCTGGCTTTCTTTTAATTCCACAGCTGGGTTTTTTCCCCCATGCCTAACTTTTATGTTATCACTTTAATTATGCAGGCTTTGGAGCTTTTAGTACAGTTAATGAAAGTTATTTACTTTCATTAATGACAATTTCCTCCATTCCTCAGAAAGAAACCATATTGTGGGAGTTTGCAAGGCTTGCTGGGAATCCAAAAATGAGAAGGAGACGTTGGAGGGTCGTAGAGAGGGAGCAAAGGAGAGGGCACATCAGGTATTCCAGGCAGACTTAAAGAGAGATCCTTTTAGTTGAAGGACAACATTGCAACCAGATTTCATTTAAGGAATCAGGAAAAAAATAAAATTGATAGGTGTGTGGGCATGGGAAGTAGTCAACTAAAAAAAAAAAAATTAAGGGAACAGTGCATTTGTGGAGGAACAAGCTTTTATCCTACTTGCTAAAAGAAGTAATACCGTAGTTTATATTCATGCTCTTATTCTATAACTAATATTATTAACATTAATTTATTAATCACCTTCTAAAGCACCCCCTCAAGGTGATTTACATATAACATAATTAAAATGAGTTAAAATTCTAAACATATTTTCTATTCTAAATGTATTTTCTCTGAAGCAAGTCCTATTAATCGAGCTAACTAGTAAGCAAGCAAGCATTGCAATCATATTTTAATTTTCAGTTTAGGATTCACTTCTCATTTGTATGTGGTTGGTTCCTCCCAACCCCCATCCCACTCAAAAATAAAATAAAATCCAGTGCAAAGGGAGGGAGAGGCTCCTTGCACTTCCCTGCCTTTGAAGAACGTATTGTGCTCAAGCAACACTTTCAGGCAATTTTGTCAATTGAGGGAAACAGCTGAGGAACTGTGATGGAGCAAAAGAAAAAAGTGTTGATCCTTACGTAGCCAAAATGACCCCATCCATGTTCAAGGGGGAAAGATCAGCAACCGTTAAAGGAAATGGGAAAAAATTGCTTAGAAAATTACCAGTGAGAGATCACCTTACACATTAAGTAAGAAGAGCAAGCTCTGTGGACATGGACATGGTGTGATTGTTTTTGGGGGAATAGAAATCTGGACAGGAGGGAACTGGAATAGGGATACTGGAAAAGATTGTTTGGCTGAAATCCTGAACAAGAACACACACTTCAGCTTTAGGATTCATGTCCCACTTGTTTTAATAATTCTAGTGGTGTATTGGTTAAGAGCGGTAGTCTCCTAATCTGGGGAACCAGGTTCGCGTCTCCGCTCCTCCACATGCAGTTGCTGGGTGACCTTGGGCCAGTCACACTTCTGTGAAGTCTCTCAGCCCCACTCACCTCACAGAGTGTTTGGGGGGGGGGGAGGGAAAGGAGAATGTTAGCCGCTTTGAGACTCCTGAAGGGGAATGAAAGGCGGGATATCAAATCCGAACTCTTCTTCTTCTTCTTCTTCTTTCCTGTATGGTCCATGCTTCTCTGGTGAGGAATTCTCAGTGCATTTGAAATCCTGCAGGACTTAGTTTATGCAATGAATTGCTTCATTGCTCATATATGACAGAGGTGAGAGTTGAACTGAAGACTTTCTTCTTTCCAGCTCTGTCTCTTAGCCTACTGCATTACATCAGTCCCCAGGTATGAGTCATACATAGGGGTTGGTAGCTACGCATATAGCTGTCAAGTGTCCCTTATTTGAAGGGACAGTCCCTTATTCCAGCGCCATGTCCAGCTGCTGTCCCTTATTGATGGATGTCCCTTAAATGTCCCTTAAATGATGTCCCTTAAATTTCAAAGGAAGCAGCTCCTCTCCCTCCCTCCCTGCTGGCCAGGGAGGCGGGAGGCTCCAACTGTGTTGCTTGGCTGTGTTGCTCACCCAATAAGAAGTCTAAGAACGACTGGGGGGTGGAGCTTGCATGCCTTGTGTGTGGCTAGTTAATGCAAGCTGAGGGGGTTTTTGAATGCTGGACGCCATTTTGTTGCACGTGCTGCTGCAAACTTTGCAGTGCAAAGCCAGGCCGGGGAGCCATCTTAAGTTGAGGCTGCATAGGCCTTGTGGTGCATGTGATTCAGATTCTATTCAGTTGAACCTCTGGTTACAAAGTTGGTTGAACAGTGTTCTCGAAGCTACCCAGCATGAGTTTGACTAGAATGCAGGAGGACAGGAAGACTGGAGTGCCTGGAACAGGTGAGGCTGCATGTCCCTTATTTTGGCTGCTGGTCCCTTATTTTCAAGGCTGCTGGTCCCTTATTTTGAAATCTGTAAGTTGACAGCTATGACTACGAAGCACATTGAAATTCTGTCCCTTGACCAATCAAAATCTTACTGGTTTTGTGTCATGGGCTGCATCCAGTGTAGCATTAAGTTAAAGCCCCTTAGCTGTATACTTGTTCTGCTGCCAAAATGTTTTGCACCAGTGGAATGTTGCTGCTCAAGAGAATGCATAAACAGCTTGCTGGTAACTTTGTAAAATGTACAATCTGTTGTGCAAATAATTTCTGCTATGTAACCACTGCGTTAGATTCCTTAGTGGTGCAGCATTAAAAGACACCCATCCACTAGTGGAAGAACCTTTGTGCTGGAGGACAGAGGATGCTGGATACAGTCCATTGTAGTTAAAAATTTTTATTAAAAGATCAACAACACCCTGCCCTTCATTTATTAAAATACAGTGCAAAATGGTGTGTGTGTGTGTGTGTGTGTGTGTGTGTGTGTGTATACAAACTGGAACCTTGTGCAACCATTTCTTTTTCATGGTATTTTAATTAAAACTTTCATGTGTTTGTGCATTTTGATAAGTAGATGACATGAACTGAAAATCTCTATAAATCGTGAATGTGAAATAGTCTGAATGAAGTCTTCCCCCGACCAAAAACAACCAAAAAAGGGAAGAATGGTAGATCATCAAATAGCTGCATATTGGAATTTGATATTTTAAAATAAAAATGCTATAAGTCAGATGGTGCTTCTTACTCTACAATTAGTGGTACTAAATGTACAGAAGGGGATGCAATGAGAAGTTGGTATGTAAAATGTTGACATTGCAAAAACCTGGAAGTTGGCAGTTGAGTTTTGAGCCATGGCTCCAAAGACATTGCACTTGAAGAAGAAGAAATGACATTCAGTTAAAAATTGGCAAAAGGAAATGCAAAAACCTATTAATGTTTTTTGCTACCTGGAGTTCATGTATGTAGTGTTTTCATCAAGGTCTTCATCTTCCATCTGCCTTCTTGAGACTGTGGAATATAAGCTGAAGTGGCCTCTGTACTCTGCACAGCTCACATCAACATCCCTGAAGACATTTGAACAGGGGGAATTTCAGAAGCATTCACGATGAAACATGAGCTGTCCCCTACCTGCCAGTTTTCCGTAAGAGGACTAGATCTCTAAATGAATTGCAATACAAGTGACCTCATGTAAATAGCAATATTGCATGTATCATCGTTATCTAGTCATGGCATCTTGCCACTGAGCTGTCTCTTTATATATACTTTACAAAGCATCAGGGGACTGTTGTCTTAAAAGGGGGGGGGGGAGCTCTGAGAGATTAGTCTTAAGCGGAGGCCATGAATGAACATACCAAGTCTTTTAAACTTAGCTGTCAATATTTTTCACTTGCTGTAATGGAGACCAGGGTGGAGGGGGAGAGAGACCAAGAGTCAAAGCCGCAGCCTCGTGTAAGTGATACACCATCATGAGAAAATTAAATGCTTCTTAGTCTTTATCAGCCTGCCGGTATAACAACTTAGAGAGCTTCATTGCTGCTGATGATCACTGTCCTGTCCTGCTGAGTTTTCATTTTTCAAGGTCTGGGCTGTGCAACTGGGAATCAAGATATATGAATGTTGGAATGCTGAGTGTTCCGCTCATTAGCATAGGTGATTCCCATTGATCAGTGATGCCATGTTGCTTTCACGGTCTGAGTGCTTGCAACACAGTTCCTCTTTTGGGTAGCCTGAGTGACAAATGGGACCTGCAACAAAATGGTGCAGCATGGATTGTTTTTGCTCAGGATTCCAGCCACTTCTTGAAATGCTCTTTCTTGTGCTTTTCTTATGGTTAACTATGCATCAATTTATTTATCATAACTGTTTATACCCTGCCTTTCAGGAAGCAAATTCTTTCATGGTGGCTTACAAGGAACATTAAAACTGAAGTCCTGTGTGCACCATGCATTTAAAGCACTGTTGTATCATTTTAACAGTTAATGCCTTCTCAAAAAGAACTTGGAGAACCATAGTTTGTTAGGGGTGCTGATAGTTTTTAGGACACCCCTATTCCCCTCCCAGAGCTACACTTCCCAGAACAGTTTAACAACCAATTCCTGTTCACAGGGAACCCAGGAGACTGTAACCAGGCAATATGCTGAAGCTCTCCTCTGTGTGCTTCCATATCACCTTGTCCACCATCTTTTAAGCACCAGTCTGAACCTTGGCTGTTAATGTTTCTGAACCCTGTGGAACCCCACATTGAAGGCTTCACAGAGCTGAAAAACACTCCCCAAGCAACACCCTCTGGGGAACAACCATCCAAGTAGGACTGGAACCACTGCAAAGCAATGCCACCCATCCCTAACTCGGACAGCTGCTCCAGAAGGATACCATAGTTGATGGTATTGAAAGCTTCTGACAAGACCAGACAACACTGTAGTGAGCTGAGCTTAGCTGTGTCTGTGCCACAGCCTTCAGAACAATGGCAGCTCCTGCTTGTTAGCTCATAAATAATTTGGCCCAATGGTGTATGGTGCTAATTAATTTTGTGAACTCAACCGGGTGAATGGGGTAATTGCCCGTGCCATGCAGGTGAGTTCCTCTTCTTTCCCTGCTTCCCTTTGCTTACTGTCTCCCCCTTGTTTATTTTAAGCATTCAGACACTTTGTGCATAAAGGGGAAAGTGGGGAGAAAGCTGAGAAGGGGGAAAGAGAGAGAGAAGCGAAAGACGCAATTCGCCCCAGATACGAAGCAGCAGGAATGGAATATTAAATCAAAACACATCCTTGCTCACAGACAGGGGAGAGAGAAAAACACACCAGGCGGGAAAGGTTAAGAGCTAAAACAGATTCTTAGATCAGGCTCTATCTATTTGCAATGCATTAATCAGGCCATTAAGCAAATCTTTTAATCTAAAGTATCCCTTTCATTTCAATACTTTGTGAAACAAAGTAATTGGAGTGTTGATAGAAGACTTTATTGTTGCCTTGCTTGAGTTGGACTGCAGAGATTTGGATTGCAGAGACTTTGGACAGAATCCCCCTGCTACTCTAGGAACAGATGTGGGGAATCTAGGACACCCACCCACCCCAATGTCTCTGGACTGCAACTCTCATTAACCCTGACCATTGAGCATGCTGGCTGACATAGATGGAAAATACAGAGAGCTCCATGTTCCCCATCTCTGTTGTGGCAAGCACGCCCACACTTCCAGATTCCTACTGGTTTGCCAATTAGCCTGATACTGAAAGGTTTGTTGTTCACTGTAGGTTCACTGTAGCATGAGGTTACTTCTTGAAGAAATGGCAACAGCTCCAAGTATCCCAAAAGGGAATACCACTAAAGAGCTGGAATTTATATGAAGTGATCCTGGATAGAAATTGCATGTCTGTGTTGGGGAGGGTATTACTGGGATTGTGCAAATTTCTCTTTTCTTCCCTTGACATTTCTCAGATGTTTAGCCTGGAATGTAACCTCCAAATCCACACCCATTTCCCCTGCTAGGGGAAATCTGGTAGAAACGTCAGCAACATTTTCCAAAAGAGAGCTTCCCATACCCTTTTATCTGATGCAAGAGAAAATGGGGGGCAGCCGCTATTGTCTCAGCGGGAGCCCTATAGCAGGGAGGAACAGCAGCAGTAGGCAAATCCCCACTGAGGACAGCAGGAAGCACCAATCAGCAGGGAGGCTCAAACTAAGCTTTCGGCTTCAAAGCACAGCAGAAACACAGGGATGTGCATCTTGCTATCTGCCAAGCTCTCGTTTCAGCTTGGGAAATAGTCCTGGCATCAGTCTCCTAAGGCCTAAACTACTGGATTTTGATTGTTTGAGGTTGGATACAGAGTTTCCTATAGAGCCCTTGTCACCGCCACTTGCAAAAGAGTCCATATTCAGTTGAATGAGATTCATACTGATATATGAATCCAGTTGCAGCAGCTCCACGAGGGAGTCTGTGTATTCTTTTGACTAGCAGTTTTGCATTCATTCATTTATTTATTTTCAGTCGTTCATTGCATTTATGCCCCATCTTTTCCCCAAGGAGCTCAAGGTGGCATATATGGTTCTTCTCGTCACAAACACTTGCACATGGGTAGAGACAGCTTGTACCTTTGTTTCAGTGTAACGTGAACAAGAGTAATACGTAACAAGTGAACTGGGATGGAATGTCCCAGGGAGCTAGATTAACCACAGGGTCATGCGTCCGTAGTTCTCTCATCTGAATGTTCACACATGATGAACGCAATGCAGAGATTACTCTGTTGCAAGTTGCTACTATAGGGAGTAGCCACAAATATCACTTTCCACAAATCGTACTGACCCCAGCTGGTGAAATCCCTAGGAGTCTTCAGACACTGCAATAAACACTCCCTTTCTTTTTTGCTTTTCTTGTATCTGCAATGAGAAAGTCTATCCGTGCTGGAATGTATATTCATCTACTTTTGAAAATAATGGTTCTCTATATCCACAAATGTCACAGGAGTGACCTAAATGTGATTTTAGTCCCATACGAGGAAACACCCACCACCTCTCAGTTTTCCTCCTCTTGCTGCTTCTCCTTTTACAGAAATGGGGCTACGTTATAGCCATATTCATTACTTTCATTGTAAGAGACTTTCGATTATCTCTGATAGAAATGTATTTATTTCTTGGTCTGCTTCAGTCCAGGAAAGAGGAGGGGAGGAGGAATCAATATTTACCAATAGAAATCTAATCCTTCCACTTCTGAGGTTAAATTGTTTACTTCTTTTTTTTCCCTTTCCCTGACACAGTGGCTGGCCTGTGTATTACCAAAACACACTAATATTTCTAAAATGCACAAACAGCTGATGTAGACTGGAGTGGAGAAATGCCCTGGTTGTGTTGAAAAGCAAAATAACAACCAAGAGCTGCTGTGGTGCAGTGGTTAGAGCACTGGACTAGGACCAGGGAGTCCCAGGTTCAACTCTCCACTCAACCATGGAGCTCACTAAGTGACCTTGGGCCCGTCATGTCTCTTGGCTTAACCCTACCTCAGGAGGTTGTTGAGAGGATAAAGTGGGGAAGAGAGGGGATACAGTAAAAATTAATTGCAGGTTCATTCTAAATCCAATTAAAAAAATTGATTAATTCATTCAATTAAATTGATTAACTTGATCCAGTGATACCAGCTGTTCAAAGTCTGAGAGTCATAGATACCTCTAGCGCCCCCGCCACTCCCTTGCATCTTAGCACCCCATAGGTAATCCAAGCAATGACTTCCCTTCTTCTCATTCCATGGTTCATTTTACCTATCATAAATCCCTGCACATTTTACAAAAAGTATACCATTCAGCATTCCATTCTTGCATCCATCAAAACTTATTTACACTGTTGAATTTATCTTAATGCTGTCAGCATTTTCAGCTGTACACAATTATTCCCCATATATTCAATAAACATTTTCAAATCTTCTTTAAATGTATGTTCTTCTGGTTCTCTTATTCTATATGTTAAGTCTGCAAGTTGTGCATATACTGTCAACTTAAGTTGTCGTTCTTCTTTGGCTGGGACATCACTTGTTTTCCACGTACCACCTACTTTGGGGACAGCTGATCCACACTGCAGGCTGTACCTTGATTTGGTAGTATTTTCACTGAATATCAGGGGTCCTCCAGGGTTTCAGACAGGAATGTTTTTCCAGCCCTACCTGTACGTGCCAGGGATTGAACTAGCGACCTTCTGCATGCAAGAAAGATGCTTCACCAGCAAGCTATGGCTCTTCTCCATGTACCCCTTGTACTGTGTTTCAATATCCCAGAGCTCCCCCCCCCCCCCGCTTTGCAGTAATGGAACTACAACTCCTTGAATATACATATATATCCCAAGTTAAAAGGGAGAGGAAGTGGGCAGGGGAAATCGATGCAGGTAAAAGTAGGCAACTTTCACTCCCTTACTTTTTTTTCCTGTTCAAAAGCCAAATGTGTCCTCCTTTTTTTGTTTTTTAGGGAAAGAAAAATACACTCCTCAAAGCTGGTTAAGATTAAGTGTGCAATTTATCTTTGCAAAAGTTTGCATTTTAAAAGGAACAGCCAACTGTGTGATCGTGTTATTAATATTTATACCTCGTCACAGAATGTTGACAGATTAATTATGCAACATGGTATGAAAATCAGCAGGCAGCGTGGGAGGGCGGTGGCAAAGTTCATGTATTAATAACACAGCGGGACAGCTTGCCTGCTCCTGGGGTGGCTCTGTGCTATCAGATACTGTGTTTCCTAGCTTACCTGAGGTGCCTTCAACCTTGCTACAGTCTAGCTCCTTGCCTCATCATTAGGATAGATAAAATGACTTGCGTGAGAGGGAGAAGACTAGACTAGGCTCTCTGATTTCTTGTTTACCTAGATTCTTACACTCTGAACACAATGCTAATGTGGGCTAATGCTGTGGGTTCCTCTTCATAATAACACAATATGGCAGAACTTGGTCTAGTTCAGTTTGCAAGGCAAGGATTGCCTGTCCAAAATGATGACACTCTCAGCTCATATTAACCTAGTGGGGTTTTTTAATTATTCTCCAATGATTTAGGCTCCCCCCCCCCCCATGACTGTCTTGTTGAGGCTTGGCCAGGCAGGGCTATTTGACTCTGATGGTGGTGTTCATAATCTTAAGACAGTGACTTTAGGTAGCGCATAAGTAAGGCTCCCTCCAGGTTGGGGAAGGGCCATAGCTCAGTCATAGAGCATCATCCTTGCAAACAGAAGGTCCCGGTTTCAATCCCCAGTATCTCCAGGTAGGGATGGGAAATAATCCCTATCTGAAGCCCTGGAGAGCTACTCCAGTGTAGACCATACTGGGCTAGATGGGCCAGTGGTGGAACTCGGTATTAGGCAACTTGCTATGTTCCTAGGTTTGAGGGGGCACTGAGCAAAATATTCTGTGGTGGGTCACCCTCTTGGTGGGTTGTACGTGGAGGCTACTAGCACTCCAAGTCTTGCTGGGTAGCTGGGCTTAGCCACCATTTACATTTCCCATAATGTCTCAGGGCAACAATGCATCTATGGTATTGTGGGAAATTTAAATGGTGGCTAGACCCAGCCACCTAGCACTCCTTAGGGAGCCCAGGGGGAGAGGAGGGGCATGCAGGCATCATCACTGGGCTCTGGCATAGGCCCAAGCATAGAATATGCATCATATAAAAATATGTGTGAATGGACAAACCGACCTTTTGCAATACTTCTCTGGCAGCTTTCACCAAAGCAAGCAAACCCACCAAACAGCCTAGAATACCAAGCAGGCAGGAAAGCAGGAAGGGACGTGGGTGGCGCTGTAGGTTAAACCAAAGAGCCTAGAACTTGCCGATCAGAAGGTAGGCGGTTCAAATTCCCACGATGGGGTGAGCTCCCATTCTCAGTCCCTGCTCCTGCCAACCAGCAGTTTGAAAGTACATCAAAGTGCAAGTAGATAAATAGGTACCACTCTGGTGGGAAGGTAAACCACGTTTCCGTGCGCTGCTCTGGTTTGCCAGAAGCGGCTTAGTCATGCTGGCCACATGACCCGGAAGCTGTACGCCGGCTCCCTCGGCCAATAAAGTGAGGTGAGCGCCACAACCCCAGAGTCGGCCACAACTGGACCTAATGGTCAGGGGTCCCTTTACCTTTACCTTTAGGAAAGCAGGAAGGGAAATCCATTTTTCATTTCTAGGAACTCCCAGTTAAAAAGAAATCAGAGATATACTATAACAATGCATTATTAATTGCCAAAGATGTGCAGCCTTCACTCCTCCCCCATCCCCACAAAAAACAAGCAAACAATCCACTTTCTCTTAGATTTTCTCCAGATCCTAACAATGGGTCACAAGTCCTGCATCAGTCCCTCCCAAGACACCCTGGATTTCACTTCTGGCAATACTCAGTGGCAACTAAGAGCCAGCCAAGTGACACATCATTCTGTTATTCTTATGGCAAGAAGCTCAGATGTACTTGCAAAGAACACCAAAGGGCTCTCTTCTGGGGAGGGGGAGGTTGCATCTGACTTGCCTTCTGCTCAGCAGCATGTTGATAGAGAGAAGGAGGTGTTGACTGGGTTTCACACTCCTTTCATTGTTATGTCTAGCGGCTTCCCTGATCCTCCCCCTCCAAACTTCTAGTGGAAATTAGCTGCTAACTAGAAGATGCTTGGCCAAGTTTGAGTCATCTTCCCAAGAACTGACATTTGACCTGACCCAGTAAAACTCCTCTTAAGTTCTTTTGTTTAATGTGTAGACTCAATGCTAGAAATGTGAATGTACTCCTCCAACAAAATTGGCTAATCTTGTCATTGCTTATTTAATTTGTGTCAAATTTCCTACAGATGTCTTGATCAATGATGACCCTACAAATGCCTCCCTCCCTTCTTTCCTTTATCGTTTTGCTATAGTAAAATTCAGTTGTAACTTTATAAATAATGAAGATAGTATAGCCTGCTGAGAAGTTCTCACACTCTCCATTCCTCCACCTCCCAACGTTCAAGCACCTGCTGTCACTTGGCAATAGTGGTGGTGACCCCTGCCCAATTCACACTGAATGAAGGGGGAGTCTAAGGACCCAGAATACAGGTGGCCAGACTCTATCATGGCATTGGTTGCTAGAGGAGGAAGCTGCAGGAGTCTATTGGCTGCTCTTCAGCGCCAACCGCTGAAGATGGCCAGAGGTTGCTGCTGCATCCACTAGATTAGCAGAGGTCAAGTGATGAACAATCCCAAGAGGATATTTTCTCTCTCACACCTTGATGTATTTCTCTTCCCCTTAGTTCTCCTTCTGGTAGTTTGGCTACTCTTATTGCTTGCTAAATCACTTGTGTGTTGAGCTAATTTGCCTGCCTTGTGGTTCCTCCTTAAGATCTCAAGGCCTGATAGGTTGTTTCATTCTCCAAGTGGGAAACATTTGTTTCTTGGACTCATGGACACCTTGGGCTCAGATGCAACTGTTCTGTGTGTGCCCCATAGGGATGAGGAATAAAATCAGTTTTGTTTACATTTTAATGTGGACCTTCCTAATTTGTACTGCCTGAAATGCAGCTATCCTTCAAAATTTGCGCTTCTCTGAATTTTGTGACATGTGTATCCAACCCGAAAAAAGTGTACAAAAATGAATATTGTTAAGGGAAAATATGCATTAAAAAATCACATATGAGTGATGCATTGTGTGCAAATGAGTATATATGCAGAAACTTGCCCTAAAATGCTGGTGGATATTCATGAGGACTTTTTTAAAAATGCAGACTGATGTAGAAATGTGGCAAAGTGAAATTCAGACTGGAAAAAATGAGAACTGGAGAAAAACAAAACATTACAGATTAGTTACCACATGTTTCCAGTGTCACCCAAAGATAAAATCACTTAAAAGGTAAAGGGACCCCTGACCATTAGGTCCAGTCGTGACCGACTCTGGGGTTGCGGTGCTCATCTCGCTTTATTGGCCGAGGGAGCCAGCGTATAGCTTCTGGGTCATGTGGCCAGCATGACTAAGCCGTTTCTGGCAAACCAGAGCAGCACAGGAAAACGCTGTTTACCTTTGCAATGGAGCAGTACCTATTTATCTACTTGCACTTTGACATGCTTTCGAACTGCTAGGTTGGCAGGAGCAGAGACTGAGCAACAGGAACTCACCCCATTGTGGGGATTCAAACCACCGACCTTCTGATCAGCAAGTCCTAGGCTCCGTGGTTTAACCCACAGTGCCACCCGCGGTATACTTATTCCAGTGGCAAAATGTTTTGCACCAGCAGAATGAATAAGCAGGTTGCTGGTAAGTTTGTGGGTTGCACAATCTGTTGTGCTCCAAGTTTCCACTAGAGTAACAGAATTCGTCTTAGTTAGTGGACAGAAAGCATTGGCTAGATGGCCCCCCTCCAAAGTACCCACTGCTATTTGACCAGATTCCTTCCCCTAGCCATTGCATGCCCCCCCCCCAACTAAGCATCTCGTCATCACAAAACATGGCTGTGTGTTTTCTTTGGTTGTTGTTTTTTTATAATATAGTGTGAAGTTATATCATTCAGGTTTCTTTACTGCTAAACATTTGGCTGGAATGAATGTCAGCTCAGCCTGATAACAAAATAAATAGAACTTTTTACACTGCCACAACCGTACCAAATTGAAGTGCAGAGAATACACTGGTCCGCCTTGCATGCCCCTTTCCACTCAACCGCTGAAAATCGAGAATAATGTCACTGGAAAACAATGGCACACAACTTTGTATCACAACACTTTCAAGAGGCAAATAAGAAACATTGATTTCTCGCCGCGGAATAGGTGTGGAGGTGTTGATTGTTGTCAAACAGCAAATGCAGAGATACATTATTTATCTGAGGGCAGCATTGTTGGCCTGCTCCCCCCCCCCCCAAACAACAACCTCCTTCTCTTGCTATGATTGCTCACAAGGACCACATCAGATAACAAAAAAAGTGTCATTGTGATCTCAACATATCAAATCAATCCAGCAGATGCTACCTCTTATAATCATGCAATGCAAATAATGAAGCCCAATAACAAATGTCGGTGCAGAATGTCAACAAGTGGTTCTCTCAAACAGAGTCTCCTCTGATGGTGGCCTCCAATCATTGCTTTCACTGTTCTGATCCTGCTGGATGTAGCAAGAGAATTCAGTGGGGGGCCACTGCCTTGTCCTGCCTGATGTGGCTGGCGATAATTAGAAGGGCTTGCACTGGGCACTTCACCTGATTTAAATGAGCTCATTTCTTCTCTCAGAGGAGACTGATCAGATGTGCCATCCCTTTCCAAGCCAATTATGCACTGGTGTTTTCTTAGTCCGTTGAGAGTGTATTGAGGGTGAATAAGTGCAGTGGCAGTTCTGAGATCTCATTTCCATAAAGGATGCCTCCCTCCCCTCCAAATCAAAGGTCTTGTGATCTTTTAGGCTGGAGGCTGACGTAGTTTTACAAAGGCGCTGGAGATGTCACACTGGGTATAACCTCTTCCCTCGATCGTGCACTTGCTCTGATTCTTCATGCATAACTTCAGAAGACTTTCTAGGCTCTCAAGGCAGATCCACATTTTTAGGATTAGGGGTTCTCGGGAATGCTCTGGTGATGACAGTTCTGTCGCTGTTGTTAGCAGGGAGGGTTTTCACCACCGCTATATGCAATACTATGTGCTTCCTCCAAGGAAATGATGGTGGGGTGCATCTCACAAACAATCCCGTGAGGCCGGTTAAATTTTGATGGTGATGTGCATCTTGCAAAATCCCTCTGAAGTAGGTTAAGTTGAGAGATGGGAACTGGACTGAGAAGGGTTGGTGCTGCAGTCTAAACCACTGAGCCTCTTGGGCTTGCCAATCAGAAGGTTGGTGGTTCGAATCCCCGTAACGGGGTGAGCTCCTGTTGCTCTGTCCCAGCTCCTGCCAACCTAGCAGTTCAAAAGCACTCCAGTGCAAGTAGATAAATAGGTACCACTGCGGTGGGAAGGTCAACAGTGTTTCCGTGCGCTCTGGCACTTGTCACAGTGTCAAGTTTTGCCAGAAGTGGTTTAGTCATTCATGCTGGCCACATGACCTGGAAAGCTGTCTGTGAACAAACACCAGTTCCCTCGGCCTCAAAGTGAGATGAGTGCTGCAACCCCATAGTCGCCTCTGACTGGACTGAACTTACCAGGGGTCCTTGACCTTGTCCTTTCTTTTTTTTTACTGAGGTCATTAAGTAAGAACATTTGTGGCCAAGTGGAGATTCAAACCCAGGCAGCCCCAATCCAAGACCTGAACTGTAACTACTACAAAATTTGGCTCTCACCCGTATGCTGCTGTGTGCACTTTTCAGGTGCCTGACAATGCCACCAGATGCAGCATGCTTTTCAATACCACTTGCTGGGAATCCCAAGTGAAGAGAGTTATGTTGCACTCAGGTCCTGCCTGGGGGCTTCCGATGGGGATCTGGTTGGCCACTGCGAGAACAGGATGTTGGTTCCTGGGTCTAAGGTTCCCAACCCCTGGTCTGGTGGGGGAAACTGGGTTCAAATCTTCACCCAGCCATGAAGCTTGACCTTCGTACAGTCTTCATTCCACCATCACCACCCTCTGTCCCTAAACTATAGCACTGAGCTATTGTGAAGATAAAGGCAGCATATGCCTCTGTGGAAGGGAGATGGATAGGATGTTTCAAGTGGGAATTACGGATTCCAAAAAAGAGCAGCATTGGGAAATTCTCAAAATTCTCCTGCATTTTAGGTGTGGTACTTAAGTCTAGCTGGATTTAGGCTGTTTTATCTTTTGGCCAGGTCATTCTTTGTAGCTTTGTAATAAGTGAATGAGGCACAGACTGCACACACACACACACACACACACACACACACACACACACAGAGAGAGAGAGAGATCAGGGGATATTATTTGCTGCTGAGCTATCTTTATCTGATAGCTCATTTTCCCCATTATTACCAGGTTCCATTACATCGGTAATAATGCATAACTAAATTTTTTACACTAGAAGGAACATTTTGAAAATTAGACCCCCCCTTTTTTTTGCCTTAACAGTTTTGTTTCTGAGATGAATCATTTTGTAGAGAGGCTAAGAGAGAAGTTGAGACATATATTTGTCTCTGTCAACTACATTTCTAGAAAGATTTAAAGAGAGTTACACTTTGCCTCTGGACAAGGCAGTGGTTAAAAGGTTGCATTAAGATCTAGCAAGGATGCAATTTGTGTGAAAGAGCCTGGATGAAAGAGAAAAGGGTCTGCATGGCCTGGAATAAATCCTTCCACCTGAGCACTGTGGTATTTTATCAGCAGGAGAACGGTGCGGTTAAAGCTGTGCTCTGCAGTCCTGCTTTGCAGGATGAAAGCATCTCATCCCAACTCCTTTCTGAGGTTTCTTTCGACCAAGGCCTGCCTCCACTCCCTTGAACTCCCTTTCTTTTCCCCTTGAAATGCTTCTGCCTTTGAAAGATATACTTATAATTGTGTCTCCAATGGAAGCTCCATGTGTAATGGCTTCTGCTGATGAGAACAGAGGTTCCTAAACTGTGGGACAAGGTGGCAGGTGGTGAAAAAGAGACTTTGCACAAATAACAACTGCTGCTCAGCAGCCTTTCTGTAAAATGGGAATGACGTTGACCTCTGAATATGGACTAAATCTACAGTCCTATGAGATGGATCAGCTATTTCCCCTTCATGCCCATTAGAGAAGCAAAGGCTGTAAATCAGGGAAGAGGTAGCTGTTGTGAGCCAATTCAGATAAGGCCTCAACCCACCAGTTGAAGGCCAAGGCTTATGTTTACCCTGAAGATGGAGATTCAAATTCCTGTTTGTAGTGCAGGGTGGATACAAGGGTGGACTTTGATCTTTAAAGTTTCAGTGGGGCCCTCTGCAAGGCCAAAATTTGGTGCTCTCTCACCTCTCGCCTTCTATTCTGCTCAATTCACAGCATCATAGTTGTGATGCCCTGCAGTGCCCACTAGGCTTGGCAGCCAGTGTGGTGGACCTGGTCACGCTGCCCTATCTGGTGGATAGATGGGCTCTTCTTCACCTACTCTCTCCAGCAGGGATGTGTGGGGTCTACACACACCCCTCACACACAAAGGCCACCTAAGAGAAACAGTGTTACTCTCATCAAAACTCATAGCTTCTCTTAAAAAAACAAGCAACAACAAAACCATTGGTTGTTTTGAGCAAGCACATTTGTGTAAACATTATGTTTTAGGTGAAATTTAGTAGCACTTCTAGCTTCAAGCCTTAGCTATTTCAACCCCCCCCCCAAAAAAAAACCAACAACAACCCACCTTTCAGCAGTCTGAAATTAACCAGCGAGGCTCTGCTTGCAACCAAAGTATGATAAAAGTATTCTGTTGCTTGTGACTGTCTCGGGAATGGGCAAACAATATAAAATGGCAGTACCTTTTCCAGATTTCTTTTTGGGGTGGAGGCACTGGGCAAGATGTTCTTAGTGGGCTCCTTCCTGGTTGTGCCTACCTCTTCTCCTGCCTAACCACAACTCTTGGCAGTGCCCATTCATTTGACTCTGCCTTTGGACCCAGTCTGCACCACCACCTGGAGAAAGAAAGAAAGAGGGAGGGCTCAACCATGCAGGAAGTCTTTGCTTCTCCTGCTCAATCCTCTCACTGCCCCCTAGAGCAGATAAGTCACGCAAACAAGCAACAAGGGCAAGAAGGAGGTGCTACGCAGTGGCCCCCCAACTGCAATGGGGGCCTGACAGGTGCCTACTAGTGCTGCCTGCTGACACCAGCCTCATAAATCATTTTGCGAATCAAATGTGCAGTGCACATGGCAGCAAATTTCTGTTTCAACTGTTTTTCCTGTGTAGTTGGCATTTGGGTAACCATCTACAAAGGAGCATGTGTATTTTCTCTCTCTGTGTGTGTGTGTGTGTGTGTGTGAGAGAGAGAGAGAGAGAGAGAGAGAGAGAGAGAGAGAGAGAGAGAGATGGAGGCAGTGGGAAAGGGAGCTATTTCCCACTAATTTATTTTCCCCTTTAAGGAGCCCTTCCCAATTTTGCAGATGATCATTTCCCATGCACAGCTCGCAGCTTGTTTACCAAGGTGAAGGTTAATTGCAAGGCACAGAAATGCCACCACGGTGCTTTGCCTCTATTCTCCCCCACCCCACCCCAAGCCGCTCTTTTGTCTCAGCCACCCTGATCGAGGGAGTGTGGAATTGGCCCCTTTGATAGCTACCTTGGCAGGGCCACATCCCTGGCTGTGAGCAGGCAGGTTAACACGCTGCTGCCAGTTCTGTAGTCAGAAGCAATCAGAATCTCGGCTTGAGAGAAATCAAATGAATAGAGGAATTTTTTATTTTTTATTTTTGGAGGGGGGACGACGAGACAGCTAAATCATTGGGCTGCCAGTTCATTTATCAGAGGCAGACTCCTTCTCCAGTGGGAAGGCTGGAGTTTGGAGGGACACTGAAAGAGGGCCTGTGATGCATAGATTAATCCCCATTTTCCTTCTATACATTTCCTTTCTTTTCTTAGAGGATGCTGCTGGGCAGGAACATTTTATCTGGCAACTCTTGTCTGTTCTGAATGGACTGTCGACCTTTGCAAATCAGAGTCTCTGTCACACTATTATTTCTGGCTAGCTTCCACTGTCAGTTTAACTCGTGTCAGTCCAGAGTGATGTATGGGTGTTTTTCACAATAGATACTTCTGAAAATGAGATCAAAACATAGGTGATAGTTTTACAGGCTTAAGAGGCAAACTTTCTCCCGTTCCTTTGTGACTTTCTCCTTTCTGTATTGGAAACATGTGCCAATTTGCTGTTTTCTTCAATGTGCATTCTGTGTCTCTCATTTGCAACAGGACTTTGCTGAAGAACTATCAGCTGTGAAATCTGAAAATATATAAGCTTTTGCCAGTAGCTGTTTCCTCCTACCCTTCTATTAACTTGGAAATTAATAGAATCATAGAACTGTAGAGTTGGAAGGAACTACAAGGATCATCTAGTCCATCCCCCTGCAATGCAGGTATCTTTCACCCAGCATGGGGCTTGAACCCACAACCCTGAGATTATGTGTTCCTATCCCTCCTTCTATGCAAATCTCATTTATTCCCTAACTTGGTGCCCTTCAAATGTTTTTGACTCCCATCAGCCACAGCTAGCATGGCATCCTATTTGGAGGAGAATTGAGATACACATGTACAGTCATACCTCGGGTTACAGACACTTCAGGTTGTGTTTTTTTCGGGTTACGGACCCGCCGAAACCCGGAAGTACCGGAATGGGTTACTTCTGGGTTTCGGGGGTTGCGCATGTGCAGAAGCGCTAAATCGGGCTTTGTGCATGCACAGAAGCACTGAATCACAACTCACACGTGCGCAGACACACCGCTGCAGGTTGTGAACGCTGCAGGTTGTGAACGTGCTTCCCACACAGATCATGTTTGCAACCCAAGCGTCCACTGTACTAATAATAAATGATTTCCCTGCAGTGGGGTGGGGTAGAATCCCTGCCCATAAATGGGACAGGACATGTGCAATTGTCAGCATATGCAAAAGAGAAGCAACTTGGCGCTATCCATTTTGACCCAAAACACATTGTAACTTTGCATCACTGGGCATGTTGCAGGAACCATGTATGTTTTGGCTGATCAGTTAGGCTCTTCATTTCTCTGTAGTCCTAGCAGGATATTATCACAGTTATGGCACTGAAGGATCTAGTATTCTGAAGGCTGACTTATGGCAGGTTTGGCCTCCTTTCCTCTCTCCTTCCCAGGATGAGAGTTGCCAATTGCCTGGCTCTGTGTTACGTCTTCCCCACTGTTGAAAGTCCAGGTAAGTTGACAGGAAGCAGATGGAACTTCCCTGCTGTAAATGCCAAGCATCAGTGCCTAAACATCTTTCCCTTCAGAGGCTGATTGCTCCCAAGGAGACCCTGGTGTTTTCAGCAGAGAATTTGTCTCCTCCCTGCTTTTTTATAGGATCTCCCTGGGAAGTGAGCTTCTGCCAGTAGAAACACACACACACACACACACACACACACACACGTGTGTGTGTGTGTGTGTGTGTGTGTGTGTGTGTATACATACCATACTCCTCAAGGTTAAAGTTGAATGCTCTTTCCAGATGGTCTCCATCTGATGCTTTTCATTATTGAGGTCAAACATTCCTGTGTACTGCATCTCCCAGTGCCAAGAAAAAACAAGATGAGGGTGGAGAACACTGCTGGTGGAAAGGGGATAAGAAAGTAGAAAGGGCAAAAGTAGGGACATATGGCTTACTGAGTCCATGTAGCAATAGCCTTAAGAAATTTGCAAAAATTGTAGGTCTTCCCAGATTGTTCTGTAACCTATTTCTTCTAAACTTTAGGAGAGGGACTCCCCCTCCACCCTACCAGATTGTGCCTTCAGCAATGGTGGTTATCTCAGCTCCAGGGCCCAAATTATTTTCATCCAGAAACAGCCTGCTGAAGATAGCTCTTTTCTTTCCCCCTCTCCAAATCTTCCTTCTCCCCTTGAGGCATTGCTCCCCACCCCCATTTTATGGACTGACTTGGAGAGTGGGGTGGGGATATCTTATTTGGACCTGTGTGACTCCATGCCAGGCAGGAGGTAAAGGAAAAGTGTGCCAGACTCACAGCACAGAGATCCACACCAGATCTCTGTACCTTCACTGCACTCACCTGAGTCAATTAAGTATCCTAAAAATATTAGTGCTGATGTTTGATGTTTCTGCCATCACTACATCAATTTCCTACTTACAAGCTTCTATAAACCGGATCCAGTGAAAGTTGGGCTCTATGGGGAACTATGTCTCGGACATGGAGAATCAGCATACAGAAACACCTTCTTGTCTCAATACCCTGAGGGTTGAAAATGCCTCCTTACAAGCTATCTTCCCTGGAATTGAAAGGACACAGAGCTGCTGTGCCCGATTGTACTTACATCTACAATGCTCCTATGGGCTCTCACTTTCCCCATACCAATTGTCCCACCTACAAAAATTAAATGAAAAGCATATTGTTGCATGCCACCCCAATAATTGGAAGGGGCTTGGGGCATTATCCAGACTGAGTCCCATACCCCAAATGCATAACGCTATATCATCAGGATCTGGTACCAATGGTGGGAATAACAGAAGGAGACAAAGGAAAATTAAAACTCCTGACCATGACCTCTTATTTTAAATCCTTGCTGGTTGGTATTGTTCACTCAAGGTTTTGATGTATCTGTCCTTTTCCATTGTATTTCCCAATCTGTATAGGTCATGTCCATTTTATTTTCTGCTGGAATGTCCAGCTCTTAGGCCTCTAGGTCATTTGAGGTTTCATGGCTGGCTGCCGCTTTCCTTTCCTTTGATTAATCTGAGATGTGATGGAAGGAAATCTCCAGAAATGCTACTTGCTATCAAGTCTCCTATCTCCTATTGTATTTTATACCAGGTGCAGAAGGAAGCATTGAGCTAGGGAAGTCTCGCATGAGTGACTCACTAGATTTCACTGGTGCATCTCGCAATTTCACATAGTTTGGAGGAAGTTTCAGCTCTGACATGTTCAGATATTGCTCTGAAATCTTGCTCACATATTGGATTTACAGTTATTCATCTCAATAGCATATGGAGAAATTCGGCTCTGGTCCTTGGGGATCTATGGAAGCGATTTGTTGACTGCCAAGGCTCTCAGATGTGAGGAAGGATAGGACTCCGCTTCCCTTTAATAATTGTTTGAGACATCTCAAACCTGATGCTTCATTCCAGTGGGTATTTCTGCTTTCTAGCACACTGGCATCCAGGGACGGCACATCCCTTTTCACCACTTGAGGAGAAACAAGAAGTTCTGCCTTGCCCTGCTGCTGCCACTCCCACCACTACTTACCTGCTCCTGCCATCGCCACCTGCTCTGACACTGCAGTGCACACGCACACCTGGGGGAGAAGCACCACCACCATCAGCACTGATTTCAGGCAAGATCACACTGGTTTGGGGTGAGATCTTGACCAAATTGTGTTAGATCTTGCACGATGCACAAGTTCTCACATGATTTTGGCTGAGATTTTGCCCAAAATAGACCTGATCTTGCCTGAAACCAGCGCTGGTGTCTGTGATGCCTCTCTGCCACTGAGCTTGCCACCTGGGGGTGGGCTTCTGCCAGCTGAAGCATTGGCCTCACCCTGCCTAATAGCAGGGCCAGTTCTGCTGGACTCACATCTACAAGACACTTATTTGCTAAAGCAAATGTGAAACTTTGGTCATGCAGATCTGATTTATAGGCTGTGTACACTTTATTGGCTTGAATTGCAGCTAGGTCATGTTTTTCTCAATTCAGGTGGGGAAAACCACATCAAAATTCAGTACAGTAGTACTTCGGTTTACAAACTTAATCTGTTCCGGAAGTCCGTTCTTAAAACAAAGCATTCTTCAACCAAGGTGTGCTTTCCCATAGGAAGTAATGGAAAATGGATTAATCCGTTCCAGACTATGAAAAACAACCCCTAAAATAGCAATTTAACATGAATTTTACTATCTAACAAGACCATTGATCCATAAAATGAAAGCAATAATCAATGTACTGTACTATAAAATAAATAAGACAGTATTGATGATTTTAAAGAATAATAATAATGAAAATGTGATTTTTTTTCTTACCTGCACTGATGATAGTCATTGTTTGGCTGGGAGGTCGGGGTCCTCTTCCAGATTTACCATCAGTGACTGCCCTCCCCCCAGCAGCGGAGGCCTCCCACGGCCAGAGCCCTCCAGCAGTGGAGCATGTTCAGCCTCCGAGGCAACGTTCGCTAACTAGAACACCCACTTCTGGTTTTGCGGAGTTCATTGTCCGAGGTGTTCATTAATAGGACTGTTCATAGAACGAGGTACCGCTGTATTTCATAAGAAACAACAGGATAGATTCAGGATAGATGTGGGTGGTAGCTAACACTGTGTGTATATCATTTGCTCAATCATCAGCTAGAGTAAACTGGATGGTGAGTAAACAGGAGTGGGTTCATAGCCATAGTTGCGTATTGCATGTGTTTTTATGCTTTAGCTGGTTTAATTATGCATCCAGGCTTGCTTTCTTTTCCATAGATCCAATGGTCATAGTTTCAAACCTGTGACCTGTTTAGGACACTTACCTGCAAGATGGAATTGTGTTTCCCTCCAGAAAACAGTTAATCGCAAATGTTAGTGGAGTCGCCTATTAGTTGTACTGTGTTCCCTAATCTTATATATTATGTTGCATTCCAACACAACAAATTAACCATGCACTGTCCTCACAAGATTCCCCCACCCCTGGACCACCCTCCCTTTCTTCTCTTGTCCTAGGAGAGAACCTACTGCAAGCATGCATTGAGAGCCCTGCCAGGAAGCAGTTTAGAACCCTGATAATAAAATTTTTATTACCAACACCAGCGTGGAGCCTGAATTCCGCAGTCAAGGTTCAACAGACAGCAGAGAGTATGAGATCTCCGTGCCCTTCACAGTGGAGTTTCTCACTAAACAAAGGTTAGGGAAGCCTAACAGCTCCCTCTCTAGGCTTGCCACGCTGCACTTTCCTGAGGAGTCCAGTCGCCAGAGGGAACACTTACAGTTCTGACCTTAAAGAGCAATTTCAAGCAGGAACAGAGTGGCTCAATTGTTCATAAACCTGACATTTATGTCTGGCAGACTCTTTCACTGCAGGATGTGTAGCTCTTTACTGTTCCATCAGATGGAATGAAATGCCCCCTCACTAACTGTCCTGCCTCACACTTCTCTCCTAACATCTCTGAGTTAATTCAACAAGTCAACTCAATTGTAGAGCTATCAAACCAATCTGTCTTAGAAACACAGGGGTACCATATACTGGTCCGTCTAGCTTTGCATTGTCCAAACTGACTGGCAGAGTTTTAGGCAGGGGTCTTTTCCCAGGTGTGTTGGATTGAAACTTGGACCTTCTGCATGCAAAGCCCCATCTCTGTCCTATGCTTCAGTTCTGAGTAGGTGAGAGGCGCTTTAGGTCAGAATCACCATCCCGAGACTTATTGCACTGCCAAGTCTGAGTGTTGCACCTCAGAATCACTTGTGATGCTCCAGGGGATACTTGAGAACATCCCATTTAGATTGTGTTGGGCAACATATTGTTTGAGAATTGCAGCCCAGCTTCATCTCTGCAAGTGTAAGGGATCTTGGAGTGTGAGGAAAGGATGACCAGCCATCCTCCATTCTGTACCTTTATTGCATTAGGGGCTTGGAAGCTGATTTATTGCAAGTCAAAACATTGGTCCATCTCACTCAGCATTGCCTATTGTGTCAGGCAGTGTCTTTCCCAGGTTTCTTTCCCAAAGGAGGAAATGGTAGCCACCAACCTGAATGTCTTTAAAATAGGATTGGACAAATTCATAGAGAACAAGGCTATCAATAGTTACTAGCCACAATGGTTATTTTCTGCCTCCACAGCCGGAGGCATTAATGCTTTTGAAACTACAGGAATGGTGGGGAGAGTGCTCTTGTGCTTGGGTCCTGGCTGAGGGTTTTTCACAGGCATCTGTGTGACTGCTCTGAGAACAGGATGCTGGACTTAATGAGCCATTGGCCTCATCCAGCAGACTGTTCTTATTTTCTTACTACAATGCAAATTCTCTCCCATTCCCTTAAGAAATGCCATTAAAGCCATCCTTCTAATGTAGCTTACAATAAATAAATAAATAAATAACAACACACACACACACACACACACACACACACACACACACACAAATTACCTATTTTCTTTCAGGCAACAAGCACCCCAACTTTATGTGCCAACCCTGGCCTTCCATGGTGTAAAGACAAAGACTGGAGAAACCTGCTTTCTCCTTCCCTTAATCTACTAGTTTTGGCTCTAGAGGAGAAAGTGTTCCCTTGAAAGTGTTAATTAGAGTCCGTACCAGGAGATCCATACACCTGCTAATAGCAACTGTGGCTGAACTTGAGGGAGCCTTTGCATTTTAATTCTTTTCTAACACCTCTGCTAATCAACACTCCTTGCCCACGAGTGAGGAGCAGAGCAAGCTGGGGAGAAAATGGTATGAGCTCAGATTCCATGTTTTGTCCTTCTGAGGTCTTGTAAGAGAATGCAGAGGCAGGTTGGTGACTGAGAGGGTGATGGAAATGTCCTTGAAGGCTTCAGAATCTTCCAAGTTATGAGGCAGATAAGACCAAGGTATAAAGGAAAGTAAGAAAAATGGATAACACTGCCTTCAGATTGCCAGCAACTGCACAGAAGCTTACTGGATGGTGCTTCCAACTGCATGGAGAGCAGGAATGCTCAGGGTTGTTAATCTCTGCAAATTCCACTATGAATTGCCTGGATGCTTTACTCCCAGACTAATGCCAGGGCTCAGAACTTAGGCTGCTAACCTATTCTCTGGCAGAGGCAGGGCTTGATGGAGCACCAGCACCAGCACTGCGACCACAGTCCTGCTCTTGCATCAACTGTGTGGGGATGCCCCTTTCTTGTGGACAATTTCCAGAGCAGTTTGCTTTTCCCCAATGAACTCTCAGAATTGCAGGTCTATGAGGAGTATAAGGGCCTCATAACAACTCCCAGATACCTTCCAGATACCTTAATGAACTGCAGTTCCCATTACTCTTTGGCGGAAGCTATCACTGTTTAAAGGGACGCGGGTGGCGCTGTGGGTTAAACTACAGAGCCTAGGACTTGCTGATCAGAAGGTTGGCGGTTCGAATCCCCGTGATGGGGTGAGCTACCATTGCTCGGTCCTTGCTCCTGCCAACCTAGCAGTTCAAAAGCATGTCAAAATGCAAGTAGACAAATAGGTCTACTTCCCGCTCCAGCGGGAAGGTAAATGGCATTTCCATGTGCTGCTCTGGCTCACCAGAAGTGGCTTAGTCATGCTGGTCACATGACCCGGAAGCTGTATGCCGGCTCCCTCGGCCAATAAAGCGAGATGAGGGCCGCAACCCCAGAGTCGGTCATGACTGGACCTAATGGTCAGGGGTCCCTTTACCTTTACCTTTATCACTATTTAAAGTGCATAGGGCAGATGGAGCTTCTAAATTATATGGGGATTCTACAGTCATAGCGAAGGCTCCTCACTGCAGATATTTTGCTGAAAGCAATGGTGTCACAGTGTGGGCAGAATGACATTTGGGGCAGGCTAAACACACATGTGAGTAGCAAGGGAAAAGGGCTCATGGGAGCAGGGAACTAGGAATGTGTAAGAGGTGCACCAACTTTTTATGGGTGTATGCAGTTATGCATTACTCTATTGGTAGGTAAAAGATTCTCAATGTGTTTTAAACATAGATGAGATCTTATTCGGATGGGGTGTGGGTTTGGGTGTACAGAACAGTTCAGTATGATAAAACTCTATCGACATTACTTTTGTTCAGAGATGTTTGCTTCCCCAAATTTCTGAATCATTGTGGAACTATGGTAACTAATGTTGTGTACAAAGTATGTTTATTTTTGCAGAAATTTTGGCCTTCTCATTTACTGACATCATACATTCAGGATACAACTACTGTACATACAAACGTAGATATACAAGTAATTGCATGAATAGTAGTATCTGCAATATGCTTACACTATTGTCTTCTCTGTTTGAAAACACAGACTGTAGTTTGATGTGCCTGTGAGTCATCCACATACATTACATGAACAATTCCCTGAATTCCCAGCCAAATTTCCTTAACTGCACATAATTTTCTTCACATACTCATATATACGATACAGACTGACCCCCACCCCCACCAAACACCTCACAGTAGAACTATACAGATCTGAATCGTTGGGAGTGAAGGGGGTTGCCTGATTCCAGATCAGAATATTTGCCCCTCTAGCTACCTTTATGTGTTCTCAAGCAGGGAAGCTTGAACCAAATAAAGCCTTCCTTGAAAATTCACACATTTCTGATTTTTGCAATGCCATTCTCAAGGCAAGTAATATGCACAAAAGTGCATGTACTAGGGTAGTGTGGACATCATATCGGGGGAAATTGTTTTGCAAAAATGTGTGCATTAGGAGAAATTTGTACTAAAATTCTGATAGATTTCCATGATAAATTTTCTTTAAAATAAAATAAAATTGCAACCTGATAGGGAAATGTGGAGAACCAAACATGAGATGAGAAACAGAGAGAAACTGAAATTCACATGTTTTCCCATCTCTAGTTAGGGCACATGTATGCTGTAACTGAGCATAGACATATGCATTTTAAAAACAGAGGGAACATAAACATGGCCCTTCCTTTAAAAAACACAAAATATGTTAGCTATCTGCCAAGCAAAAAACTGGGTGGGGAAAAGCAAGCAAACAGCTGGTTGTCTGATTCCTTATTGACTGACATTAAATGTTCTTCTTGTCTCCTTTTCTGATCAAGTTTCTACCCAGCTCCTTGGTGGTCCATGAATATGATGCTTTTGTAAGTTATTTGGCATTCCAAAGCAATTGTGATCTAGTTACGTGCCTCAGTGCTGAGGCCTGTGTGGATAATTGGAAATGAATGCTAATGATTTTCTTTGCCAAATCCAGAAGACAAAAACAAAATAAAAAAGTTCTATAAGGAGGCTGCTTAATAAAACAAACACATTTTTTCTTCTTCTACCCAAGCTCTATAGCAATGAATTGCATATTTCTCTGAGGCTTTTCAACAAACAATTTACAGTGTAAATATATTTGTTGGCATGCAAATCACTGCACATTATGAGTCTTGATTAATATTATAATGTGTTGATGAAAGCCAGTAAGTGGCTCTCAGAGCCAAGGATCCAGATTGTCTCTTCTGGGTGCTGTGTATCCACTGTGTATTAGATTAGATGTGGATGTCAGTCTTGTTCTGCTTGTGTTACACTTTGATTTTTCTTTTTCTTTTGAGTACTTTATTTATGAGTGGCTGCAAGTAAAACGGCATTGATACAATCCATTACACCATTAACATAATTGGGAGCCCCCTTCAGATATGCAAAAGAAATGCATGAGGGTTCAAACTGGGGAGGAGGGTGTATGGCAACCTTGCCCCCATTAGGCAGGCATGTCCTCCTTCCTTCCTCCATCAAGCAGGGAGCTGAAGAAGGCTTCTAAGCGCATTCAGCTGAATGTGCTTAGAAGCCCCCCAAGCAATCAGGAACCCTGCATTATGTGCTTAGAAGCTCCACAGAAATTGGGAAGTATAACCCCATGCCACTCATAGAACTGCAATTCCCAGATTTCCCTGGAAAGAGAGATTGATGGTCAAACTACCCAGAGAACTGCAGCCCTGTGAAAGGAACAGCAATTTCCTAACAACTCTCGGAACCCTAAAAAAACCCCAAAAATATATTTCCTGGGATTCTTTGGGGAAAGCCATGACTCTTTAAAGTGGGATGATACTGTTTATATGTATAGTGCAGATGGGTCCCTAGTTTTTTCAGCTGTAGAACCAGAGAACAAGGCTTTCCATCTTTATGTTGTTGTTGTTGTATTTTTGTTGTTGTTTTGATAGCCCTTCTGAAATGTGAAGAGGGCTGTGGCATCTCACCCCTTCATACTTCTCTTCTCCAAACCAAACACACCCAGTTCCTTCAGGGTGACCAGAAGAAAGTGAGGAGGGGATTCCAGCAGTTGCAGCTAACCATGTCCTGGGGCTTCAGAAAAGGCAGCAAGATACCTCCTCAGAATTCCCCCCTTGTTTTCCATCTTGCAGTTTTCACATGGTTGGGCACCTGGGTTACTTGATATCGCTGTGACAAAACCTAGTCATTCAGCTCTGACCTTTCCAGTCTGTTGATCTGCCTCCCCAAATAATCCATTGCGACTAGAGTGGCTTACCTCACCCAGTGTCCCTGAGCCTTTCTAATTCTTCTTGTTCCGCAGGTATTTTTTATTTATTTCTTTTTTGCTTTGGGAGAAATGAGTTGTTTCTGACAATAACTCTCTCGTCTGTGACTCAAGTGGAAAGACTGAAGTAATACTTTGCCAACCATGGCTCAATTGTTATAGACAATGAGTGACACCCACTGCTCTGTTTCCACTGTCTGAGGAGTAGCAAGATGGGATGAAGCAGCAGTATGCAGTAGATGTGATAGACCTCTAGTGCTCTTGGTTGCTTTCCAAGGCTGGTCCAATACATTTTGTTGCCTGAAACCATGGAAAAGATGGCACCTCTCTCCATTCCATGTGCAAAAAGCTGACCCAACTGGCAGTTGAGTCTTACTTCAATATCCTCCACTGCACCTGAGCTTTGCTACAGGATATGCTGCATGATGTTTGCATGCTTAACTCTTTTCATTCACCACCCTTCAGTATCTGCAGCTGTCTCACTTTGCCTCATGGTAGGGCTGGCCCTGTTGCTTTTTGTGGCCCTTTTGTAAGGGCCATAGCTCAGCGGTGGTGAGGCACTTGCTTTGCACAGAGAAGGTCCTAGGTTTAATCCCTAGCATATCCAGTTAGGTCTGGGATAGACCCCTGTCTGAATCTCTAGAGAGCTACTTCCAGTCAGCATTGAGAATCCTGAGCTAGATACTGATTCAATATAAGGCAGCTTCCTGTGTTCCTAATTAAACCATCCCTTTATTCCGACCAAGAGGAGTGAAACTAATTTATCAAGGAAAGAGATGTTCATGCAGAAGGTCCCAGGCTCAATCCTGGCAGGATGACCCAGGTGAGTAAGTGTAAATAACACCTAGCTAAGGGGAAGGGGCCATGGCTCTGTGGCCATCTGCTTTGCATACAAAAATTTCCAGCTTCAACCGCAGGATCTTTAGTTAGAAATGAGGATGATCTGTGCCTGAAATCGTGGACAGCTACTGGCAGTCAGTGCAGACAGTACTGAGCTAGATGGACCAATAGTCTGACTATAGGAGCAGCTTCCTATGCTCCTATAGACAGGACTGAGCCAATACATTCCCTACCTGCTTATCCTGGGATGGACAATATTGTGCTTTCCCTCAATTTATGCACAAAAGCTGACCAGATTTCCTGCTGAATTTTAAGTTAGACACTTCATCCACTGCATCTCAGGATGTCAGAGGGGTGCATGGCAGGCATTATCCACTCCCAGGCCTCTGCATCTGCCACCTGGGGTATCTGTCTTGCTCTGTCTCACAATAGGACCAGCCTTGGGCCACAGCTCAGTAGCAGAGCATCAGCTTTGCAATGCTAAAATTCCCAGCTTCAGTCTCCAGGTAGGGCTGGCAGAGACTAAGCTAACACCTGGAGAGGCACTGTCAGTCAATGCTAGCAATACTGAGTTAGATGAACCAATGACCTGACTCAATGTAAGGCAGCTTACTGTGTTCCTAATTAAATCATCCCTTTATTCAGACCATGAGGAATGGAAACTTAATTTATTGGGGAAGCTTGTAGCTCACTGGTAGAGCTTTGCCTCCAGAAACCCAGGTTCTCCAGGTAGGGATGGGAATATTCCCTGCCTAAATCCCTAGAGAGCCACTGCCAGTCAGTGTTGATGATACTAAGCCAGCTAGAACAATGGCCTGACTCAGTATGAAGCAGCTTCCTGTGTTCCTGACTAGACAGGCAAGTAAATAAGGCAGCTCCTTCATTCCTATTCTATCTAGGAACCCAACTTCTAAAAATGGGCAATTAGAATTAGACCTCCTATGGATGGGCAGGAGATGTTTGGCAACCAAGAAGTAGAATGAGCAACAGGGCCGGGTCAGAACAGAGAAAAGTGAGAGGGAATTGCTCCGCCTTTATGAACCAGTGAAGATGGTTTAACGACAGCCTCAAGTTCTGACCTTTGTTAACCACTGGTAGAGTGACAAGGAGTACTGTAAATATCAAGTTCTTAGCATGTTGTGCTTCACAGAGTGGCACAACTCCGAGAAAGGCTGTACAACGGGCCTCTTGTCTGTTAACACACTGAAACCTGAAATGCCAGCAGGTTGGAAGTGCCAAGGCATCAACACTGAGATAGGCTGACAAAACTCTCCTGGCATTTGGCATCCTGGGTGGCTGCATGGTACAGACAGTCAGTGATTAAAAACTCAGTGCCTGCCTTTGAAGCAGTAGCAGAGCAAGCCGATTGGGTGCCTGGGGTGATGCGTGTGCCCTGTGCCCAGGGGTGAGGCCAGCTGGGGCAGGATGCTCCACGGGGCCTCCAAGGAGTCTGCTTGCCTCCTCCCACTCAGCCGTCCTACGGCTGAGGGAGAGGCGGCAGGCGGACCGTTTGGGACAGCGCGGAGCCTGCGGGTGCCCAAGCCACCATGTCACTCCCAGGAGAGATGCATGGCTCGGGCGTGCTGCAGGCTCCTCAGTGAGTGCTGCCCACCATTTTGTCACCACCCGTCCGTGGTAACACCCGGCGTGGCCTGCCCCCACCACCCCCTTCCTCTGCCCCTGCTTTGAAGTGATGGATCAGTGAGTCCAGCAATGGCCAACATTTTCAGCTTGTCCCACATGACCTGAAGCTTCCCATCTTCTGACCACCCTTCCTGCTGGACAACGAAAGAGTCCCAAATCCTCACAGAGCAGAAATGCTGTTTTCTATAATGGAGGGGGGAGGAAGTTGGGAAAATGTAGCCTGGTGGCTGCCCCTGTAGTTCAGGCATAGAGAACCTCTTCCAGCCTGAGGGCCACCTTCCTTTCTGAGCAACCTTCCAAGGGCCACATGCCAGTGGTGGGTGGGACCTGAGACAAAAGTGAACAAGCAATGAGTGCTAATATTACTTTTGCACAGTATACTAGTTTTAAAACAGAGCTATATACCCCCTCTCTATTGTCCATCCAGACAAGCAACCATATCAAAGTTCAAAGGCACATTCCAGCCAGGCAGAACCATTTAGGGTGTGAAGAAGGGTTGGTGAGGGGTGTGAACTGGGGAAAGTGGGTGTGGCTTGGGGAGAGTTCCATGGGTGATATAGAGAGGGCTGGAGGGCTACATTGAACCCCTGGGCCTGAAGCTCCTGACTCGTGGAAACAAAAGCCACTACTCACTGTTAGAAGGAAATAATATCTAATAGGTGTTTTTGGTCCTTTCTATATAAAATGATGACCAGATCCCCATACTGCCTTGAGTCAGCTCCATTGTCAAACATCTCTTACTGTCAGAAAGTTCTTGGTGTTTAGTCAGAATCTCTTTTCTTGCTTATTGAATCCATTGATTTGGGTCCTACCCTTTAGAGCAGGTTCAAACAAGCTTGCTCCATCTTCATATGACAAGCCTTTAAATTGTTGAAGATGGCTATCATATATTCTCTCAGTCTCCTCTTATCCAGACCAAACATACCCAGCTCCTTCAACTGTTCCCCATAAGGCTAGGTTTCTAGACCGTTACTCTTCTTGGTCACCATCCTCTGCAAATGTTCCAGCTTGTCAATATCCTAAGAACTGGACACAGTATTCCAGGTGTGACCAAGGCAGAATAGAGCAGTACTATTATTTATTTTGAGCGGGACACTACTTTTGTTGATACAGCCTAGAACAATATTAGCTTTTTTTACTGCTGCATCACACTGTTGACTCATGTGAAGCTCATGGTCCATGAAGACTCCCAGATCCTGTCTATCCCCCATCTTATTTTGTTGCAGCTGGTTATTCCTACCAAAGTGTAGAACCTTACATTTGAAATTCATTTGAGTCCCGATTCTGTCTTTTGCGACATTAGCTACCCCACCCAGTTTGGTGTCATCTGCAAATTTGCTGAGCATCCCCTCAATTCCTTCACCCAAGTCAATGTAGACAGTACTGAGTTAGATGGGCTAATATTCTGACTCAATATAAAACAACTTCCTATGTTGTTTTATAATATTCCCAGCAAATTAAAGATCTGTGTGTCAATGAAAGCATACACTCAGAGAGAAAGACCCTAGGACCTTCTCTGGCACAAGATTGAACTGAGTTCTCATATGCTGTGGCTGGACCACCAATTTATCCCCCCTTGTGCACCTTGCTCTGACAAGCTGTGCTACACACTCTGCACCATGTGGCATCCCTTTAGCAGCTTCCAAACTTTAACTTTAACAGTGGATTGGCCATCTTGCTTCCTGGCAACTCCCACCTAATTATCCTCTTAATTTGCTGCACACTCAAGGTGAGATTTTACAGGCTCTAAAGGTCTGGAGCTTGTGGGATGGAAAGACACCTATAAAGAGAGAGACTCTTGAAAGAATACATTGCCAGTCTCTCTCTCCTTCTCTATCCCTCTTGCTTTTGCTTTTCTTTTTTTCTTTTTTAAGAGGCAGCTGTGCCTTTTTCCAGGACTTTTACATGGTTACCAAGGAAACAGAGCAATGGAGAGTGGAAAGGTTAGATGGATATTGGATGAGACTAGGGCACTTGTTTCAAACAAGAATTGACAGGCGCTTAGGACACTGGAGGTCCGGGCAAGCTATTTTTCATGCAGCTTCTTCCTGGCTTCCCAAGAGCCTACCCAAGGCAGCTAATTCCCCCTTAATCCCTTGTCAATTAATTCATCTCCATCAGGGGGATTTTAAGTGCCTGAGTTTATGACATGCAACCTCTTATTCCTGACCCTCTTGGGATGTTTAAGAAGGAAATATCCAATTCATTGCTATCCACAGGGATGGAAGGATGACCTGAAAGGAGGTCAACAGACTCGACACCAGGGGAATGGGCCCAAAGGAACAGCAGGGAGTGAGATTTACCAGCTCCAATGTGTTCTGACAGCTTTCACTCAGGAAAATGAAGTGACAAATTCCCCAAATATTTTTAAGTGTGACTCACTGGCAATATTTGTTTATCTGCATGCCTTAAGGGATTGATATGAAGGTAGTCTAAATCAGTTATTGGTGACTGTGGCCCATGAGACCAGATTATGGATGGGGCAGATGTTTGGCTCAGTTCACCTAATTTGCACTTTCTGAAACAATACATGAACTGATACTCAACCATCCTTTGAAATCCATACTTCTCTGAATTTTGGGATGCAGCTCTTCAACCAAGCAATGCGTATAGAAATATGGATATTAGGGAAGTGGGCATAGAAATGCATTTATCTGTTGCAAATAACACTGAACAATGCTACTTTTGCTTGCAAAAATGAAAACCTGCACTGAAAAGTTTGGTGGATTTCCACGAGCTTTTTAATAAATAAATAAATATTGCAGTCTGATACAGAAATGTGGACAGCTGAACTTAAGATTGTAAAGAAATAGGAAATGGTGAGAAACTGAAATTGACAGATTAATCTACCTGTAGAGTGAAGAGGAGAATAATTTCTGAAGGTCAGAGAGTGATTCTTCTCCACTTCACAGTTCTGCATTGGGATGAAAGAATGGAAGACAACAGATGTAGAATCGCTTGTTGGGCTTGATTTGGAACAAAGGATGCAGCTTCAGCACTTCTTCTTCTTCTTCTTCTTCATCATCATCATCATCATCCGCCACCCATCTGACTGATTGCCCCAGCCACTCTGGGCAGCTTCCAATGTAATAAAAACACAGCAAAACATCAAGCATTAAAAACTTCCCTATACAGGGCTGTCTTCATATGTCTTCTAAAAGTCTTATAGTTTTTTATCCCCTTGACATCTATTGAGAAGGTGTTCCACAAGGTGGGTGCCATTACTGAGAAGGCTCTCTGCCTGGTTCCCTGTAACTTCACTTCTCACACTGAGGGAACCGCCAGAAGGCCCTCACAGCTGGACCTCAATGGCTGACCAAGGTCATTGAGGACTTTAAAGGTCAGTACCAACACTTTGATCTTGTAGATCTAATAGGACTGGTGTTATATAGTCCCACCAAGCACTCCTAGTCAACAGTCTAGCTGCCACATTCTGGATTAGTTATAGTATAGAGTCATCTACACACATTAGACAGTCCACACTTCCCAGAACTTGATATTCAGTCAGCAATTCATGCACTTCCATTGTGAACCTTGCCATAATGCCATCCTACTGTATTTTCGCCTCCATTTTCTCTCTTTTTCAAATCAGCCTTCTTCCTAGCAACATTGACGTCATCATATTAGTTAATCAGATTTTGCTAGGGCAAGCAAAACTAGTTTTGTGAGTGAGAGCAAGTCTTCTTGTATGAGTACATTTTTGGCTGTGTAGGGGATCTTCCAAGTCACCTCAACATTGCATTGTGGGCAAAAATTAACACCAGCTCCAATGAACTAGTTAGCAAATTAAACTGAACTACACAAGTAGAAGTCAAGTGAGTGTGTAAAAGAGAAGGAGCAACTGCTTATTTAATTCAAACTTGGTAGCTCCAACAGTGGAATAACCAAGAAGCCTGTATGAAGCCAGCCCCTCCTGTCCATTGCATTAAGTGTTTCCAGCCCAAGAACAATAAATACATGCAGTGTCATAATACAGATATCTGGCGTCTGGGGGGATGTGAAGAGTCTGTTTCTTCTCATTTCCTTGTCCCTGTCTATTATTATGATATGAAGATTGTTCCCCAAAATAGAAACTAATAGCAAATCAAGCAGTAGGGAGGTTGGAGACTGTCTCTGACCATTGTCTGCTGGGCTGCTGTTGCTATGCCTGGCTTGCATGCATTGATCTCCTTAAAATGTTGACATGCTTGACTGTACTGCCTTCCTCCTGCCAAGCTCACATACCATTCAGGAAACAAAGGGAAGAGCACCATCTGGACATCTGGGAGAGCACCCCAAACACAAGGAAATGTGTTTTCCAGGCCTTTGAACGCATCACACAAACAATGAATTCTAATGTTGTCTGATGGTGCCAAACAAAAGCAAGTGATCTTGTGTTTATGTTACATTTTACTTATACAGTGGTACCTCAGGTTACATACGCTTCAGGTTACATACGCTTCAGGTTACAGACTCCACTAACCCAGAAATAGTGCTTCAGGTTAAGAACTTTGTTTCAGGATGAGAACAGAAATCGTGCTCCGGCGGCGCGGTGGCAGCAGGAGGCCCCATTAGCTAAAGTGGTGCTTCAGGACCTCGGGAACGAATTAAGTACTTAACCCGAGGTACCAGTGTATACCTTTTTTCTTTTTTTCTTTTTTTGCCCCAAAGTGGCAAAAAGCATATTGTTGCAAAAGGAATATACACGAAAAAGCAAAATTGTGATCTATCCACCAACCACACAGGTTATGTGTTCATGAGCTGCATTCTTACTCTAACCACAAACACAGTATCATTTATGAAGGGGTTGTTAATGTTTTGCTACACTGTGGTGTGTGTGTGTGTGTGTGTGAGAGAGAGAGAGAGAGAGAGAGAATGAATAGATTAGCTTGAGTTTGCAAACCGAGTTGAAATGAAAGTTATCTAGCTAGCCTCATGCTTGCTTGACTCCAAGGTAAACAATATTTAGAAACAGCTGACCTGAAACAACATTTTTGTACCAATAAAGCTGTTTTGTGGTGGCAGCACAGAATATGACAGAAGTTTATAAAATTATGCACAACAGGGAGAAAGTGGGTAGACAAAAGTTTTTCTCCTTCTCTAATGATTCTAGAACTCATGGACTTCCATGAAGCTAAATGTCAGAATATTTAGGACAGAAAAAAAGAAAGGACTTCTTCACACAGTGCATAGGTCAACTATGGAATTCACTCCCATGGGAGATAATGATGGCCACCAACTTGGAGGCTTTAAAAGAGGACTAGTCAGATTCGTGGAGAAGAGGGCTATCAATGGCTAGTCGTCATAATGGCTATGTTCTGCCTCCACAGTTGAAGGCAGCAATGCTTCTGAATACCATTTGCTGGAAACCACAGGAGGGGAGAGCAGACCCTTCAAGTGTCCCTATTTTCCAGGGACACCCCTGATTTAGAGAAGCTGCCCTGGTTCCTGATTTGATCCCAGATTGTTCCGCTTTTCCTTAGGACGTCCCTATTTTCACTGGAGAAATGTTGGAGGATATGGAGTTATCCACACACACACCCAAGTCATCTGAAGGTAATCCTGTATAGGGAAGGTTTTTTTAATGCTTAATGTGTGTGTGTGTCATAGCTGTCAACTTTTCCCTTTTCTTACGAGGAATCCTATTCAGAATAAGGGAATTTCCCTTAAAAAAAGGAAAAAGTTGACGGCTTTGGTGTGTGTGTGTGTGTGTGTGTGTGTGTGTGTGTGTGTGTAAGCTGCCCAGAGTGGCTGGGGCAACTCAGTAAGATGAGTGGGGTATAAATAGCAAAAATATCTTTATGGAATGGGACATCCCTATTTTCATCGGAGAAATGTTGGAGTGTATGGGAGAGTGCCTTTGTGCTCAAATACTGTGTGCTGGTTTCCAACAGGATTCTGGACTAGATGGGCCATTTGCCTGATCCAGTGGGTTCTTAGTTTCCCACTTAGAGAGTTCCTCTACCCTTATTCCTGTTCTGCCAGCTAGAGATGGCCTGGTCACTGGGTAAGGGGAACAAACAGTCTTTCATCCCTCACCCCTTGGAACTGCACATGCCAATACCCATCCACAGGCTCATTTGGGTGCAGGAGGAGCTGGGCAAAATTGCAGAGTTGTACCTCTGGTGATTTCTGATTGTTCAGAGTTTTGTTTTGTTTTGCTTCTTTTAATCACAGCCTTAGTGGGAGGGAAGCACTCTGCTTACAACTGCTGACAGAAAGAAAGAAAGAAAGTCCTTTTCCTTTTATAACCTGTTTCCTGAGCCTGCTGTCTGCCCATCAACCCAAGTGTCAGGATGGCATTGAGATGTTCACTCCTTGTGCACCCCCCTCCCCGTTATGACATCTCAGGTGTCAAGGCTGAGGATCTGACAGGCTCGCGGGAAGAAGGGAACAGCATGAAAAAATATTAAAAGGTGACTTCCTGGGCATCAAACTGAATTGCTTTTATCCCCCAGATGGATGTGGGCTGCACAGATCTTTTTTTTTATTCTCTATATAAATCATTTTCTTTGTGTGGATGTGTGTGAGCTGTTGAAAAAGGCCAGCTTTGAAGATCGGTCATTGTATACACAAATCTGTAAATCCAAGTCTCTGATGTAATATCCCCACCACACACACACCCTGCCAAAATCATTTGCACTACAGTGGGGATGTTTAGTCCCTATAAACTGTACGTACTTTGAATTATTTCTATTTGTTTGTCTTTTTATTTGATGCATTTATATCCCTCCTTTTTTCTGCTAGGAGATAAAGGCGCACACATGATTTCCTCCCTCCTCATTTAATCCCAGCAACAACCCTGAGAGACAAGTTAGACCGAGTGGAAGTGACAGGCACAGGTCACTCAGTGAGCTTCATGGCCGAGTGAGGATTTGATTTTCTAATACACATGGAAATCCTGGGGATGAATCCTGGGGATGGCAGTCAGCACACATAGCTGGCTCCCAGGGGGCAGCGGGGCTGGGTGTCAGTGTGGGTGTCCATTTCAGAAAGCTGCAGTGTGTGCTATCGAGCCCGCCCCCAACTGAATTTTGCCTTAGGCCAAATTCAAGGCAGGTGTGAATGGTTTAGGAGTTCCGAAGAAGAGTTGGAAGAATTTTGACAAGATCAGCAAAAGTCCCCAGGGATTTTTTTAAATTTTTTTTTTGCACATCTCTGAAGTTGCTGCCATATTCTGCCTAAAGCAGAACTGAACATGAATGTGGAGGACCCTCACTCACATCTGTAGGAATTTCAGCAGAAGCTGAAAGAATGTTAATAAGCACAAACATGATGCAGCGCTACGTGGATCCTCTCAAATGTAAATGCCATTAATTTCAGTAGTGGTTTCATGACAAATGCTGTTTTTTGATGTGCTCTTCCTGCATCAAAGCTGCTTCAACCTGGTTAGAAAACTGGATGCAGAATAAGCAGTAGTGTGAACATACTCTGCCAGCGATCACACAGGCACAGATGAGAGCGTGAGTGCATAGGGCAGCTTAATGAACAGAAGTTCCAGGAGGGTTGCAGAGGTGGAGTGAGATGGTCATGTGTTTTCAGTAGAGACTGCCTCCTCTGATATGAATAACTGCATGCAACTTGAGGCTTCAAACACAGTGTGTGGTGTGGATATGTGACAGGGGTGCTGAGTTTCGCATGACATTGGGGGGGGGGTCTTGTTGCGAGCACATGATGTCACACATGTGACACACGCATGTGATGTCACATGTGTTGGGAGAAGGCCACGAGGCCCAGGGAGGTCTGCTGCTACCGCAGGTAGGTGTGATGGGGCCTGCTGCCACTGCAGGGAGGCCTGGTGAAGTACCCCCCCATTGCAGGGTGAATTGGTGGGGCCTAGCTCCTCAAGATTGGGGGGAACTCAATCCCGTCCCCACATACTTCGGGGTGTGTGTGTGAGCCATCCCCATCCCCATAGAGTTGGCACATATGATGTGTGACCTTGCTGCATTTTATGCCAGTAATGTGAACATGCAAATTCATGGCTATTGATAATTACTAGCCATGATGTCTATGTTCTGCCTCCAGCATCGAAGGCACCAATGCATCTGAATGTCAGTTGCTGGAAATCACAGAATGAAAGAATTATTGTTGTGCTTGGGTCCTGCTTGTGAGTTTCCTAGAGGCCACTGTGAGAACAGGGATGCTGGCCTAGATGGACTACTGCCTCGATCCAGCAGGGCTCTTTCTATGTTCTTAATTCTGGCAGGATAATTAAGCAGCCTGCCATCCTAGCCCTCCAAATCACTCTGTTTAAGGAGAAGGAATCAACAGCATTGCCATTTCTGCATATGTTGTTGTACTCCAGCTCCCATCAATCCCAGCCAGTGTGACCAATGGCCAAGGATGATGGAAGTTGGAGTCTTGCAACATCTGCCATCAGGGCTACCACCTTGTTTATCAGTAAGCTGTGCAAGCAAATGTGTGTCAAGCAAATTCAGCCCTACTGAATTCAATGGGGGTTACTCCTAGGAAAGTAGAAGTAATGACAGGAGTGAGCCAGCAGTAAATCGCACCAAACAAGTTGGAGTTAACTCTTTATTCAGAACAAGGATATGGCCAGGAGTGGCAGGCCTAATGAGTACAGCAACTTGTCTCCAACAGGTCTTGCTGCCCCCATGAAGCAGTTGCTAGGGCTGAAGGTTCTCACCTCCCCACAGCTGCCTAAGCCCCTTCCTCTTCAGGGCTTTCCCCAAGCAATCTGAGACTGTGTCTGTGTGAAGCTAATTTCTCCCCTGCCCTCTTCATGCCTCTTCTGAATCTGGGAGAGCAGCGGTGGAGTGGAGCTTGTCACAGCAGGATGGGGAAACACCTGTGCCTCTTTACCAGCCAGAATCATATCCACCTCTTGATCTTCCTCCTCTCGTGCTCTACTTTCTGTCACAGACTCCCCCTGACCACTAAGACCTGTTACCTCTTCAGATTCCTTCTCCCAGTCTTCTCCCTCTGACCACTCACTGTCGTCCTGCCACCAATCCTTTGGCTCTGAGCCTCCTTCCCTTGGGGGTTTCCCAGCTGCTTCCTCCCACAGTTCTTCTGTGTCCCACCCCTCTGTGACAAGTATGTTCATTTGAACTCAGCGGGGCTTATTCTTGGCCCTCTGAGTGGGGGAACAGACACAACTTGACCCTAGTATACATATTAATTGTGTATATTCAATAATATCAACTACAATATACAATATGGAAATTTAATTCAGTGTGTGGCCTGTGGGTTCTGTGCCAAAGTACTCTTGTGGCCCGCTTATTCTGAGAGGTTGGACCAGCATGCCCTAAGGCAACAGAAAGCTATGTATATTTACGCATCAGTTCCTTACAGAGCCTCTTTAATAAGTTAATTTGTAATTCCTGTCTCTGCAACTGTCCTCTTTTTCCTAGCCCAACCCCTTTCCCACGATTCTTCCCCTTCCTCCCCTCACATTCTGCATCATTTCCCACTCCCCCCCTCATCTCCATTCTGCACACCCTCAAGTATGTTCGTCTAAGTGCAGGGCACCAACCTCCCCAGTGAGCTGACAAGAGAAATCAGGCGTAGGAAAAAGAATGATTTATGAGGCATCAGTTGCTCAAGCAGGACATTCTCAGCATATTCCAAAATAATTTAACATCATCTATTCCTCCTGCAGTGAGCATTTGTTAAGGGAAAAGAACAGATTAAAAAAAAAAGCCTTAGAGCTACTGGATGGATGAAGCCTGAAGTTCAAGCTCTTGTAAGGTCAACACTCCCTTATTCTCTATACCCTTCACACTTTGATATCTGCATCAGAATACAGGGCGCTTTCCCTGCTGAATACAAGTGGGGAACATTATTCTAGCCCAAGGATCACATTCTCTTTGTGGCAATCTTCCAAGGGCCACATGCCAGTTGTGGGTGGGGTCAGATTCCGATGTGGGTGGTACGACAGGTTTAAATGCTGCCTTTCTATAGTACAGGCATAGGCAAACTCAGCCCTCCGGATGTTTTGAGACTACAATTCCCATCATCCCTGACCACTGGTCCTCTTAGGGATGATGGGAGTTGTAGTCCCAAAACATCCGGAAGCCCGAGTTTGCCTATGCCTGGTATAGGCCAGAAGTCGGTTTCACCTGCTGAGCAGCAGCCTGAAGGAGCAGAAAGTGAAATGACTCCACCTGCTGCTGATCAGCCTTCTTGCTCCTGATGAGAACCAGCTGGGTCCAGGGTTTCCAGTGTCAGTCAGTTGCTAGAAACAACATTTGTTGTTCTTGACCAGAACTTGCTGCTTCTTGCTTCCCGTGACCTTGGAACCTCAGCTTTCTTGACCTCTAGATAGTTTGGCTACATGAACTGAGATACTCCTGAGCATAGGACTGGACTGGACCTTGTATACAGACTCTGCCTCCAGGCAAGTATCCCCCTGAGACTTGGCTGGTTGGCTGGCTTCTCCCTCCACTGAGCTCTGCCATGGCTGGCAGCGCAGGACTACAACATAGTAGGCTGCTTTCTACACACACCCCACTTTAGCCTGCATCCAGGCAAGAGAAGAGGCATTGTCAGAGCTCAAGGACACCATTCCAGCTGGGCAAAAACACTCAAGCAGAGCCAGTGAAGGGGTGTGGCCTTGGGAGAGTGGGTGTGGCCCCTGGAAAATGCTGAGGGCCAGATAGAGAAGCCCAGAGAGATGCATTTGGCTGCATCTGGGCCTGAGCTTTTCCCACTCCTGCCCTTAGGAATGGACAAAATGGGCTTTTATCTTCCCTTTCCAAAGATCAGCCATACCCCTACACCCTCCTTGACTGATTTTGCCTGTGTGGAATTTGTCCTTCAACTCCGATAATGACCTTAAACTGCATGTGTAGGAAATAGTGACTGTGTGCACACCTGTTGTTCCACCTACTTTTGCATCTGGTACCACCCACCAGCGGCAAGGTCATTGGAGCAGATGGGCCTTTGCCATTGCAATTCCTTCCCAAAGCTTGCTGTGATCATTCCCGGTAATGCCTCTTAGTTCCACTTCAGTAGGTGTTTGTTGTTTTCCAGTGTCTCTTCCGCTCTGGGCTCAATAACCTTTTCTGACCTTGTTGTTTCAGTGGTCAGCCCGGAAGCGACATTTTGCTCTTTCCCCCTCTTATGATGACTCCAGATTGCATCCATTGATCCCTTCCTTTCCTTGGTCTGTGAGAAAGGGCCATAAAGCATTACAGGAAGCCATTTCTTGAACGATGCAGATTGCATCCCCCATCGTCCTGCCTGGTTCCTGCAGAAGAAACGGTCTCTTGCACAGAGACACCGCTGCCTCTCCCTGCCCTGACAAATAACATCCCAGAGCCCCTTTTAGCAAAGGCTCTGCTTATCATAGGTTGTGACTTTCTCTAACCACCCCTCTATAAATAAGGTGCAGGTACATGGATAGAGAAGGATTATAAAAAGGCAGGTGCATAAATTAAAGCTGATGTTATAATAAAATAGACAAGTCCTTCATTGAGGGATTTTATGTTTTTCCTTGAGTCGGCAGCTTTGCTGGAGAAAATGATTTCTTCCTTTTCCTTCTCTCCCCCCCCCCCCGCCTTTTAAAATTATATTTTGATTTTAATTGGGACCTTCCCTCCTAGCTTTCCATCTCTAGCTTCGTTGGTGAATTTACTAGTAGACGGAATCCGGCTAGACAGCAGTTCCTGGAAGCTTCTCCTCAACGTTTCCCCGCAAAGTACTTAAAGACGATGCTGGAAATTAACTGCCGTCTATGTGTGGCTTTGCTTCCCAGAGCTTAACATAATTGAACAGTGTTCAAAGTTATTGCAGGTCTAGGGGCTGTTGTACTTTGGAGCCTTGCTTCTTCCTTAAATTTCAGGTATGCCTTGCATTGTGATGGAAGGAGGAAGAGGAGCATTTAATAGCTTAGCATGGGAGAAATGTGTTTTTTGAAAGATCTTCCTCACTCTCTGCAACAGAGATACTGAAAGAAACTAAAGTCACTTCCACACCATACTTTGAAAGCACTTTTATACCACTTTAACAGTCATGGCTTCCTCCTACCCAAAGAATACTGAGACCTGAAGTCTATTAAGAGCACTGGGAACTGTGGTTCTGTGAGGAATCTCTTAACACAACAACATTAGCAAACTACAGTTCCTATTATTCTTTGGAGGGAACCGTGGCTGTTAAAGTGGCACCAGAGTTCTTTAAATGTATGGTATGGGTGGGATCTGTGACTGAACTGTCGATTTCAGTTTCTCTCATATTCTCATACCCCACCTCCACAATCTTAAATTCAATTCTCAGCATTTCTGTATGAATTTGTGATTTATTTGTTTTTTAAGACTTTATAAGAACTTGTCGATATTTTAGTGCAAATGGGTTTGCCTCCCAACCAACTCAGGGTAAACCCATAATGGCACAATTCCATTTTAGCCCAGAAGAGGGCACAGGTTGGGCACATAGACTCCTGACTGTGGCTGGAGGCAGGGGCTTCATCTGAAATAATGGTAACTGAACTGTGTTAAGCTAGTTTAAACTGATGTACTTGTTTGGAGCACAAATTGTTCTGTGTCTACCACTCCTGCTGTTGAACAGATTTTAGAAGCAGTTGTGTGCAGTCCCCATGAGGGTTTTGACCGACGTGCCAAAGCAGGGTTTTCCCGTTTCAGCATCTAGTCTTACATACTGGTGCTTTAGAGGATGTGCAATATCTCCTCGGTGGTTTTGACTGAATTGTGCTGTCGTCGTCCTCCGCCGCCGCCTGATCAATTATCTTTGGTGGGAGTCAGACTAGATTTTGCACATTTCACTGTACTGGGACAGCTGCCTGCCAGGACAATGATTCTGTAAATGATTCTCCACTAAAGCAGAGGTAGCCAGCAAGGTACTCTCCAGCTGAAGCTGGCATCCCAAAATTCCTGCCTACTGACCACGTGATCTGGGGGTGATGAGAACCGGAGCCCAACAACAACTGGAGGGTACCAAAGAGTTTTGAAAAGGCCAGTGGGGCTTATCAAAGGAACTGTTGTGCTAGGGTTGCCATATTTCAAAAAGTAGAGGTTGTGACCTGGCCTGGGCTCTCCAGACTCCCTTATTTCCGATAGTCATTCAGGGATGGCTGCTTGCATATGCCTCCAGCCAACTGCCTCGTGAGCTGCCACTGGTGGGCTCTGGAGAAGATGCAGAAGTTGAGAAGGGAGTGTGTGGCATCACCATCTTGTGCATCGTAAATCTCTGGCTCGTTTTGCTGCCTGAAGTGATGCATTAGATGCTGATGCTGCCTCTGCTAGGACCAGTGCTTTAAAAAGCCTCGCTGCGCTGCTGCTCAGATATCAGTGCCTGCCTTCATCAATCCGTCTAAATTCCACTGCCTAAAACAATCTGCTTCACCTCACTGCACGCGGAAGGTCTGCAGCTCAGTAGCAGAGCATATGCTTTGCATGCCAAGGGTTCCTGGTTCAATCCCTGGCTCTCATCCAAAATCCTGGAGTGGCTGCTACAAGCCACAGCTAGATTGACCAGTGGTCTTATTTGGTAAAAGACATATTTCTGCGTTTCTAGTTAAAGAACAGATGCTGTTCAGAATTCTACTTATTTTTTATGTATTGCATTTGTATCCCACTTTTCCTCCAAGGAGCTCAAGGTGGTACTTGACCCCTCCACTCCATTTTACCCTTGCACCAGCCCTGTAAATTAGGCTAGACTGAGAGCAGTGGGTTTTTCTCCCCCCCCCCAAAAAAAGCTGCTGGAACTCACCATGAAGTCGCTACATTAAGTCGCCGAGTGACTTTGGGACAGCCCTGAACAGATGCTGGTTTGTCAACAGCTGCGTTCACTGCCCACAGAGGTAAAAAAAAAAAAAACTATGGCAAGCTGTCTTCCTAGCTGGTTTGGGGGTCACCCCTGCTTCTGGTTCAGGTCAAATGAATGTGCCATCGCCTCCCTCATTCTCATACATTCAGGCAACTAACTAGGGCAGCTCAGAAGGGCTCACACACAAATGCACATGCGAGCAATGGCAGAGGCCTAGCTGGAAAGCTTAAAGCCTGCTGCCACTACATGTGAGATGGACTGAAGAAAAGGAAATATGAATTGGCCCTGCCCCCTAGCTTGACCAGTCAAGGATAGGAGCGGCTAGGAGCTAGGTCGAGTCATAGATCTAAAAAAAGTGCAGACTCACACATACTGGCCAGCTTCTGTTTTGACTTGAAATATTTGTTCTGGGCTTCTCAGAAGGCAAGAAGTGGGAAGGGTGGAGCACCCGCCTGCAATTGTGCCCACCTGAGAGGTGCTGGAACTGTGCTCCAGTGAAAAAAACCACAAAACACTGGCTGAGAGGCAGTGACTGGCTCAAGGTCACCCAGTGAGATTAATGGGTGAGATGGGGATTGAACTCTGGTCTCCCAGGTCTTAGTTCGACACTCTAACTGGTACACCACACTGGACAAATGAAGAAGGTACGAAGTGGCCTGCTGGTTCAGATGACAGACTCTTTAAGTCTAGCCCACTGTTGCCAACCAGATATTTCTGGGAAGCCCACAACCAGGACAGGAGGGCAATCACATGTTCTCAGTGTTGTTGTTCCCCAGTAACTGAAACCCTGGAATCAAGTTAATTGGGAATGCTCTGCCAGAGATCCCCCATCTCCATAGCATAAATATCATTTGCCAGGCCCTGTTGGTGGGGAGCCATAACAATTAATCAAGTTCCATGCTGTGAAACTTGTGTAGGGTAGGCGATGAGCTCTGGGACACCTGCTCCATTGCAAATTGAGCTTGCTTGGTTAGGGAGGCAGACAAGGTAGAAAGGTGATGTTCAGGTTTACACCTGCCTCTGGAATTGATGCTCATGAAATACCAACCTCTGGCAGCAACTGAAAGAAAAAATGCAGATGTTCCCATCTCCTGATGCAGATCATACTTAAATCCAGTGGGTTATTTTCTGGGGGTACTCAAGGGTATGCAGTACCAGCAGCTTCCCTGCCACCCAAAAAGTTAAAAGTGTGTCACTTACTGTAAAAACTCCATGCTGAGTACTGGCACTCCCCCCCCCCCCACACACACACTGTTTTTTTTTTTTTTTTTTTTAAAGCACTACTTAAATCTTCTGCAAACTCTGGTCCTCCTCCTGGGTTTTCTGTTGTCTGGCACAAGCTGCTTCTTCCTTTCTTATCACCATAATTTATTGCTTTCCCTCCCTTCCTCTCCCACACACTCATCAGGTTGTTTCCTGCTCCGTTCTCCCCACCCAGAGCATTCAAAACACCCAAGAGTTCCCTGGTATCTCTGCTCCCATCCCAGCTAGAATAAAAATATGGCCATAGCAGTGAGGCACAGAAATCAACACTCCCCTTGGGGACTCTTTCCCCAAATCACCTTTCTGCTTGAGAGTCCTCCCGTCCTTTGCAAAAAAAAAATATGTATTTCAGGCCGCCAGGGTGCTAATTTGCAAGGCCCATTACTCAAAGGAAACATTAAAATGGCTGCCCATGAGCTAGGTCCTTTCTCTCTGCCTCCTCCTCTGACCGAACTCCCCTCACCAGCTATAGGCTTCCTGTCAAGCTTTGGAACCAAAGGCAAAGATTTATCGATAGGTGCGCTGACTCCAACCTGCATTTTAATTATGTTGCCGTCTGGATGTGATGGGAATAAACGTGGCACCTGTTTATTATCCTTATTCCATCCTCCCTGGCTTGATGCAGTTGGCGCTGAGTGGAGAGCCTCTGCTCTTTCTTCAGATGCACCTGCTTACTGGATTTTAGCTGTGCATCCAGGAGAGGGCAAAGAAGCTGAAGTTACACAGGTGATGCTTCACCCATCACAGTGGCAGGGCAGGGGATGGGAGGTAATTTTGGTTGGCCTGCAGTTTTTAAATGGGCCAACCTAACTGACACCTCTCAGGCTCTAAACTGGATTGGATTTTATCCATTGGATTTTGAGCTTCCCTGAATCCCCGATCTCAGTTCAAGAAATATGCTAAAATGCATTTTAAATGGGTATTTTTAAAAAGGAAATAGTATGTTTAAAGATGCATACATTGAGATAACAATATTTATTTAAAGAAATAATTTGTGATGGGATGCTATTTACATAAATATTTAAATATGGAAAGTTGTGCCTAATGCTAGTCCTATTCCGAGCAAAATCTACTGAAATCAGTTGGCATCAGTAACTTGTCCATTGATTTTGATGGGTCTGCTCTGAGCAGGATGAGCATTGGATGCAATTCAGATTTTGTAGAGGTTTTTTTTGTTTTTTAAGGTAAAGGAATTGACTTATGAATGAACCACGTTCATAATCGAGAGAGAACAGAAATGGACTGATCTGTACATCCCTAGACAGAAGTACAGCTACTGAATGTTGCTCATAAATATACCACAACATGAGTGAAAGCAGAACTCTGTGTTTCATTGTTATATGTTTATTTGATTATGTGTTTATTTATTGCATTTATATCCCACCTTTTCCCCCAATGAGCTCAAGGTGGCATACATGGTTTTCTCCCCTTATTTAATGCCCACAACAACCCTGTGAAGTAGGTTAGGCTGAGAGGCAGCAACTTGCCCAAGATGAGTTTCATGGGCAAGTGGGGATTTGAATCCTGGTCTCCCAAGCCCTAGTCCAACACTGACCACTACACCACACTATGCTGCCTTTTACGTATGGCAGCTGTAGCCCAGTGGCAGATCACATGTGCTTTGTATGCATAAATCCCAGGTTCTGTTGCAGGTTTCTGCTGCTAAAGAATCTCAAGTAGTAGAGTTGGGCAAGAACCCACAGCAGAACCCCTGAGGAGACCCAGCTGGCCACCGTCAGAAGGGCTGACAGCCTAACTCAGTGCCAGGATAAGGCAGCTTCCTAGATTCAAAGAGTAGCTCAGGGAATTGATGATAGCGTATGTGTGAAATCTTTCATCCTATTTCTGCAGACAGGATATTTCTGCCTTGTTGAGGAGTGGCAATGCTTGTTCAGGAAACTGACTTGCAAAAGCCAGATATATAATTTTTGCAAGGGCAAGGGTTTTTTCTTTCTTTTTCTTTTTTTCATGGAATGACAGCATAACTGCACTTTCCCACCCTGCCCACATTCAAAGTGCCAACCAGTTTGCAATAGCACTTTGATGTTATGCTGGTGCATATCTTTATTCCCTTCCCAAAACTGCCGTGTTGTTGTCCATGGTACTGAACTGTTGCTCAAAAGACCATGCCATTGTGCAGGCTTCTCTGTTCTGCGCTACTAGCTACATGAACATTTTGTGCAAATAGGCACCACTGTTGGTTTTGGATTTCATGATACAGAGGCAAGGGCCCACTGTTGTTCAACACCTTTATAAATGACTTGCATGAAGGACTTGAGGGGATGCTCATAAAATCTGGAGGTGACTCCAAGCTGGGAGTAGTAGCTAACGCCACTGAAGACAGAATCAGGACTCAAGATGACCTTAACTGATTGGAAAACTTGGCCAAAACTAACAAAATGAATTTCAATAGGGACAAACACAATTAGGCAAGAAGAACCAGTTGCACAAATATAAGATGAGGGAAATCTGGCTTGCCAGGAGTACACATGAAAAGGTTCTATGAGTCTTCATAGATCACAAGTTTAACATGAGTCAACAGTGTGTTGTGGCAGCAAAGAAAAAAACAGCTAATGCTATTCTACGCTGCGTCAACAAAAGTATAGTGTCCTGATCAATGGAAGCAATAGTACCATTCTATTCTGCCTTGACCAGACCACACCTGGAGTACTGTGTCCATTTCTGAGCACCATAGTTTAAGAAGGATATTGACCGGCTGCAACATGTGCAAAGGAGGGCGACCAAGATGATATAGTCTGAAAACCAAGCCTTATGAGGAATAGTTGAGGGAGTTGGGTATGTTTAGCCTGGATAAGATAAGACTGAGAGCAATTATGAGAGTCATTTCCAAATACAGTGGTACCTCAGGTTACAGACGCTTCAGGTTACAGACTCCGCTATCCCAGAAATAGTACCTCAGGTTAAGAACTTTGCTTCAGGATGAGAACAGAAATTGTGCGCTTGTGGCGTGGTGGCAGTGGGAGGCCCCATTAGCTAAAGTGGTACCTCAGGTTAAGAATAGTTTCAGGTTAAGAACAGACCTCCAGAACGAATTAAGTTCTTAACCCGAGGTACCACTGTATATAAAGGACTGTCACATGGAAGAAGGAACAAGCTTATTTTTTTTCTCCTGTTCTAGGGGGTTGGACCCAAATGGGTTCAAGGTACAAGAACGAATAATCCAACTGAACACCAGGAAGAACTTCCTGATGGTAAGAACTGTTCAACAATGGAACAGACTCCTTCGGGAGGTGGTAGATTCCCTTTCCTTGGAGGTTTATAAGCAGAGGTTGGGTGGCAATCTGTCATAAATGCTTTAGTTGGACTAGATGATCCTTAGGGTCCCTTCCAACTCTGGAATTCTATGACTTTTGGTCATAGTAGCTCTATAGAGTGTCCAGGTTCAGAGGCAGCATATTCTCTGAATAGCAGTGAGTTGCGGAAAGGAATGTTGCTTTCAATCCCTATTCAAAAAGTTATTATCTTCTAGAAGAAATTTGTTTAAAAACTTTCCTCTTTAAGCAGACATTTCTGGTGTGCCCCTGGAAACTCTGAAATTGTTAGTTTGAGAACATGTGGTTGCTTTCAAGAGTTCTTAGCTGGGGTTTTTTTTTAGAAGGTTGGGTTTTTTTTTGTTTTTTCTAAGTATTCCTTAGATTGCTTTAGCATCTACTTGTTTGCTGCCATGCACTCCTTTGGAGGAACGTGAGAAATATATATTCAACAAAAAAATAAAAATAAAAAATGACCCATGGGCTTTACATAAGTGTTGGGTTGGCTACTGCGGCAAACAGAATATTGGACCAGATAGGCCTTTTAGTCTGTTCCAGTCAGTGCCAGATTTACGTATAAGCTAAACAAGTTATAACTTAGGGCTCCACTCTCTTGGGGCCCCCCAAAAAAAAATTTAAAGGGGGGAAAAACACCCTGGATGTACATTTCCAAAATATAAGATAAAAAACAAATAAAATAAAACCTACATATAGCAACAGTGGCAAATGGCTTTAGATACCTGTTAGGTCCATAAATTACCATATAGCATATATTCAACACAAAAAAACGGCAGCAATTTGTTATGACAAAGGACAACTGGATATATAAAGGGCCCCATTACCTCATGAGACCTAAATCCCGCCCTGGTTCCAGTCATGCTTTAACATTCTTATTGACCATTATGCCTTGAGCACCAGTGCAATATCCTGAGAATACCCATGTGTCAGAGTCATGGGTCGTGGATGGTCTTTGTGCTCTTGCTGCTAGGATCGGGTTCTTGGAGAGGGCAGAGGGCAAGCTGAGAAAAAGAGGAAAGAGAATGAAAGCCTCTGAATTCACTTTTTTTTTTCCATGAAAGGGATGGCAGGGAGGATGAGGCTCTGTACAGCCGATCTGAACTTTTGTTGAAATGTTACACACTGTCAGGGGCAGATGAGTATCTCATTCAGTGATAATAAATAGCAGATGTGGTTGACGCTGATTTGGCTGAGTGAGGATTCACAGGCTGTACGCTATTTCCCCCACTGTGTCTCGCGGTCGACAGGCCTCCCGGTTCTCGCTTCACATCAAAACTGGGAAGAACTGCGAGGTGCCCGAGTTGAAATTGCTTTTTGGCGATCCAGATTTCATGCTGTGAGGGAAGCAGCATCTCAGAGATGAATTGGAAAGCCACGCTTGTCAGGAATGAAATGTGATGAACTTCAGAAATGTGCGTGCGTGTGTGAGTTTTATTATTGACACGCAATAGCCAACATCGGCTCCTTCATCTTCTTTTTAATACTGTGTTCCTGAGTAGGCGAAGGTTCAGCTTGGCACATTCTTTCTGGTGAAATGATACATATTTATACAGCTGGGGTGAGGGAAGTGGGATAATAACCCACTTGGTGCGTGAAACACTGTCTCAGCAAAAGGAAGGATTTGTTGTTATAAACAAAGCAAAGACACTTTTTCTATTGCTGATTCTGTAATGCTAACTTTATTAAGGTGTGACCTTTGCCTTCTAACGGAGATGATAAACCTCTTCGACCCTGGATTCCATTCTTAAAAATAAATCCTGGGGCCACAACTTTTATAACAAGAGCACTGGGTGCAATCATGAGGATCACAAGTCCCACACAAACTGGTACATGTCAGCCTTTGTGACTTACAAATCTAGCTTATACTCAGAGGGAAGGATTTTATCAGGGTTCTCCAGTCACAAGGCACTTCCAGATTGTTGCTGCTTTCAGGTGGGATTCAAAGTTATATCAGCAAATCCAAGTTGCACAATTAATTTTTGTTTGGTGCTCTTACACAACAAACTTCTCCTGAAAATTCACAGTAAAGTGTGAGAACTTTTTTAAAAAACCTTTTTTATTGATTTAATGCAAAACAAGGTGATAAGGGAACATCAAGAAACAAACCAACACAAATCAAACCCAACCTTGCATTAGTCATTGTACCTCAATACATTTTAGGAATAGCAACAAGTCGTTAGGATAGCAAAATATGAAAAGGAGTGTTTCCCCTGACCCAAGTTGAGTACTTAAGTATGATAAAAAGGTTAAAACAGGGATCACACTGTAGCAAACACATCAGATTTGGCTTGACCTTTAGCCTTTCCATAAAAGCTAAGTGCCAAACACACCTATACCAAGTTATTTCACTTCGTTTCATTTCATAAAAATTATATACTGCTTTATTGTGAAAAAACCTCAAAATGAGGTTTTGTAAGCAAGAAATCAGACAATGTTTTTCAGCCCCCTGCTCTAGCTGACTGAACTGCCACTAAGAGAAAAATAATGTCCTCATAGAGCAATTTAGGCCCTGTGAAAAGAGAGATAAGACCTAGAGGAGCACTGTTTGATTTGTTATTTTAGAAATACAATCATACCTGCATATATGGTGGCTCTGCCCATAGGTTGTAATATTTTGGGATAACATTTGTATAATGCCATGTCATATAATGTTCCTACAAATAAATCAGAATCAATGCTTTTTAAAAAAATAGATGGCAGGATCTAACCTCCCCACAAATTTGTGCACAGATGTTGCAATGAATGCTTAATATACTGGTCATCTGGATGTAACCACAGTGCTTTGCGGGAAGGGATGTTCATGAAGTAAATAGCTTGGCTCTCCAGTCCTCCTTGCTATTTTGCAAGTTCAGTCTCTTAAGCTTTCTGGTGAAGTAATTATTATGCCCTGATTTCCAGTCCATACATCCAGTCACCTTTAAGACCTGTCCAGGGGTGCTTGCATTTTTATGAAAAAAACAATACCTAATTGTCACTTTGCAAAGCAACATGCCTACCAAAACACACTCAGCCTTCGAGTTCAGTGTGACGTGTGTGTGTATTGGACACGTCTAAAATGGCCACTGCTTGTATTTGTAAAGCTGACTTGATAATCAACATGTCATCTTTAATTACACCCAGGAAATACACTCCTTATGCTAACAGTTTGATAAATGTGTTTTGAAGAAAGAAAAATGCCCTGAAAATTACAAAATGGTTTTGGTTAAAAGTAAAATGTATTGATTAAAAATGCTCTTGAATTTTCAGCCAATCATATCTTTTTCTTGAGAATTGTGAGCTCTGATGATTGTGGGAGGGGTGGGGGACAGCCAGAAAGGCAATACTTAAATTTATTAATTCGTGTAAAGTGCTTTTTATATCCTCGGACAGAAGTGCCAAGTGATATTACGACATTACCGTAGCTCAGTTGACTTCTCTTTCTTTCTCAAATTCCTTTTACCTGTGGAAATAGCTATCTGGCCATATTTTATCATGTGAATATTTCAATTCAATTAGATTTTTTTTAAAAAAATAAAATAAAAAGCATACAGTGAGGTTCAAAATGATCACTATATCACTCCAACTTTCTTCCATTCCCAGAAGGTTAATTGAAAGGCGGCCATCTTAGTGACGTTTAGACAAATGAGGATAATTATGTGTTCTCTGGCTCTTTGAGAGGTTAATTGCTTAGATGTACGAAGTCTTGAAGAACAAAGAAAGAATAAATCAGAAGCAGGACTATGATCTGATAATGTAATTTGGTATATTCATGTACAACTCAAACAAATAAACCCCCTAATTAGATGAACTTGTTCATTTATGTGGACACACATCCAGATTGCCCATTGCTAGATACCCAGAAAATTCACAGATTTGGTTTTACAAATTGAATGAATAATTCTTCCAGTATATCCTGGAACGATAAGGCACTAAATTCAGTAGAAGGGGAGAAATATAGTTGTTTTCAGAAGAGAATGGGAAAGCATAAAAGCTACCTCACAAAGACTTTCCCCTTTGCCTTAACTGTGGTTCTCAAATGTGTTGCATAGACATCACTAAAGAGGCATAGAAGATTATACAAAGACCCTTTCTGAACCACAGTCTTGGATCTGCATTTTGGTTCAGAGTTGTTGCTTCCTAAACTGATATTTCAAGATGATTTGGGAGGTTACAAAGGGAGATTTCTGAGGGAACCATTCTTCCCCACCCTCACCCTGGTAAGAGGAGTGAGTGATCATGTACTGTACATCTGTGTGGTGAACGCCTCAGCCAGAGACCCAGCAAAAACCTTAATGCTTCACAGAACTGCATTCCCTGGGCTTTCCTCCTGCCCACACTGAGTGCCCTGCTTGATATCTAAGGCTGGTAATGAAACTCCCCACACAGTGGGCAAAACTAAGACTTTGGTCTAGCAGTACTACCAGATTTTTGCCTGAAGTGAAAATAATGGGGTGAATTTGGAGGTTTCTCATTCATAGAAATTTTACCTGAAGAATTTCAGGAGAAATAAAAGAATATCAAATAAAGCTGGTGTAAAAAAAAAAAAGCAAAACAGACCAGGGTTCTTCTAATATCTAGGAAGATTCTATGTGGCACCATTCACATCTCACTTTATTCCACTTCCCTAACTGCTAATTTCCACATTATATTTGAGCTTTTACATGGCGTAAAAGCCACTTTTGGAAGCAAAGTGGAATTTAGTGGAATTTTAGTACTCATTTCTATATTATTTGCAAACAGATTGTTTCTAGAAGCAAATAACACAGAAATGAGCACTAAACTTGCACTATATTCCTTGATAGTTCTAGAAGTGGCTTTTGGTTGTGTGAAAGCTCAAATACAATGTGGAACTCAACAGTGAGTCATGAAAATGGAACATACTGCCAGGCACTGTGTCCATGCACCTTTTTATTGTCTGTTCGATGCCTTTTGAAGCCATCCTCTTTCAACAAATCTTCTAAGTTGAAAACTTTATCCTAGCTGCTATCTTTAATTTGGGTTTGAATTTATATTATGTATATGCTGATGTTGCTTTAAATTGTTTCTTTGAAAATAATAATAATTAATTGTTTTTTGAATTGTTTTTAAATATGCAATGGTTTTAACTGTTTTTATATATAAAAGGTAAAGGACCCCTGACAAGTCCAGTTGCGAATGACTCTGGGGTTGCAGCGCTCATCTCACTTTTCAGGCCGAGGGAGCCGGCGTTTGTCCGCAGACAGTTTTTCTGGGTCATGTGGCCAGCATGACTATGTCGCTTCTGGCAAAACCAGAGCAGCACATGGAAACGCCGTTTACCTTCCCCCGGAGCGGTACCTATTTATCTACTTGCACTTTGATGTGCTTTTGAACTGCTAGGTTGGCAGGAGCTGGGACCAAGCAACGGGAGCTCACCCCGTTATGGGGATTCGAACCGCCAACCTTCTGATCGGCAAGCCCAAGAGGCTCAGTGGTTTAGACCACAGCGCCATCTGCATCCCTAGGGTTTTTATATACATATGATATTGTAAATTGCTTTGTGGCATCTTATGGGAAGCGATTCGTTACAGAAATATATATAAATGAATTGTATCCAGTGCTAGATGTACTCTGTACTCTGAGTAGACCTGTTGACATTGCCTAGCCAGTGGAAGAGGATTCAGCCAATGGATCTCCTAACCCATCCATCAATTTATGAGCTGCTTCACTCACTCTCCTCCTCTTCCAGGTTTGGGATAAACAAGAAACCCCAAACACTTAAAAATTTGCTTACTAAGCAAATGGTTGAGGTGGGTGACAAGTGAGTCAGTAAAGGAATGGGGCAGTGGGCACAGTGGCTGTATCCTCTTCAACTCCCAGTGGTTTAATGTTTTAGGCATATACTCCAATTGGGATCTGCCAGGGTGATACTCGGTGGAGCCATCACCCACCCTCCCCCCACCCCACCACTGCCTTAAAACAGAAATCTGCTGAGGTGGCCACTACTTCTTTTACTGTCTTGTGAATGAAAATTTTGTCTTTAATTGCACCAGGAGAAATAAAATATGTGTGCTGAATCTAGGCGAGTTGGGGGAGGTGCCGAAATGTCAGGCATTAAATTTCCTCTGGTGGGTTATTTTATTTTGCTTAATTGTTGGTGAAATTTTTGCAAATTGGCAATTATAATCTTGGGCTGATTGCTTACCCAGGTAATTTACAGATTTCTCATTTGGCAGGGATGCTTCATAACACTTCCCATAAAATATGGCTTCATCATCCTGCGACAGAGTTCCCTTCTTCTTTATAGGTTATTGCTTCTGCCTGCGGGAAGCTTGGATAGTAATTCCATTGCTCTGCCTTCTTAAGAAAATTGAATCAAGTGCCTTTCCTCTTCCCTGTGTATTGGAATGACGTGTTTACCCCCGTTTTCAACAAACATAGGGACTTTCTTTGATTTTCTCTTGCATAACCAAAATAGGAAGTGCTATGAACAAATGTTCCATCCCCCTTGAGCCCTGTTCAGGAGAACTACTCACATGTTTGATCAACACAAGAGTGGGGAGCAGCAGCCATTCTCACTAGCCCTGCCATTGGTGTCATGCAATCCAACTAGGGCAGTGCAACTGATTTGTCAAAATCCCAAAGTGAATTAGGCAGATTTGTACCAAATTTGGATCAGGCAGCTACAAATTACTACAGAATGGGTCTGGTGGACTCGAATTGAATTTTGTCAATTTGTGCCAATCTGGAACTAGAAAAGAAAAAAAAATCTGTTTAGCCAAAGAGGATGTCTACAAAGTGTCGCAATCATCAATTACAGCACCATGTAAGAAGAGCACAAGAATGGGGAAGGGGGAGGGGCTCATTGAGAGCATCCAACTAAGGGCTAGAATCCAGCCATCTTCAACCAGAGTGCCTGGGAGGCAGTTGATAATCTTCAACTGCTACAAGTTCACACTGCCTTCACTCTTTTGTAAGTTCTGGCTTTTATAAAGGGCCACATTAATATCACTCTGCAGTCAGTTAGCCCCTCCTACCCTCCTCCCTCCCTACCTGCCTTCTTTCTTAAAACCCGTCTACGGGGCTGGCACTGCCTGTCAGCTTCCTTAGTGTTGCCCTTGTAAAGCTCAGCAGGGAGGGAGATGGTGCTCTGGCACCACCTACTATGATTCTCCCTGTCTTCTGCCCTGTGACTCCCAATGGTGGATCTACTCTATATTAACAGGGGGAAGAAGTGTGCAGGCACAGCGGTTTATATGTTGATGAAAACTCTTATTTCCAGAGAGCATTTTATTTATTTATAAACTGAACTTTCATAGAAATACAGCAAGGTGTAGCACATCGTACAAAATTACAATAAGAACATTTTTATATAAAAAGTAATAATTTGTAAAAACAGTGATAAATATTGCTTGTTAAAAAGAAATTCACACTGCACTAGCTGCATCTTCCACACCAGATACAAGAGTAGCCCCATGCAGAGCATGTTATAGTAATCAAGTATATCTCTCTGAATCCAACCTGATTTAATTTTGGGCTTACCTGTTCTTATCCTTTGGCGTTCATTTACTAGAGAAGCTAGACTGGCTCCCTTCTTCACCTTTGTGCTAGCAGGTGAAGACTTTTGGGAACAGGCTTTTGGGAACTGGCTGCTTTTAATGTAAGTGCTGGGGCTGTGTTTTTTTATTGTAATTGTTGGTATGGTTTTAACAGATATATGAGAGAGAGAAAGAGGGAGAGTTTTGATTCTATCCATGTTTAATTGTCCGTCCGTCCCCCCAATGTTTTAAGTGGTTCTTTTTATCTGTAAGCCTTAAAATTCCATCAGGGGAAAAGATGGGATATACTGTAAACATATTATGATGATGACAACAACAACAACAGCTGTCAGGGATGGCAGCAATGGGCAGCTGCTAGGAGGCACCAGAACTCCAACAGGACCCAACATTGATGCTTACTCAAAGGCCAAGATTTTATGGTTCTTCAGTCAGCAATATGGTAGTTGAGTTCTGCCTTTTTAGTTTCCCACAATGCCCTGGAGTGATGTTACATCTGGGGAATTTTGATAAAATAGTAACTTTCAGGTTCCCGTATTGCTGATCAAAGAATGAAATAACACAACACAACATCCTTGCTAAAGCTACAGGGTCTAGGATGTGCCTGAATAGGAGACTGCCTGGGAACCCCAAGTGCATTGAGAGCCAGTGTAGTGTAGTGGTTAGAGAGTTGGACTAGGACATGAGAGACCAGGGTTCAAATTCCCTTCTCAGCCATGAAGCTCTGAGTGAGCTTGAGCCAATCACCACCTCTCATCCTAAGCTACCTCATAAGGTGGTTGTGGAGATTTAATGAGGAAGGGAAAAGGTAGGCTATAAATGCAAGAAATAAAAATAAAATAAATGGGAACATATGTAGGAAGCTGCTTTGTGCAGAGTCAAAACACTGGTCCATCTAGTCCACTATTGTCTAGTCTGACTAATAGTAGCTCTCCAGGGTTCAGACTAGGAGCCTTTCCTAGATGTGTCTAGAGATACAAGGCTGGAACTTCTGTCCTTTGGCATGCAATGCATGAGGTATAAAACTGGACTGCAACCGCTCTCTGTCCTGACTCCCATCATGGAAGGAAGGCAAGATGTAAATGCAATTAATAATGTGAATCGGAATACCCTTTATCCTGGCTTCTCTTGGCCACCAACAACCATATGCCTCATGGCAAACAGCTCTAAAAATGCTTCCGTTTATCTGGCTTTAATTAAAAACTCAAACTTTGTGTTATGCAAACCTGCAAATCTTACAGATGAGCCAGGCGGAGGCGGGAAAACCAAGTAAACATTTGCCTTCTGCTGTTTTGTCATCATGCTGGCATCACACTGCACATCTCTGAACACAAATTGTAGGAACTCTGGGGCTGGTGAAGTAATAGTAGTAGGAAATGCCAATGCTCAGACTTTGAATTCATGAGTCCAGTTTAGACATGCTTTGGAAATGTAGTTCTTTAGCTCTCTTCTGCTCAGCCATTGACCCTTTCTCTTTGGATTGTAGAGTTTTGTAGCTCACAAAGAAAAAATAAATAAATAGCTACTAGGATTACAGGTGGGGAGAGAACAGTTGTGCTTGGGTCCTTCTGGTGGGCATCCTGTGGGCATCTTTGACATCTGATAACTATGTCTTTAGGGCTTACCCTATTCCTGTCACTGTAATTTGTTTTAAGCACTTGAAATACTGGATTTCAGATTGCTATAACCTGCCCTGGGACGTGATGGTATAGTACTGGGAGGTTACAAATTGAATTGATCATCACTCTCATGTCCTAGCCCGGCCTTGGCTGGGAAGGGCGGGGTATAAATAAAAATTATTATTATTATTATTATTATTATTATTATTATTATTATTATTATTATGTTGGCCACTGTGAGAACATGCTGCTTGTCTCGATGGGCCTTTGTCATGATAGAGCAGGCTCGTCTTGTGATTCAGACCACCAAAAGACAGAAACAAAGATATGTACATTTTTGAATGTTGAAGTTCTTCATTTGTGGCAGGCAATAAACATATGGAGCAATAAAGGGAGAAGCAGAAAGTGCAGAGGAGGGGAAGTACAGCATGGAGTTTCAGGGTGTTTTCAATGGATCTAGAAGCGGGATGCTCCCAGCTACTCATAAGTTTGAAGCTTAGGGAAACTTCTATCTATGCTTCTACTTCTGCCTATCTGCCCAGACAATCTACAATTGCAGTTTAATTCTCCATGGCTGTTCTTGCATCATGTATTAAGATACAGAGAGTTTATCCAACTAGTCCAGCTGTTTGGGAGATAATTACTACAGAACCCAACCTGCTGTATAATAATCCTTCTGGGCATGCTGCCAAGACCCTGAGACTCATTCCCCCGATGGCTGAAACTTCTCCATTTCATTTAAGAGTTGCAGAGATTGGAACTTGGGATCCTTATATGAAATACATCTTTGGCAATAATTGGAGATGGGTAGGAAGGGGAAGTATGAGCTGAACCCTATTAAGAGCCAAACTGTGTGGTACATATAAATGTGATGTGAAGCCACATCTTGTAGGGAAAGCAGCTTTGAGGAGGGGAATTTGCAGGAGAGAAGCAGTCGAGAAGAAGGCGCTGGACCCTTTCCCCACACATTGTTTTTCTGTATCCATTCACCCAACCAAGTCACTTTCCCTAATCCATTGACACACAGACAGAGTTCCATGTTGGTGTTTGCATACTAAAACAAAATTCCACATTATTCAATACAAATGAGAATATGATGCTTTTGTAACAACTGGGCACTGCCTGACCAAAGCTGAACATTATTAAGTGCTAGTTATTTCAGTGAGAGAGAGAGAGAACAATTAACTAGATGAAATCAGTGGTGAGTGCTTAACTGTGGCAGGATCAAGCTGCTCAACTGCAGAGGAATTCTCTTCCAGTGGTGTATGGGGGAAAAGTATATGGAAGAGTAAACATCTGCAACTTCTACCTATGATCAAAAAGATTTCGGCCTTCTCTTCTATTCAAGTCGAGTTCAGCTCTTGAAGGCAACCACAGGTGTATTTATACAACAAGCTTCAAACATTGATCAAAGGAACACAGTTGACTAGGAATGGTAGCAAAGGGATCAGAATAGTTTGAAGTGGCCCTAACAGTGCAATCTTATACACGTTTATTTGAAAGTAAGTTCCATTCTGTTCAGTGGAGCCTACTCACTTGTTGTCCTGGCCCCAGCTGCCACTGAGGGATGGGGGATAAATTCAGTGAGGTTCAGCTTTTAATGCATGCCTGCATAATTTGCACTTTACACTGAAAGTCTAGTCAGAATCTGTACGCCAGGAGTGGGCTGAGGACTGTGTTCCCTTGGTGTAAGTGCTCAGGGGCTATGGGTGACTCTAAAGCAAAAAGTGGGTAGGACACCCCTTCTGTTTCTCTTATTATTCACACACATACATTCACAGACATATTTGCAAATACGCATGCACAAGCACCAAATCTCCAACCCCTTCATTCATCCACCATCCATTCTCCTCCATTCATTCTTCCTCCTTTGGCCACATTGAAGGAAGTGGGCAGTTTCACACAGCCCCTTAGGCCGCAGATTCTCTACCTGTGCTGTGTGTGGAATGTGGGCATGTTGCAGTGCCCCATGTTTCCTAGGACATTTTGAACTGGAAAATACCTTGCAGCAATTTCCTGAACAAATTATTGTATTTTGTGACCTCAGTTTGCATTGGAAACTTCTCTGATGCCCTAGAGTGTGATCTAAATTACCATGTTTATTCTACTTGCAGTTAGCAAAGAAAGCTAAAAACTTTTAAACTCCCAAGCTTGCCTGATACTTTTTTGTAATGGCTATCCATTCATTGTGACTAATGAACTGATGAAATGGAAGATTTTCTGCGGAAATATAAAGGCGCTGGTAAAATGTTCATCTCTAGCACCCATGTGCCATGGGCTGTGCTTGCTTTGGTGAGTTTGAGGCAGCATTTCTGCCTAACAGGGGAAGGAAAAACACATTTTGTGGTGAGATGCCTGATTCATTGTGGCCATAGCCTACTATTAACACATGTTAATTACTGGCACTTAATTACAGAGCGAGTTGCAACAGCACTGAATCTTCTCTCTCCATCTTCTTATTTCTTTCTTCCCACTCCCTCCCCGCTTCAAAGACTGAAGACAATTTATATATATAAAAAAAACAACACAAGGACTAGAGGGCTCTAGGTTCTTGAATTTCAGGTCTGCTAACACTGCTGGCAATAAACTCTTTACTTGCCTCCCCCCTCCCCTCCTTTTGATTGAAGAACACTAGAAATCAGCTGGGGAGCAGGTGGTGCATTGTGTTAGATTAGCACTGATTGAATTCTTACATAGGCAGCTGATTGAGGCTGCTGTTCAGCAAGCACACAACTCTACAAACAGTGGGCTGCAATGAAGAGGGCATTTTGCTGGATCATGTCCCTTAATCAGCCTCCTTGATTCTGTCGATACTGTCTGTGGGTGTCGTTCACTTGCTTCCTCCCCAACTCCTTTCTCTGGGCCACAGAATAGAAATTCAGACCATGCTAGAACTGGCCAGCTACTTTTTGGCCAGTTCAAAGGAGGAAGCCAAATTCCCAAGCAAAGAAATTCTTGGCGCACCCTCATGCACCAATATTTACTTTAAAAAATCAGACTAGACTCTGCAGACACTTTGTCATGTGTTCACAGTAGTGGCTGGATCCTGTTGGGACTGGAAGAGTGGAAGAAAGTTGGGGAAGCCAGCAGTAGATGGCGCCAGAACCTTTGATAGGTGGAGCCAACTCATTCTAATTGTCTCCCAGTCCTCTCCTTTCTTGCTGGGGTCTACAAGGGCCACCCTGAGGTTGAGGAAGAAGAAGGTGGCATGCAGTACCACCCCTTGGCCTGGCTGTAGGTAAGAAAGCAGGCAGGTAGAGGCTGGATTAGGGTGGACAGAGGTGGATAGGGTACACTTTAAGGAGCAGCCTCCACTGTTTGTTCATTATTATATTAAGTCAAGCACAACATGCCCAGGTTAACTGTTTTGGCTGGTTCATAAGTTGTAAAATTCAAGGTGCAAGGACCCAGCCCTGCCTTGGAAATCTTAAGCTGTGCTTGTTAATGGCCCTCTTTGGCAGGGCTCAACCCACAATCCTGCAGCAGGGCTTGTTTTAGGGTAAAGGGAGAGAGAGAGATGGATATGGATGGGTGATGTGGAAACTGGGTTGCACTTAAGAGAATGTTGCACAGTTAGTTAACTGTCCCTAAACACAACATGCAGGTTGCTTGGACAATCACATCCCTTGACAGTAGAAGCATGTGATGGTTGATGGTGTGGTTAATTGGTGATGAAGAAAAGACATTCTGTACGTGCTCAAAATGACTTTCATTTTTAAAATTTAAACCCATGTATTCTGAGATTGTGTCCTGGCACTGAAAAGAGGTTCAGTAGGTTCAGTCGTGTTCTCTGTTCTGTACAGCAGGAAATGGGTACCATCAGTGAGAAGCAGGCTTTACCCAGAGCACCTTGCACACAGCAATTGTGCCCAGTGAATGCTTCCTTATTGCTCGACTGCCAAGGGCTAGGAGACTGAGCAGCATGCTGGGTAGGTTTGGTTATTAAATCTCTTTGGCATCAGGAGATGAACAACACAATCTTCTGTGTGTCGACTCAGAAATAAGTCCCACTATGTTTAATAGGGCTTACCCCCCAAGGAAATGTGTTCCTAAGCAAAATCCTGTGCAAGTCAAGATCTTCATTGCACAGACTGTAACTCATGGTAAATACTTGACAGTATATGTGTGGACATAAAACGTCCATTCCATTTATTAACATTAAAACAAAAAATACATGCTCTGGGCTGAAATTATGAGACGTCACTTTTGCTTTTGCAGAAGCAAAATCAGCTATATAATTAATAATATCTTTTCCCTGAAAATGAATTACAGTTTTTCCATGGAGAAGATCTCTCCTGAACCTCAGAGGCAGGTGGAATAACCAATAGGGCCTCCCCTCTTGATCCTAATACCCGACAAAGTCTGTCGGGAAGGAACAGAGGGATCTTTCAGATATCTGGGACCTATGTTCCTTAGGGCTTTGAACACTAGAGTGGGCATCTTAACTCAGGCCCATAAATGAACTGGCAGCCTGTCCTTCTTGTAAGGCTTCCCATACAGGCATCTGGTTGGCCACTATGAGAACAGATTGCTGGATTATTGGATTATATAGGTCTTTGGTCTGATCCACCCAGACTCTTCTTGTGCACTTAAGCAGCTACCCAGAAGAGCCTGACCCACCTCCAGCACTTCCCATGGTTTGAATAAATGACTTTCTTACTCTATGAAAACTCTGAGCCTTCACACGGCTGATAAGAAAAGTGCCAAGAAACTTGGAGAAGGAACTTGAATGGAAGTTTTCCAATAAATGGAAGGATAAACCTGTGGCTGCATTAGCAGCAACTGTGCCAGCAGAAGGGATTGGGAGTTAAGGCTAAGAGCCTTCTGTCCTCATTACCATGAATAAATATCACTGGTGACAAAGCGGAAGCTGGATAGGCCCCATCCTTCCCTCTAGGACCTATTGTATTAAACCTGGCACTACATGCCACAAATGTCATTGTACTGGAGGCTAATTTGACGATTTGTGTTGTTGAGCAAGGATTAGCGCAACCTCATGTTTTGATGGCCTGTTTCTAATTTGCATCTTTAACGAGTTGGGAACCCAGCCAGGTCCTATTCTTTTGTGTTTACTTCTGAGGAACTGTGTTTATTTCTGATGATGGCAAATAAATCTTCCCTTTCTCCCTCTGCCCCCCACTCCAAGAACGGAATGCCATTGGGTCTCATCCACTCTGTGACCAGAGGGGCTGTAAGATGGAAAGGAACAATCCATCAGTGAGGAACCCTTTGCATGGAGGGGGGTCATTAAAATCTTCTCCCCCCCAAAAAAAAACCCCTAAGGGCCCCACTCCTGTAGTGATTTGTCCTAAGATTCCCGGAAATCTTGACAGCAAAATATGGAGACCTGGTCATTTATTTGTATAAGAAACATGCTGTGGAAGTGGACAATTTTAGAACCAACTCTGCAAAGAACTGGGTTAGCTGTTCTGTTTAATTGTAAATAAACAAATAACATTACAGCAATACCTTTAATAAGTCATCTAAAATGCCACAGAATATTGTGCAAGCTTTTGATCTCATCAGGCTAGAATGCAGGGCCACATTCCCTTCCAGGCAATGTTCTGGGGGCCACATGCCAGTGGTGGGCAGAGCCAGAGGCAAATGGGTCAGAGCAAAACATGCCAATTTCACCTGTTGGTGGAGTAGGCTGGTTTCTACATGCACGCCACACAGGGGTTATCAGAATTTGTGGACACATTCCAACCCATTGTTACTCCACCGTGGCTGCTGAAGGAAATGCATCCTCCATTAAAAAAAAAAAAAAAAAAAAAAAAAAAGGTAGTTGGATCTTGGGATCGAGTTGGCGGTCCGCCGCGAGGCAAGCTACCACCTGTCCCAGCCCCTGCCTCTCGGCGCTCGTAACTGAGTGTCCCGGGGGTCCGAAGCATTTACTTTGAAAAAATTAGGGTGTTCAAAGCAGGCCGGTCGCCGGAATACTCCAGCAAGGAATAATGGAATAGGACTCCGGTTCTATTTTGTTGGTTTTTTCGGAACTGGGGCCATGATTAAGAGGGACGGCCGGGGGCATTCGTATTGTGCCGCTAGAGGTGAAATTCTTGGATCGGCGCAAGACGAACCAGAGCGAAAGCATTTGCCAAGAATGTTTCCATTAATCAAGAATGAAAGTCGGAGGTACCATCTTCAGGTAGTAAACATTCATCTTCCTTCACTTTAGGATCTCACAGCTGAATGTCTAAGTTTTGTCTTCAAGTTACACAAAAAAACCAAAGGTGGTTGTGTTGGCCATTAAGGGAAGAAATCCAAAGTCCACATTAGGGCAAGACCTTTATTTAGTCCAGCAATGTGCCAACTACAGAGTGCAAGTTTCTGAGTTCCCTAGTGTTCTTTATCAGGCTATGTCGCTCCTCATCCCTGCCAAACTAGGTGATCTGTACTGATCTGGTTGCTCAATGGTACGAGTTACAGAGATCATATTTCACCAACCATGTCTGTGGACATTTCAAGGTCATGTGGGTGTCAAGAGTTCCAGTAGTGCATTGCAAAACAAGCCACTGCTGCAGAACTACCCCCCCCCCCCGGTGAATTGTTTGAAGCAGTGAAGAGGTTTTATAAAGCAGAAGCAGCTGGTGAGTTGGTTGCACCACTGTTGACCTGGCCTTCTGGCAGCACAGCTGATACCACTTACTAGAACATATGGAGGAGAACAGCCAAGGAGATCAGTGCTGTGCAGGCACACCAATGGAGCCAACTCAGTGCTCCTGCCAATGCTCCCCACAGCACTGACCTCCCTGACACATTGCTTCCCCTTCACTCCTGGAGGCCAGGTGTGCTAACCTCTCCTCCTCACTGACTACTCCTGCCATCAAAGAAGTTATTTCAGTCTCCACACAGAATGAATGCCTTAGACCCCAACAACCTTATTGACTTTGGCCTGAAATAGATAGGAAACTGCCTCCTTCCCCACAGACCCTGTTAGGTGCTAAGATCCTCAGACCCTCTTGCTATTTCCTACACCTTCAGAGGCTCAAGTGCATGTGGGGCCCAGGGCAGGGCCTTCTCTGTGGTAGCCCTTAAGTTGTGGAACTCCCCACAGGGAGTGTCTGGCACCTTCATCATACAGCTTCCAGAGAATGCTGAAGACATGTCTCTTTACCCAAGCTTTTGCATACCCTCCAACATTTCTCCAGTGAAAATAGGGACGCCCTGAAGAAAAGCAAGACATTCCAGGATCAAATCAGAAACTGGGACGGCTACTGTAAATCCGGGACAGTCCCTGGAAAATAGAGACACTAGCAGGACCTGCTCTCGACCCTTGCGATGTATATTTTAAAATGATGCCTGTGATTTTAAGTTGCTTCAAACAGTTTATAAACTTGTGTTTTAACATTGTTACCCACCCTGGGAACTTCGGGTGAAGGCCGTGTAAATAACAAAACCTAGCAGCACCGGGGCAATTTCCATTCCTTTGGGAACTCTGGAGTTTGATTTCTCTTCTCTTTTTTGTGTATTTTACAGTAGCATGATTATTTTAGAGACGGACTGGAAACCTCCAAGAGAACGTTAATGTGAGGTTTGCATTTGCTTTAATTGGATCCTTTCTAGGGGAAACCTCCTGACTTGATTCAGTGTCGAGCTTTGTTGGAGCTTGTCTGTTGAATCTAAAGACTTTGAAGGTATCTCTTTAGGCCCTCATTGAATGGGGGCTTTGTCATAATCCTGGTCAATTGGGGAAAGGTTAGAAAGAGGGATGAAGAGGAAACACCATAGGCTTAAGCAAGCTAAGTGACAGTGGTTTCTGAGCAAGAATTATAGTGGCACTCGGTAGAATTATTTAGCACCTGCTTTTTTATTTTTATACCTCCATTTTGGGCAGACAAACTTATTTAAGAGTAGGAATGCATTTGAATGCAAATAAACTAAGCTTGCTATCCGCCCACCTGCACTTTCTGAAAAAAAAAACACAGAAAAATGTGGTTCAAATACAACATTTGGTTCCCTGCTTGGGATTGGTGAACATCTCAATCTCAGTTTCTCTTGCTTTCTCATCCCTCCTCCCCTCCAAAAAATATTAAGTTCATTTCTCTGTATTTCTACATCAGTTTGTGATTTCTTTCCTTCATTTTAAAGTCCCCAGCAATCAATTTTCTCCCCCATCTTTACAAAAAGTATAGGCAATGCATGCTGAAATCTAAAAAAAGCCAGAGAAATTACTAAATAAGATTTTCAGTGGTAGAAGGTGAGGCCTGGCTATGGTGTCTTTGCTGCTCTTATGACTATCATAACCTCCATAGTGTCTGCAGAATAGAGTCAGTGTGGCATAGTGGTTAGAGTGTCAGACCAAGACTTGGGAAACCAGGGTTCAAATTCCTACTCTGCCATGAAGCTCACTGGGTGACTCAAGGCCTGTCACTGCCTCTCAGCCCTACCTACCTCACAGGGTTGTTGTGGGGATCTGTTTGGAGGGGGGTGGAAGGTAGGATGCAAATGCAATAAATAAGTAAAAGCCCTGTTCTGTGCCCAATAAGCATGGGACACCTTTGCCCGGTGGCCCTGTGGCCCATGGATTACAGCAAAGTACTGGGCAAGGTTTTGCTCAGTATCTTCTCTGTGTGATGGGTTCATGGGAAAAATCTGTCCCATGACCCCTTGCTGAAGAGGAGAGGGAAAAGCCTATACAGTGGTACCTGTATGAACTTAATTCTGAAGTTCATTCTGAAGTTAATTATGAACTTAATTCGTTCCAGAGGTCCGTTCTTAACCCAAAACTGTTCTTAACCTGAGGTGCACTTTCACTAATGGGGCCTCCCGCTGCCGCCATGAGACTTCCGCTCACATCCCAGGGCCAGTGGCGTAGCGTGGGGGGTGCAGGGGGGGCCGGCCGCACTGGGCGCAACATCGGGGGGGGGGCGCTCACACTCGCAGCTCTCTGCCCCTACCTGGCTCACTCACTCTCTCTCACTGCAGTGCTGGCTGTGTGAATCCGATCCGAGCCGCTGGGTCGCCGCCCACTGTGGAGGGGGTGGGTGCCAGGCTTGCGGTGCGGAGAGAGAGCGAGGGACTATCTGGGGAAGGGACAGTGCAGCGGCTGCCCAGCGCAGCGCTGAGCGCGGGAGAGAACCACACCAGACCAGCCCAGGCAGCAGCAAGAAGAAGCTGGCAGCGGCGGCAGGTTAGGGGTTAGGGGGCGCAAATTACTTGCCTTGCCCCAGGTTAGGAGGCACAAATTACTTGCCTTGCCCCGGGTGCTGACAACCCACGCTACGCTGCTGCCCAGGGCAAAGTTTGCTACCCAGAACACCTACTTCCAGGTTAGCGGAGTTCGTTACCCGAAGCGTTCGTAAGAAGAACAGTACATAACCCAAAGTTCCACTGTATAAAGCTGATTCCCCTGAAGCTTTCAACAATTTTGCTTTGAGAGCTTCTTGCCCACCCACCCTGTTGTTAGAAACTTCACTGAGCAATTTTGGGTCACTGGTTGACAGGGCCGGAAATGAATTTCTTTTCTCTCTCAACCTGATTGGCACATAGTTGGCGTTTTTTCTGTCTTTCCCTCAGTAAAATTATGACTGTCTGTTGTTAGGCAGAAGAACATTGTTTGTATGAGGGCAAAAATGGCATTGGGCAGGGTCAGCATATTACGGGGGGGGGGGGTGGCATAAGGGGCCTGAGGGGAGGATTGACCACAGCAAACCCAAGCGTGGGTTCAGTATCTGTCTGGTTGGAATCTGCACCCTGCTCCCTCAGGGAGACCTTGCTTGTTCGGCTTATACCATGGCAAGGTTCAACACTGGTAGACTCCCGTCATACAGGTTTGGAGTGATCCAAACCCAGCAGATCCATTCCATCAACATGGGGCTTGTGGAATGATGAACTGATCCTGGGATCCAATGCCATGCCAACCCTTGCCCTGCCTGCTGCTGTCAATAAAGATTTGTCCTAATTTTATTCCATCACAGTTGTACACTCTGGTTAATTTGCTGCTCTCATGGGTCACATTATTTGCCTTCCTGGGCAAATAAAACAAGTCACAAACTGAGAAACATCCTAAGCTTCTTCTAGGAAGACGGAATCTTCATATTACTTTGAAGCATAAAAAGAGTGGGATATAAATGCAGTCAATAAATAAAGAATAACCACTGTGGAATAAATTATGCCATGGGGTGGGGGGGAGGAACATGACACAAATATTCTCTGTGCAGAAAAGTCACATAATCTGACTCTATTATTTGGCGGCAGGGAGGGCAGCAGATTTTGGATTGGATTTTTTTTTTTTTTGTCTTCTGTGAGAAAGGGCACACAGCCCTGTTTGTAGCAGTTGAATCTATACATAAATACCAAATAAATAAATAAATAAGTAAAGGCTCAGAATGAGGGAGAAAGGAAGAAAGAGAAAACCATTTGGCCTTGCACAAAGTCAGAATTTACACATCAGAGTTTCCTTTTTTTTCCTCTTTCCACCCACTGCACAAAGACAGCATGAAGGCATCCTGATTGTCTCTTCAAACCGTGATCCTTGTACTTCATCTTTAATGAGGAGACCGCCGAGTTCCTTGAAGGGCTTTATGCTAGATATTTATATGAACACAGACATGCAAGTTGTCTGTTTTACATATTACTGCCCTGATTTTTTCCAGTCCATGCAATGAATAATTTACCAAAAAACGTGTGTAAGTATCTCTTTATTATTCATTATAATGAACTGAGACAGGAGTAATAGTCCACTAGACTGCAATCCCCTTAGGGCCCAACTTAACTAGGCTGCGCTTAGCTCTCCCACAGTTAATTTGAATAAAGGGAGGGCTCCAGCGTCAGAACAGCAGGGTTGCTGCAGTCGCAAGTCACGATGAAGATGGATATGAAGGAAGTGGGCTGCCGGAGAGTGGAACGAGCAGTACTGAAAACTCTGCACGGTGGAACAGAGGAAGAAATTGCCAAGTGGAAAGTGAGCGGCTGAGCCTACAATGGGGAGAGGGGAGCCATGATAGACTGTCCTGTTTCCTTTGCAGGGAGTTGCTGTGGGGTTAAGCCAGGGCTGGCTCGAGGCATTTTGCTGCTTGAGGGACAATATGGTGCCCTTCTACAAACCAATTGGACTGCTAGTTGACTCTTACTGCTATACTCATGGAAGAATAGTGTCTGCCACTGACTAGAGGGCAGCAGGCTAGCGTAATGGGTACAGGGCACCCAAGCTCTGACCACATCCTGTACCTTGGCATCTGCCACCTGAGGCAGATGCCTGTCTCATTGTAGGGCCAGGCCTGAGTTTAGCTGGCTCTATGTCCCTCAAAACTTCTTAGACCTCTAAGAAGCTGCTGAGCCGCTTGTGGCCATGGGAATGGTGATGCCAGCCCATAGAGGAACTGAGCACACCTGTCAACTGAACCACTTACTTATTACAGATGTATATACCCAGTAGATTGCTGTGGTCTTCAGGAGAGTTTGTTGTGTGAATGCCAAAGATCTCAGGAACCCAACCTGAAGGAATTTAGAGCAGGGCTTTTAGCATAGCTGCTCCTGTCTTGTGGAATAGCTAGCAGCCCTGCAGAGATACGACAGGCACCCACAATCTGTACTTTCTGGAAACAATTCAATATGTTTTTGTTCTGACAGGTTTTCCCATGTGGATAAATGGGTCTTTACCTCAGGAGTCCACTTGTTAGGTTTTTAGTCTTGTTTTAATTGAGGCAGTGGTTTAGAAGCCGATTCACAAATTAATGATAATAAATTGATTACGATGATGATACAGGAAAGGGTTGATTAGTTGCTGTAGTATGACATCATAGCTAGCAAAAGATTGAGTCAGTTGCAAGCTATTAGTCTGTTTTGGACTTGCTTATACAAAGGCTGGTAGCAATCTATTCACTGTGTCTGGAACTGTTTGTGAATTTGCCTTGAAAGAAGTTTTCTTTTGGTGTGTGCGTGCAAAATGTTTAAGTTGAATGTGCAGCTGAGACTGAAATATAACTGTCTATTAAAACAACACCAACACAGTTGGCCAAGATATCTGCTTTTAAGTGTAGGATATTTATTCCACTGCTATATAATACTATGCATATATTTATATTTCCTTCACACCACTTATCCATCACAATGTGCTCTGTATCTGATGTTGTGTTGTACAGCCATGGCAAATGCCACAACCCATTGAGGGTGCTTCTCTATACAACTCTGTCTAGGCCACCCTCCCTATCTTCCCCATTGGACTTTACTTAGCTGGAATGTGTTCTTCAGCTGTGATTATGTCTCTAGCTCTCCTGAATGGAGCGTGGGCAGATGTGGGTTTACAGAAACCTCTGACTTTTGCAAGGCTGGAATATAGCCTATTGTGCAAAGGCCCAATCCATCTTGTGCAGGCATAGGCAAACTTGGCCCTCCAGATGCTTTGGGACTACAGTTCCCATCATCCCTGACCACTGGTCCTGTTAGCTAGGGATGATGGGAGTTGTAGTCCCAAGACATCTGGAGGGCCGAATTTGCCTGTGCCTGATCTTGTGCCTTTGGCCTCACCCACAATTCAGAAAGTTGACCATGAAGGTCTTTGGCCCTTAGGCTGAAAATTGTTTCCTATTACTGCTGTAGTGTGACATCATATCCAGCACTGGATTGAGCCCATCAGAAGTTGTTGCTTGAAGTTTTCCAGTTAACAGTAGAATTACTAATAAAAAGATTTGTCTCTGTAACTGTTTACAGAGTTGTCCAGAAGAAAGTGGAGGGGTTTTTTTTTGGGGGGGGGGCAGTAGTGGGGCAAAAGAAGTGCATCATTGAATACGTCCATGAATAACTGGGCCTGGAAGCCATAAGGCTATATCCAGAGCACTCATTCCGTTAGTGCAAGTATTTTGCTTGTGACACAAACTCCCCCTGCTCTCACCCTCCTATGCACGCCTCACACCCTCTCCAGATCTGTACTGGGGGGTTGTGGGAACCCCACAACAGACTTGGAAAATGCTGCAGAGTTCCATTGCACTATCATAAATCCTTGCGCCAATGAAGTGAGCAAAGACACCACCTTGCCAAAAAAAGGTCCATATAGTTAAAGCTATGGTTTTCCCAGTAGTGATGTATGGAAGTGAGAGCTGGACCATAAAGAAGGCTGATCGCCGAAGAATTGATGCTTTTGAATTATGGTGCTGGAGGAGATTCTTGAGAGTCCCATGGACTGCAAGAAGATCAAACCTCTCCATTCTGAAGGAAATCAGCCCTGAGTGCTCATTGGAAGGACAGATCCTGAAGCAGAGGCTCCAATACTTTGGCCACATCATGAGAAGACTCCCTGGAAAAGACCCTGATGTTGGGAAAGATGGAGGGCACAAGGAGAAGGGGACGACAGAGGACGAGGTGGTTTGATAGTGTTCTTGAAGCGACCAACATGGGTTTGACCAAACTGTGGGAGGCAGTGGAAGACAGGAGTGCCTGGCGTGCTCTGGTCCATGGGGTCACGAAGAGTCGGACACGACTAAACAACAACATATTGGGGAACAACCCATAGCTTGGGGGGTTGGGTTATGATGCAGTATTGGCATACTGGGGAATACAATTTTATGTGCAGGAAAATTATACCATTGCAATATAATATTGCAATAGTGCATATTATTTTACATCTTCTCCACACCGCTTCTCTATCTCAGCATAGCTTTGTAGCAGAGGCTGCACTACGCACAACCCTTGGCAGATGCTAGCAGGCCATTGAGGTGCCTTTTATTCTACCTAATGGGCAGGGAATTTGCTGTGGCTGTTGCCGTCATTCTTTTTCTGTGGGTGCTACTGCCAAGCTTACGGGTAAATAAACCAGGCATTTCTATCAAATGGAATTAAAGCGGTATGTGTGCTTGAGGAACATTCTAAATCCTCACCCTCTCCTTTCCTTTCTTGTCTTTTTCCTCCCTCCCCCCTCCTTTTTTGGCTTTGTTCTTTGCCAAGTGTAACTAACTGCTCTGAAAATGTACTTCTTAAAGCTCTGTAATATTAAGTGGTGGGGGAGCAGCAAAGTGGAGAGCATGACGGCAATGAATAGTCAAAATGGTCCTCCAAAGTCTTTTGTGGAGCAGCGAACACCTGCTCTCCTAGTACTTCTTCCCTGCATGGATTCAAACAGTGGCTAGCCATGCAGTCTCCAATTACAAGGCGGTGACTTTGATCACACAGTAATGTTAATGTTTAACCATGTTTAAACCACCATTTCTCCTTGGCGGAAGTAATCCTGGGCTTAGAGTGTGAGTGAATGGAGGTTACAATGGATGACCAAGAAGCTACATGAAGGACTGCACAATATGCAGCTGATAATACCTGATTAATGGTCAGATGCATCCACCTTCTGTCTAGCCATTGCTGTTATGAAAGCCTGGGAGTGTGTTTTTATTGGTGCTGCTGCATGGTTTGGTGGTGCAGTAGTTTCACACAGGGGCTTGGTTCAAATGTTCACCCCTCTCCTGCATGATTAGAATCACATGAGGTGGAGAATGGCGAACATGCTCGTTGACCTGCCCCTCTTCTGTATTTTCCATCACTCAGCTCCATCACACTCTACACATTTGGAACATAAGGGATCAGATAATGACCCCATTTAGTTCACCACCCTGTTCTCACAGTGGCTGGCCATATGCCTGTGTGAAGCCTGTAAGCTGGACATGAGCAAAACAGCACTCTGCTCACCTTTGTTTCCCAGCAGATGATACTAAGAGGCATAAAGTGGCACATAGTCTAGGGTTGCCCTATGTCTGGGAAAACCCGGACATGCCTGCTTTTGGGGGGCCAACATGCCCATCTAGGTGAATTTTTACATTTTAAAGGAAATGTCCGGGCTTGGGGGGCTCAGCTTGGGCTGCTTTGCATGCTGCAGCCGCTGCCAGCCTGGGCCGGGCCGGAGAAAGAGGCACGTGGGCATGGTGGCAGCCCTGCACACCCATGCCCCTCTTTCCCTGACTCAGGCTGGCAGCGGCTCAGGCTGTCCTCTTTTTTTGCTCTTCAAGATATGGCAACCCTAACATAGCCATTGTGGCTACTAGCAATCAGTAGCCTTCTCCGTGAATTTTCCCAGTCCCCTTTTAAAGCCAACCAAGTTCATGGCCATCACTGCCTCCTATTGGAATGAGTTACATAGTTGAACTATATGCTGTGTGAAGAATTATTTTTATTTCCGTCCTGAATCTTTCAACACTCAACTTCATTGGTTCTCCACACATTCTAGTGTTGTGAGAGAGGGAGAAAAACTATTTTCTATCCACTTTCTCCATGCCATGTATAATTTCATATATATTGGAACAGTAACTTATTAGGTGGACAGCCTGCTCCGCTAGCATAGACTTCCCATGCAACTTAGAACCTTTGCATGATCTAGATTGTAAACTGTGCCGGAAAGGTAACCATTGGATGCTGATTCATGAGAATAGTCCTGAGTGCATTTTCTCTTTCCATGGACCTGCCAGGTGGTTGGAACTCCACCCTCCTCCACCAGGCTCAGCTCATCCCTCTCCAGGTCAGACAAGGTCTGGGCATCACCTTATTGCTCAGGGCTTTGGAGAACGTGGGAGAAATTAATTCAGGTCCCATTTTAGTGTGAAATCCACACTTCCAAAACAGAAATGTATATAATGGCAAAGAGTGCATGAAAAATACATATATCTATAAAGATAACAAAAATGCAAACTTGCATATACAAGCCAAACTTTCATTTTAAAATTGTATGTGCATGGAAGTGTATACAAATTTCATGCAAAGTTGCTTAGCAAAATCACAATTCTGCATAAATGGGGTGAACCAAACCTCAGATTGAAAAAAATGAGAGAAATAGGAATGGACAGATCCACCCATCCCTACTCTCAGGGATGCTCTTAACTTGGTGATAACAATGCCCTTCTCATTCCTTTTTCCTCTTCCTCCCTTTCCAGGTGTACCGTGGATGACAGGGTGACGCGAGTAGCTTGGTTGAACCGCAGCACTATCCTCTATGCTGGAAATGATAAGTGGTCAATAGATGATCGGGTGGTTATCCTCACAAACACCAAAACCCAGTACAGTATCAAGATCCATAACGTGGACATATATGACGAAGGACCTTACACCTGCTCCGTACAAACAGACAATCATCCAAAGACATCACGAGTCCATCTTATTGTGCAAGGTAAGATTTGGCAAAGATGCATAAGAAGAAAGACGTTTTTATGTGGGCAGTTTCCTAGGCTTCAAATGGATGCTATTGCTGATAATGCTTGGGGAGTTAGGAAACTCAGAGCTCGTTCTGATTGTCTTGTTGCTCAGTAGCTGAGCTTCTGGATTTCATCTTGTACTTTGTCATTTGGAAATGAGTGAGGTCTGCTGTCTTGGGGTGCATTCAGATGTGGGGAATAATGCATTAATTTTCCTGATCATAATGCTAGGGCTTCTACCCTGTTTTCTGATGTTCCTTTCACACTGCAGTACCTGTTGTGCAACTGTAGGTTTCTGCACAATAACAAATGTCATTGGACAGTGTCTCTATTTCCCCACCCTTTTTGCACACATGTGCTTCTGTTCCCCCATGAAAATGGCAGGAAAGAACTGTATGCTGGTATACCACCCCAAATATCATCACTTTACTTTCACGGTTTTCCAAATAATACAGAAATGAGTGCTAAACATGCATTATATTCCACTGCTTTTTCAGAAGGGGCTGTTACATCATGTGAAAGCCCAAATATAATGTGAACAATATTTGTCAGGAAATGGAATCAATTGCCATTTGAATGCAGCCTAGGTTAGATCTATTAATTTCCATGAATAAGAGTTGAATTCCAGGAGTGAACAAAGGAGCATGATGGCCATAGCTGATGCGGTGCGAACACCCCAGCAAGCATGCTGGATCAGCTCTATCTGTGCATTTGCACCACATCCACATTGCCCCTGCCTTGCCCCTCTACCTCCTGGTAAGCAGCAGTGGTGCAACTAAACAGAGGTCAAGTGAGCAGCAGCCCCAACTCTCCAAACCTCCTACCACTGTTGAAGACTAATAGCATGTTCCTGTCTGTACAGTTTCATTGAAAGAACCCAGATATGTCATTGATGGCCCAGCTCTAAATATTTGCATTGGCTTGCCCAGTGGAGGCTGGTCCATGAGGGCAAACAGGACACTGCCCCACCAACTTTGGTCTGGATTCTTCCAAGCTCACCTGCCTCTGCTTTCGTTTCCTTAGTTTCAGGGTTGTCCTCGTAGAACTCAGCAGGGAGAAAGATAGGGATGGATGTAAAATGACTTCACTCTGTCATTGGCTCTGCCTCTCATTGCCTCTGGTGCCACCTACTGTTGACCTCCCTGCCTTACACCTTAGCAGTCCCAATGGGCATCAGATGTCACTGGGCATGTCAATATACGAGTCACATCGCTGTATTCCAGAATAATATAATTTTTATTTTTTTTAACAATGTTGTAGCATAACAGTTGTGTGGGGGTGAGAGAAGAGGGAATATGCCAACACGTTTCTGAAACACAGATGAAGTCTACTGTGTGCTTTGGGTAGCACTAATATAATATTTTGTTCTTTTATTCTTGCTTGCCACTTTTGGCAAGTAATTGTGGGAAGCTGGGTAAAAATAAACATGTTATTGAAAAGGCTGCGGTCCTAGCCTCACTTGCCTTGGAATAAGCACTATTGAACTTAGTTGGGGCTTACTCCTGAGTAGACATGGTTAGGATTGCAAAGTAAGATTTTCTTGCAGCAGGAAACACTCCAGCAACATAAGGAGATATGCTGTAGCACCCCCACTTCTTTAATAACCCTTGGAATGTAAGGGGCAATATCTCCAGTGGGAGCTAAGAATATAGCTATGCTTGCTTTTCACAAGCTGTCTTTTCTAGTGTCTGTCTATATTTTATTGTGTTGTGAATACAGAGACATGTTTTCTCCCTTTCTCCTGACTGAGATGTAGATAGATCCTTTTAAAAAAAATAAAAATCTGCCAGGACACCTTTTCCTTCTTCCCTAGAGTCTTTGTCTGAGCCAGCACTGTGACAGTCAAACCTCAAGCACATGTGCTTAAGCAAATTAGTTTAAGATACATATTTCTCTCTCTCCTCCCCTCCCATCATACTGAAAACATCTCTTAAAATCATGTTGCAATGAGACTGTAGGGGTTAGCTGGTGCATATTTTGGAAATACTTTGGGTGCTGGAAATGTTTTTTTTTTTTTTTAATAAAATAAAAATAAAACAAAAACATTCTTCCTTTTCTGCCTGGTATAAGAGCTCAAGTTCCAAAGGAACAGAGAGATCTCTAAATATGGAGAGGGATGCCGCAGAGCCACCTTAGTGGCCTTGACAGCGGAATTATCTTCTTTGGGGAAAATACAGTGCCAAAATAAAAGAACTGTCAGGTACTGTAGAGGAAGACAGAACAAGGCTATCACTTTCTGGAGGAGAGAAGACAGATTGTGTAAGTATGTCAAAGTCATTGCAGGCCATAAAGGGCTTTTGGCAGAGAACTTCAAGGGGGAATTGCTGCGAGTGAGCTGCCTTTGCGTAACGCGAGCTATTGAGGAGAGAAAGAGGGAGTACCCAGGCCTTTCCCGACAGAAGCATCTCGGAGCTTCTACATCAAGTGGCACATCAACAGGAGGAGGAAGCCCAGAGCATGTCCCCTTTTTTTGAGGAAGTTCGACTGAAAGAGAATGTTTGATCCCACAAGGAAGGCTCAGAATGGCTTTTGCTGCTGTGCCTATGGGATGACGATGACAATGATATGGAATATGTTCAACAGTTCTGAGTTAAACCCCCAAAACAGAAGAAGCTGCTCACACTCCACACCATTTAAAAACAGCAACAGCAACAACTGGGTTCAGGCAGTCTAAATTCCGTGCTGAGAAAAATTCTGCAACTTGCATAGATTGAATTCTGCTGCCTGCATAAATTATGTGAATTTAGTAGGCATGCATATTTTTCTCTTGTTCTCACAGTGCCTTAGTTTGGAAATTCAACCCATTGTACTGAATTTCAGGAAGGCTTCAATAGAGATAAAACAAACACACTTTGGAGGAGGGAAAGAATGACATTGTGGTTTCAGGTTCTGCTCTGACCTCCATGCATTTATTTAAACATCTGAAGAGAGACCTCACATATGTGTACAATTGTGTGTGCACCAGGAGCTCTCCATGTTATTGCCTTTCCTTTGCAGGGTTTCCAAGTCTGCAAATATACCTCCATGCACACATGTGCATAGGGTTGTCAAGTCAAAAGCATCCAAGACCCTGATATTCCAGGGCCTGAACCTGAGACCCAGGGGTGGCCCCAGTGGTGTCATTAAGCATGACACATTAAGCATGACAGCAAAGTTGCTAAAAAGCATGTTGTGCAAATAAAAACAACAACAAGTGAGCAAAGAGGTTGGTAGCTGGAAATTAAGATAGTAACCTAAGCTAAAGGCAGTGTTCGCAGTTCCCAGCTGAAGTAAGGGGGTATTTCTTTCTCACCTGCGTTCTTGCCCTCTGGGAGATTCAAGGATGCAGGTGAGAAGGAAAGTGGGGGGCAAGGAGGCAAAGATTTCAGGTCAACCCTGGCAGTCTGGCAACCTAGCAGTATGTACGCCAGCTGTCCACATGCAGTTCAATCACTGGGCATAGGTTGGAGGCGGAGCCTGCCACTTTAGCACCCCTCCCCATGCACCTATTTTTACCCATATTGCATCTCTCTGTTAAGAGGCCCCTAAATGGAACTGGAGAAATCCTTACCTCGTGTTTCCTCCTTACAAGGGAGAAGCTGTGCTTGGATATCTTTAGTTATTCGTAGCCAAATGGTTTCCTGGTGGTGTGTGTGGGGGGGAGTTAGTGCTGCTTTTGGGAGCCTGCTATTGGGTAGATAGACCTGTGCTTCCCCCATGCTTAGAGTTGCATAAATAATTGGCACCCGGGGAACGGAGGGTGAACTTTTTTTCTCCCTCACAAATAAATGATTCATAGAGAAAAAATATGCCCAAAGCCGATGGATAAATTATTCACAAGGAATAATGTGACCTGCTCAGCTCATGAGGAGGTCTTGTTTCTCTTTCTCCTTCCCCTGCCCACCCCCCTCAACTCCCAGCCCCCACAGTCTCCAACTGCTAAGCAGAGTTAGGCGTTAAAGTCCCTCCACCCACTTCATTTAGAAAGTAACTCCAGAGGCCCCGGCTTCTTAGCAACAGCTATCGGCTTTTGTCCAGTCTATAGATTAATTTTTCAGAGTTAGTGTTAGTTCAGGTTAGATAAAGATAATGAAAGTTTCCTAATCCTCTTAAAGAAGATTTATCTGGCTGAGTAGAAAGCTCTCGCAATACAATAACGCATGTATAAAACTGGGGCCTAACCCTCTTCTTTAATTTCAAACAGCTGATGGATATTGATTTTGCAATGAGTAAATCTGAAGGGGGGAGAAATTCTGTGCTTCAACTTTTTTTCTTCCCCTTTTAACGAGAGGAAAAGAGAGGGGGGGGAATTCCACCACACACAGAGAGACAAAAAGAAACATTAAAATAATTTGTTTTCTCTTTATCTGCATTCCTTTTAGGGGAAAGCAGAAAAATATATTGTCTGTCTGGATTTTTTATTTTTTATTTTTTTGGTCAGTAATCTACCATAGTTATCGGAGAAAAATATCCCCACCCATAACAGTCATTTATCTAGTTAATTGAGCATAGAGCTAGCAGGAGACTATGGGCAACTACCAATGCATGTTTAGGATTCTGTGAAGGCTTGAAAACTGCCTCTTGTATATATGCTTTGTGTTTATTGTATATATGCTCATTCAAAGACCATGTTCTGTCACACACCATTCTGGTTGATCCACATTCCAAACAGGTTAGGCAAGAGCTCCCAGTTCTTTGACCACCTTAGCAAGGCCAGGCAACACCACTACCTTGTCCTTCTCACTAGCCATGGAGAATGGGGTTGGTTTAGGTATTGTGAGATGTGACTCTTAACAATCCCCCGCAGCTTTGGACTCGTGAAGCTAGTCTGAGAAATTTACAGAGACATCAAATGCTCAAACATCTTACAAAAGCCAGAAAGTGTTACTATGAGCACAGTGATCAGTGGAGTCTGCCTTTTCTACAATACAAAAATAAAATAAAATGGTACGCTGCACATAGACTGAGAAAAAAGAATGATACAGAGGAGTATAGTTTAGCCACCATTGGAACATAGGCATCTGCCTAATGCTGAGTCAGTCTATTGTTCCCTATAGCTCAGTATTGTCTGCACTGACTGGCAGTAGCTCTTTCTCATTTGGGAAGGGGGGGGGGATATTTCCTAGCCCTGTCTGGAGATGCCAAGGATTGAACCGGGGACCTTCTGCACACGAGACATGTGCCCAGCCACTGAGCTACAGCTTAGATAAGGATAAGGGCTGCTTTCCCCCAGGGAAACACACAGTTTAGCACTGAATTGGAGCAAATGCTAGTCAGGTTTCCTGCAGATTGACGTTTGTTCCAATTTATCAGTAAAGAGAGGGTTTACTGGGGGAAAGCAGTGGGGCAAAGGCAAAACCATTTGAACCCATGCATAGAAAACATGTGACAAACAGAAAACCTCTCAGCACCATGCTGTCTAGGCACAGAACAAGCTGAAGTTTGGACGAGCCCAAACAATCTATCTTTTCCCAGGGCCAGGAGTGCCAGCTTGGTCCTGTGACCATGGATACCAGGGACTGTGGGTGCCATGCAGCGTGCATGGCCCTAGCACCAAAATTTGTGGGTGCCTGGTCCCTTCATGGGGAATTTTGTGGGTGCTTGGGCACCCAGGGTCCCAGGGTGTTGGCACCTATGCTCAGGGCAGACCACTGGTCCATATAGTCCAGTGATGCCAAAGCTGATTGGCAATAGTTCAAAGGGGTTTCAGGCACTTATCGTATGCATGCTAAGCTGCGGCCATTCTCAAAATTAAGACATAGCAAGCTGCCTTATTCTGTCAGACCTTTGGTCCATCTAGCCCAGCATTGTCTGACTACCAGTTGTTTTGGGAACATGAGTGGGGAGAGTGAAGCTGCACCCATTTCCTGCTAGGGATCTGCTGGCCACTGTGGGAAGAGGTAGCTGAAATCAAAGGGGCTTTGGACTGATCCAGCACAGGCTGTTTCTGTGCCCTTTTGATCCAACTCTCTGTGAATTGCATAGCTGTGGTGGAAGATCACATAACAGTTGGGGTTTGTGGTGCACTCCCGCCAATAAATCACTTTGACTTTATCTATTTATTACAGTGAATGCTGAACTTGTAGTCTTTTTTGCCTCAAGGGACTAGTATCCTCCTGACTACAACCCTGAAGCTTCATGAAGTGCAGGAACAATAACACAGGGGCAGCCCTCTTCCTTGCTGATGTGCATTTCTTCCACCCGGGCTTGAAATCCATTTCCTGACAACAGTAGTGGTTCTCTTGAGAGTTTTCACTTGCATGTGAACTATCTGCTTGGAGACTCTTGATGTGATTATCTTTTCTCTTTAATAGGATCCGTTTCCAATCCTTTGAGTTAGCATTTCTATTAAGTGCTCTGCCCAATTAGAACTTACCTGGCAAAAACCTGGAGGCGATAAGATTCCTCGGGAGCATTCAGCAACTTGGAGGCTGGGTTTTACTCCTTCTGTACAGTACCTAGTATTTTTTTAGGCATGATGGTGATAAGGCTTCTTCCCCGCCCAAATATATTCAGATAGGATCATGCTGGTCTTTGTAGCATCACTTAGGACTTGTTCTCCTAAGAACTACTTCCATGCAGAGACAGATTTAGGGGAGCATGACCGGTTCAGCATGGAACCTTGGGGGTGCCACAAAGGTTTCCTCAACTACAGTGGTACCTCGGGTTACAGACGCTTCAGGTTACATACGTGACTCCACTAACCCAGAAATAGTACCTCGGGTTAAGAACTTTGCTGCAGATGAGAACAGAAATCGCATGACAGTGGCAGCAGGAGGCCCCATAAGCTAAAGTGGTACCTCAGATTAAGAACAGTTTCATCTTAAGAATGGACCTCCAGAACGAATTAAGGTCTTAAACCGAGGTACCACTGTATTATGAAGAACACAGGCACCACTGAAATTTGAGACCCCAAGGCCCTCCACAGTTCCATGTCAGATATGAAACAGGAAAGTAGTTAAACTCTGACCATGCCAAGACTTGCTATTTATGCTCTCTCTCACCTCCATGTTCAGCTTTATTGGATGAGCCCATTGGGTTTTACTATTCTGAGAGGAAGCAGAAAATGTTCCCTCTTTATTTATTTTTCTGAACTAAATAACTTTTCTCATGGAGGTATTGTTCCAGGTCCTTTATGGCACTGACTCCCTAGGGTTTCAGGCAGGAATCGATACCTTCCCAATAAGGTACAAGAAGCTGCCTTATTCTGCCATAATCTTGGTCCACCTACGTCATCATTGTCTACTTTGACCGTCAGTGAGTTTCCCACATGATTCTCTTTCAGCCCTAACTGGAGAGGCTGGGGATTGAACCTGGGACCTTCTGCATGCAAGGCAAGAGCTCTACCACTGAGCTATCACTCTTCCCTACATGGACTGACTGCTGTACATTCATTTTGATCTGCTGATGCTGCTCTTCTTGGTCCTGTTACTTTTTGATGTTATTTGTTTTGGATGGCTTTTACTGAAAGATAATGGTTTTAATATTTTAATGAGTTTCATGTATTACACTGGATAGATGGAGTTTGTTGGCTGCTTCGTATAGAAAAACGAGTAAGCACTTAAATAAATAAAACCAGATGGATAAGAAATGGCAGGTGCACTTCAGCGTTAGTTACAAATTACGGCGTTAGGTACATCTTGTGCTGGGGATTATGATCATTTAAATAAATACATGCTGAAGATCATGTTGGTCAAAATGAGTGGTTCCTCCGCTCCCCACCTCCTTCACTGTTAAATATCCAGGATGGAAAATGCTGTCCAATGTGCATAACTCTAGGAAGCATTGGAGCTTTTGGTGGAAAAACCAACAAACATGACTTAAAGCCATGCTTAGTGGTAGTTTAGGCTAATGAAGCTAATGGGACACATTTTGCACTCTGACTGGCTGGCAAGCAAGGCATTAATGACCTGTTAGCAGCCGTGTTCATGTCAATTAATTTATATTTGTATTTTGCAAAACTTAAAAGTTGCCCGGTTAGATTATTGATTCTTTGTCCCTGTATCCAATTTGTTTTTAATTGCACCACTGCAGGGCCCAGCCTTCCCCGGTAGAAACCCTGTGATAAATCTGCCAGGGACTCAACAATCAACAATAAATGTGTCTCTTCATGTCATTATTAATATGTCTCCTGGATTGGTTCATTACAGCAGTTAACAACGGTTTATAAGAGCTAGGATGGCAGAGTGCCAGGGTGGAGGCTGTTCTTTTTTTGCTTTTTTTAATCCAGCGGCTATTTTGTCATGATACGATTGATGGCTTCTGGTCTCCTTTTCTGTATGTGTGTGGATGTGCGCACAAGAGAGAAGATGAGAAAGAGGGATGGGGAAAAAAACCCAATAATTTAATTTAATAAAAGTAGAATATAAGTCACCTAATCCTCTTCTTATTGGGGGGTGGGTGGGTTTCTTTATAAAGGATTAGTTGACCTAGGATTTTGCCTCTCTTCCCACCTCCCTACTTCTCTCATTTCTCATGTATCTCAGCATCCAGTCCCTGCAGAAATTAAACTGGAACAGCTTCTGCAGAGCTGGAAAAGGTGCGGACGTGGCACTGAGTGCCTTCCAGCAGCTCTAATGATTCCAAAGCAGCTGTAATCTCACAATCAGCCCGATTAGAATGAAGTGGCCCTAGCAAGGCGTGTGGCAGAGCCATGAATGGAATTCAGAGGCAGCAATGCTTCTGAATACCTGTCCCTGGAAGCCGTAGGAGGGGAGAGCACTCAGGTCCTGCTCACTGGTTTCCCACAGGCATCTGGTAGGCTCAAGGGCATACGAAGGGGGGGGGGAAGAGGGGGCGGGCCACCCCAGGAACCACTTGGGGGTGACAAGAGGGCCCGCTGCCTCCCCCCAGCTGTAGGGTGGCTGAGGGTGTGCGCAGAGTTAGTATGGGCGTCACTTGAATGGCGTCCATATGGGATGCAGCGCATGTGCCACTGTGCAGTTCGCCCTGCCCCTTGGCATCCCATCCCAGGTGCCAGAGAGGGTTCTTCCACCACTGAGTAGACTACTCTGAGAACAGGATGCTCGACTAGATGGGACATTGGCCTTCCCAGAGCTGGGTTTGCCAGCTTAGGGTAGGTGTGGGCAGAGGGTCTTCAAGGTCTTCAGAGGATCTTCAAAGTGTGACACCCAGCTCTCCCTCTCTCCCAGTAGGCAATATGAGTCTAAACTGGTTGCCAGACTTGGGACCGAGTACAATTTGTTTCCTTTTGCAATTGGCATACGGTGGGGAATCTTTTTGTGAATGGATGTCAGCTAAATAAATAGATTGGTTTCCTTGGTTTTGTAACTTGGCAGGTGTGTGTGTGAAGAGGTAGACTCAGATGGTGAGGCCCTTTCAGGTGACTAGTGATTCCTGACATGTGCACACTGGGCTGTGTGATCTATGGAGCAGGGTGTGGATCACTTTTATGGTTAGCCTGTGCCCCTCACTTGGAGTTGTGCAGCTGTGAGAGGGCATGAACCAGGAAGACCTACCTCCTCCATGGCCAGGGGAAAGAGTTGGGTTTAATGCCAACTCTTCCTCCCTGTAGTATAGATTACCCAATTGGCAGGTATAGGAGCCTGATAGTTTTGTATTTTCTTGCACAGAGTTGGTTCCCCCTTATGCAGCTGTTGAAATTTGTAATTGCTTAGGTTATACTTTAAACAAAGTGGCTGTAGTTTACCCCACCTATGGGGCCTTTCCTCTTTATTCCCCATCTCCAAGTGGCTGGAGAACTTCATTGCAAAACTCAGAGCAGTGCAAATTTTGAGAGGTGTCTCTGTTTCGGTTTGCATATTGTTTTGGGAATTGTGAATTAGTTAAGTTTGCTTTGAAAAGTGAACTGAATTGAATTCCTCTTCCATCCCTATTCCTGACAGTTGACCACTGACTAGGACTGATGGGAATTGGGGGGCAACAAGTTCCCCATCCCTGGTTTAAGAAGTAAAACTTCTGAAGATTCAATGACAGGTGATGCTGTCCCTGCTTACTTTTTGGTAGGTACTTCACTTATAAAACCAGAACCATATCTGTTTAAAAGCAGTGAAATGTGAGGTGCGAGCATGACCCCCTATCCCTGATAAATCTTGCTCACCTTATCTAAATGAAGGTTACCTTGCCGTGAAATCCCTTGCAGATGTTTCACCTGAAAATGACCTTCTGGCTAAGCTTTGCATTTTACTATATCCATTGGTGATTCTTGCTCCAGTAAACCACCCTTTGAGAATACATAGCTTAGCCTAAGACTGGTTGCCATCTGGATTAGTAAAGGAAGACGAGAGTAAGGGGGCAGGAGGAATCAAAAAGCTTTTAAAAGAAAAAAAAATGCTTACACGGGCAAAAAACATAAACCCTTTCCATGGCACTAAATAAAGTACCAAACGCACAATGCCAATTGCTTTTTGTTTTGTTTTTTAATGTTCTAAAGTTGTCTGCTCCTTAGATGTTAGTGCAAGTGGTAGCAGGAGGGAAATGGGTTTGGGGAGCATCGGAATGTTTTATTAAACTGCACTCTGACTGCTGTGCAGCATGCAAAGTGGAGGGGCGGGGAGAATTAAAAATAAACAGGAAAAAAATCAATTAAAGTTGGCACCATTAAAATGAAGCCCGGGGAAGCGGCATGGGGACCTTTCAAAGGAAAAGTTCTACAGAAAATTACCTCCTACGAAGGCGAGAGAGGCTGGCGACAAGATTGATTCTGAATCCCAGCTCTGAGTTAGTGCCTAGACCAAGCCGGAAAAGTAAGACAAGTAATAATGGAGAAATGTCTCTACAGAATGTAAGAATTGCTTTACTGGATAATACTCTGCTCCATCTAGTTCAGCATTTTGTTTTCAGTAGCAACCACCCAAATGCCTTTAGGATTAGTAAAGTTAATTATTTAAACAGCCTCTAATTGGAAGGGCATAAAATCAGTTATGTGATGTAAAAATAATGGACAAGTTGAGATTGTGAAAATTATTATTTTTAATAGATCTTCTTCTATCTTGATATCTGCATTGGGTCCAATGTCCAACCATGTTTGATTGCCAACCTTACACCAAAGCAGAAGCTCAGGTAGGATGGTAGGAGACACGCCATGCTAAATCTGTAACTTGGGATTCCAATGGGGAAGCAGAGCATTTTCAAACTTCAGATCCTGTGCTTGTGCAATGTCAGCAATATACGTTTGAGGTTCAGTCATACCAAAGGTCCATCTAGGCCAGGTTGCTCAGTCATTGGCCTTCAATTTTGACCTAAAGAATCCTTGCACCTTTAGTTCGGGAAGGGTGCTGAGAGCTGTTAGGAGACCCATAGCAAGCTGCAGTTTCCAGGGTCCTCTGGGGAAAAGCCATGACTCTCAAAGTGACACGAGAGCTTTAAATGTATGGTGTGGATGTGAGCTTCCTCTGCCATATGATTCAGGCCGTTTCTTACAATCCTGTATCCTGATATATTCTGTACGGAAGCCGCTTTTGGGTTTTGCACCTCCTTGGTGGGGTGACGTTGGGGACTGAGTCTGGGCTCGTCAACATGCAAAGCATGCGCTGCAACACTGAGCTATTGCCTCCCCCACTTTCCCGACTGCCGCACAAGGATACAAAGGAGTCCTTGTACCGGTAATGAAGCTCATCCTTCAACTCAAGTGCCAGAGGCTTGTGGTCTGCAACAGAAGGGCCTGGCTGTACCTGAGAAGCGCTGGCAGCCATTGTGTCGCATTTTGCTTTGGGATGCCGTCAGTCACACTCCTCTTGGAAAGCAACCAGCCTCCATGGGATATTGTTTGTCTGCTGTGCATGGAGGGCATCATAAATTCAGCGGAAGAGAAAGGAGAGAGAACCCCAACATACCTGATTAATTACTATGAAGGCTAAATTAAATAAAAGAAGAAGAAGGGGGTTTGGAATGAGAGAGTTGTTTTCCCATTATATTTTCAAACAAAATGAGTATTTTATAGCACATGCAAATCACTCCCTGGGAAGCACTTTCACTTCCTTAATTGTTCATAAATTTAGTGACAGGTGGTTACACAGTAGGTGCAACACCATTATTTTCATTTTTATTGCATTCATTCACTTAACGAGAAAATCTGGCACAAGAGGGGGGTCTCTGGGATGGCATGTCACGGTGACCTGCAGGAAAGCTGGGTCAAGGAGCCGAGTTACCTCTTCAGAAACCATCCTTGCCCTCAGATGCTCTATGGTGACATCACTAAAGAAAAACAAACACTTTGACTCTGAGCTTTAGATACAAGAGACCACCTAGACACTGTCAAACCAAAGACCTTGCCAAATATCTAAGAAGGATGGATACAGTTCTGTATAGATTCACACCATATCTTTAAAGCAGCCATGGCTTTCTCCAGAGAATCCTGTGAGCTGCAATTCGTTAAGGTTGCTAAGAGTTGTTAGGAGACCCTTATTACCATTCCCAGAGGATTGGTGATTGTAGCTCTGGGAGCGGAATATAAGGGTCTCCTATTCACTGTCAGCACACTTACCATACTACAGCTTCCAGAATCATTTCAGGGAAGCCATGCCTGTGGTGGTAAAGGTAAAGGTACCACTGACCATTAGGTCCAGTCGCGGACGACTCTGGGGTTGCGAGCTCATCTCGCTCTATAGGCCGAGGGAGCCGGCGTTTGTCCGCAGACAGCTTCTGGGTCATGTGGCCAGCATGACTAAGCTGCTTCTGGTGAACCAGAGCAGCACATGGAAATGGCGTTTACCTTCCTGCCAGAGCAGTACCTATTTATCTACTTGTACTTTGATGTGCTTTCAAACTGCTAGGTGGGCAGGAGCAGGGACCGAGCAACAGGAGCTCACCCCATCACAGGGATTCAAACTGCCAACCTTCTGATTGGCAAGCCCTAGGCTCTGCAGTTTAGACCACAGCGCCACCCACATCCCACCTATGGTGGTATCTGTGCTATAAATGTATGGTGCGGATTTGGTCTTCATCACAGTTCATAATCATTTCATTTAACTCATATCTATATCCACTCTTTTGATGGGTGTCCAAAGTCAGAGATTTCTTATCAAATTGATTTAATGGTCACTCTGTCCCTGGGTGCTGGGAATTGTAGTTCAGTGAGAGGGGCAAGGAATCTAGCACAGAAATCTGAGAGCATCTCAGCAAACCACAGTCCCTAGAATTTTTTTTTGGGGGGGGTTATTACATTGCAGTATTAGATTGTAGCTGTACCCTTAAATCAGAGATGGGGAATCTGTGGCCCTCCAGATGTACATGGACAGCAGCAGGAGGACCAGAAGAAGATCAGAGCAGCCACCATCTACTCTCTAGGAGCCTGCTGTCTCACACTTCCATGCTAAGCCATAGTTTGGCTTGGTGTAAGGTGTGAACTGAGTCACTGAGAAACGTGTGTTCCTGAGAGAAAGTGCATTTAGATATTTGTACTTTGTGAGAAAATCCATTCAAAAATAGAAGTGTAAGTATATTTTTAATTTGAATATGTTCATGCTTTAATAATAATTATACTGATACTATCAGAGTAATGGCGTGAACATCTGAATGAACACATGCAAAACTGATGCAGAAATAGACCGATCCAGTCATCCCTAATTTGAGGGTAGTTCAGTGATTCTGATATGCAATTAATTTTAAGACTATTCTAAGCCTTCAAGCTTGTAACATGGGGGATGCTCTTAAGAATGCAATACAGTGGCTAGTTCCTGATTAAACAAGATGCTTTAGGCATGGTATATATTTAAGCCTTGGTTTCTAGTGAGGTAAGATGCTAAGTTAATGGTTAAGTTAATGTCTGAGCACATTTACTTTTGAGCATATATTTCACATGCACTGATGAATCTGAGTCTGTGATAGTTCAGTGTGTGTGTGTGTGTGTGTGTGTGTGTGTGTATGTGTTCACACATATCATTTGTAATTATGATACAGGAGTACATTCAAAAGTCATTGTGGAAAATGAAATAGCTCTTTATTAGTGTTATTCTTTTTCCCTCATGCATGAAGCCTTGGTTGAAAGATAATATGTTATGTAAGGTGGTACACAGTGCAGAAATGCTGTTACGGAGGCTCCATTAGGGCTGGGTCTGTCATTTGGCACAATGAGCTGTGTGTCAGAATAGGGAAGAAATTCAACTCAGCTTACCTTTAAAGGCAAGCCTACCTAATTTGTCCTTTCTGAAATACACAAGCTGAAACACAGCCACCCTTTGAAATTTGCACTTTTTCTGAATTTTGCACTGCAGTTCTCTAGCCAAGTGAGGTATATAAAAATGTACATTAAATTCAGTAATATCAGTGCAAATAACATACAAAAATGCATTATATTAGGGGAAACTGCTTTGTAAAAAAAAAAAAAGGTATTTTAGAAAAATAGCTTACACACATGTGTATATTAGGAGTTCACCCTAAAATCATTGTGAACTTCCATGAGGCCTTAAATACATATATATATATATATATATATATCTCCTCAAATTGATTTTGAAATGTGGAGAACTGATTGCAAAACGAGAAAGTGAGCGAAACTACAAGTGGCAGAGGTTTGCCCATCTCTAGCTGTGTGTTTCACACAGTATGTACACCTTGTCAGCCTCTCTCCCTCAGGTGCAGTGGAAGATGCTGTCCAAATGCCAGTGCTGAAATAAGATCCAGTCAAGCCAGTGTTTGTTTGAGGGAACGGAGCCCCATCTAGTTATTTGCTTCAACAGCAGAATGACTGGGACCAGCCTCTATGTCTTAAGAACAACATAGGAAGCTTCCCTGCAGGAAGGAAGGCTTTGCTCCATCTAGTTCAGTATTGTCTACACTGACTGGCAGCAGTTCTCCAGAGTTTTAGGCAAAGACCATTCCCAGCCCTACCTGGTATGTATTCATCTGTTTATAAGCTGATTACTTTAAGCAAGCTGGAGCGCTTGTGTGTAAATTATATGGCTAATAACACAGAAGTGTGATTGTTTTTAGTGGAACCAGGGGGAGGGGAATTTGCTTCTCACCAAGAGACAAAAGTAAGACTGGAATTGGGGGGGGGGGATTCTGTGCAGGTAAGATCAACATTTATATCCATTCCTTTTCAGCGAAAGGTGCAATCCGTGACTGAATAAAAGATCAGACCCTTGCCCACCCACCACCAATAAAATGAAATATAACTGTTAGGAGTGATGGTGGACTAGCTCTATTCTTGAGTACCTGAGAAATTTGACAAAAATCATTTTGTTGACCAATCTGCAGTTGTCAGAAGCACTTAATCTGTTATCTTGATAAAATCAACTCTGACTGCCTTCATAGATTGTGCTGTCATCAAAACTGATTTTATCAAACAAGATAACCTTTAGTGTCAATAGACAAAGGGGTCATTAAAACATATAGAGAACTGCATTGGATGTGGAACATGTCTGAGTCCTGTAACTTGGATTCTCCTTCTCTCCCTTCCTTTTAACCCCATCTCACCCTGCCAATAAGCCCCTAAACCAAGTAATATTCTCAAATACAAAGCGTGGACCCAGGGCTGGGAAGATAGCAGGATCCGGGGACATTTTACAGAGGAAATGGTGGAATCTATCCACCACCAACACACTCCCAGTCTGGATCCTCTTCCCACAGAAATAAATATGAGCATCCCAAACACATATTTCAAGGGGACACTTTTTAGGCAGTTTGAATATTAGGCAGGGTAATGTAATATTGTTTACTGGGACAGGTTAACAGAAAATGGGTCTCTTGCACTTTTAATTAAGGGCTATGCATGCAAGGGAATTTCAACAGATTCAAGTTATCTCATCTACACATGAAAAGCTGAACCTGCTGTAATTTGCCCTCTTGTGCAATATTTAAAGGCGCACATGACACTTGTCCTCCTCTTCATTGGCTGCCTTCTTTCCAGCATCCAGTCATTGATATAATGGCCCTCCATGAGGATTGGGAAGTGCCCAATCCCCCTCAGTGGAAATTGCCCAACATTGAGCCTGAGCTTAGGGCATACCACAGCCAATCTTTTATTTTACTTATTTATAACAATATTTATATACTGCTGAATTATATATACAGTGGTACCACGGGTTACAGACGCTTCAGGTTACAGGTGCTTCAGGTTACAGACTCCGCTAACCAAGAAATAGTACCTCGGGTTAAGAACTTTGCTTCAGGATGAGAACAGAAATCGCACAACAGCGGCGTGGCAGCAGCCGGAGGCCCCATTAGCTAAAGTGGTACCTCAGGTTAAGAACAGTTTCAGGTTAAGAACGGACCTCCAGAACAAATTAAGTTCTTAACCCGAGGTACCACTGTATGACTGTGTGTGTGTGTGTACTATATATATATATATATATATATATATATATATATATATATATATAATCATCACCATCCATACCTCTCATGAGATCACACGGGACAGCAACACCTGCCAAAATCACACAAGACGACAACATAGATTCATGCACACCTCTTCCACTGCTTGCCAGGCCCCCACCATTGGGCAAAGTCACCCCACCACATAGTGGCATGCCTGGCATCGCAAAGCTAAGATTTGATCCAACCTCAAAACAGCCCTGCCTGAACTGCAGTGGCAGCCACTGCTGGTTCCTTCTATGGTGAGAACTGGCCATTTATCCACAACCTCTGTTCCTTGTGCTCTAATCAGATACCAATCCATAAGTAAGAAATTCACAGAGGGGGGCAGGAAGCATTTAGCTCTGTGTGGGGATGGGTGAATATCTTAGAACAAATTAGATCAACCAGTAGCTTTGGAAGCCTCACAAAAAGCTTTGACGACACTGCACCTGAACCTTGGAAAAAACAAAAAAAACAAGAAAGCACGTAATAGCTTGAGGAATTGATGGAACCAGCATCATTCTCTCCCTGTTGAAAGCAGCACTCAGGCTTACGTGGAAGGGGGAGCAATCCTTCAAGAGAACAGGGAAGTCAAGCAGGCACCTCAAGATATCTGAAAGACTATTGAATGAAGATAAAAGGAGCTGTGGAATCCAGCTTCTTTTTCTAGCATGCTGCCCTGCGCCTAATAAGGAATGTCCCCATAGTGAGTGAGATAATGAACTCAATACAAAGTAAGCAAGTGGATATGTAATGATAAAAGCCATTACTATTCCTCCTCCCCACCCCCAATCCAAATATTCTTGTGGACTCAACCGGCTTGATTTTGATGGTTCCTAACAAGACAAATGGTAGGGCTGTGACCATCCTTTGTATTTGAGAAGTAATTAAGCATTTGCAAAATGACAGTTTTCAAATGGAATGTCTGACTGGAGCCTCTTCCAGAAATAATGATGCTGTTGTTTTAGTAGCTCTCCAAGACAAACGCTTCCTTCTTTAAAAAAAGAAAGGAAGCAGAAAGTTTTTGACTGTGTTCTGTGGGTGCCAGAGTCCAGCACAGTTGCTGCAAGTGACAATTAGTAATTTCCCTCTATCTCCTATGTATCTTCCCACTTGCTGGGCTATTATTTTTAACTCCATGGAAAAGCCTAATGGAATACTGGCTGTGAAGGTCCAGCAACAGTTACTGCAGTTATCATTTCTTTGGGGTTTTGTTTGTGTCTGCTGTGTTTTTATTGATGAGAAATTCAGTGGAGCCAGGGCACAAAAAAACCAGTCAGATGCATTGGGCATAGTAGGGAGTAAATTAACGGTATGCTCTTTGTCGCCCCTTCATTTTAGCCTTCAGTTGAAATACAGTGACTCCAAAACATGTTGTATCAAAACAAGTGGCTTGCAGATGTTTAGCTGAAGAAATCTCTTGCAAGCATAAAGTAATGTGTTAAGAACTCTGGGACTAAACTGAGAAGCTTATGGTTTAAGATTTGGACTTAGGGTAGTGTTTTGCCAATTAATTATACAGGTTCTTTAAAGGATCTTTGGTAGTCAACATAGGAGGGAAAATATATTTTTATTTGAAAAGAATAGCCAAAAACCCCTTAAACAGTAACAAAAACAAAACCCCTCGAACAGTAAACCTCCTTAAAAATTCTTACATAGTAATACAAAACCCTTTACCACCAATAAATAACCCCAAAGGAACAATTTCAAAGTAACAATTCCCACCACCACCCATATACAACACCAGAACCAGCCATGGGAAACCTCAGCAGTGTTTGGTCCATCCTGTTCTCCCTCCAGACCACATTGCCCTGCGCTGTTTGTACCTGCCTCAACCAGGTGGGGCTGGATATCTCCACAGCCACCACTGGTGGCAATTAAGGTTTCTAATCAGGGCACTCAAGCCCCATTTGGCCACCCTTGAAGGCAGGAGTGCTCCTGCAAGGACTCACAGGAAGGGTTGGCTGCGTAAAGCCAAACTTACATCTCCTTAGTTTTTTCTTCCACATTTTCCACTACAGGTGGTGAGCTCCCATGAACCTTGGGCTCTAGCACCCTTTTAGGGTAAAGAAAGGGAGAGGAGTGGTGGTCCTGGGATTCCCAGTGGTCCCTAGTGCACATTTAGATGCTTGGAATGCCATGAAAATAGCAGCAGGAAATGCAGAAGAGACAAGGGTTTCCTTGAAATGTCCATGTGCTGAAGAGGCAAGCCACTTTTCAGCAAAGTTATAATTTAAACTCAATGGAGGCTTGCCTCTTTTTCGCTGTAACAAGAAGTTTCAAAGAAACTCAGCTGTGTGTATTGTTCTCCCCTTCTGATTAAAGAAGCATGTAAAGGCATGTCCCAGACTTCTCTAGACATCAGTAATGCAGCAATTTTTAAAAAATTAAGGTACAGAATCAAACTTAAGAGAATCTGACTAAAGCATTTGCATCTCCCCTCCTCATCAGGGTTGTCCTCTCCCAATAAGTACCTGTAATTGCCCAGTTATCTGTGTTCCGTATATTATGGGCAGGGAGTCAAGGCTCTCTGTAATCACAGAAAACTCAGATTGGCCTCACTTGATTATAAGCTGCTTTGAAACATGTGTTATTATATTCTTAGATTTCCTGGTATGTAAAGGTTAGCTAGTTAATTCTCTGTGTTTGTTTTCTTTGAAAAGCAATTTTCCATTTCTGAACCTCTCTTGGCCTTTATCCTTAAATTAATGTACTCAGTTGGACTCTGGAGGTGATCCAGTTATTGGCTTCACCTAGACCTGTTGGTGTTCACACAAGTGTACTGTTTAAAGGAATTTCTGTACAAGCACCTGCCCTAGAAGCACAAACCATAATAAGCCTAGATTGTTTGTGTGTTCAAGGCAAAGGGTTAACAGTAAAACACCAAGGTTGCCACGAAGCCTGTCCTGCCTAGCAGGGATGGAGAGTGCTTAAACTTATCTGTCATATTCCTAGGTATGCTCATAGATTGTTCAGATTACGGCTGCAAAGGATAAATGCAGGATGCTGATCAGGAAAAATTGGTGGTCCATAAAGACCACGTCAGTATAACTGCTGAGCAGAAGTGCCTCAACTCCCAATTAGACTATCCCAGTTTCTTCTCAAAATTACATTTAATAAATATCACTGTAGGTGCAGGGTTATATAGAGAAATGTCAGTGTCAGCCAGTTGGTGCATGGACTTCTCCAGTAGCTCATGGAAGCTGTTTCTCTGATATATATATTTAGCAGTTCTTTAGTCAGCCATCCCCACCCCACCCCATTGGATCACACAAATGAATGATCCCACTGGCAGAATCTTTATACTGCTTCATACTAACCCCGTCAGGCATGCAGCGTTGGCACACAAGGGCAAGAGTGTGTATACATGAGGGCATATGAACCAGTCCTTCCTCAGTGTTTCTGTGCATGCTGGTCATGCCTGCTCCATTGCTGAGCTTCGTGGGATGAGAACAATGATCTAAAGGAGGTCTGTGCTTGCCTGGTCACACTTTCAAGTCTTCTCATGATCAAGAACACTAATGAGGCAGGATTCCAGATAATAATAATAATAATAATAATAATAATAATAATTTATTTATACCCTGTCCATCTGGCTGAGTTTCCTCGGCCACTCTGGGCGGCTCCCAATCAAGTGTTAAAAACAGCACAGCATTAAATATGAAAAACTTCCCTAAACAGGGCTGCCTTCAGATGTCTTTTAAAGATAGGATTGCTGCTTATTTCCTTCACATCTGAAGGGAGGGTGTTCCACAGGGTGGGTGCCACTACCGAGAAAGCCCTCTGTCTGGTTCCCTGTAACCTCACTTCTCGCAATGAGGGAACCACCAGAAGGCCCTCGGTGCTCGATCTCAGTGTCCGGGCTGAAAGATGGGGGGTGGAGATGCTCCTTCAGGTATACAGGACCGAGGCCATTTAGGGTTTTAAAGGACAGCACCAAGAAGGCTTGTAAGCACATCCTGCCCCCCTTCACACCTTCACACTAAGCACATGAACTATGGGAGTTGAGGAGGTGCACCCAAGAACATTGATACAAGGCAGATGCATGAACCTATGCCCCTGTACATATATTTGCCTTTTCACGTCTAAGAGGAATGCCTGGAAAAGGCTACTAGACAGTGATGCCAGGGGCTTATTGGGACTGGTGGGATGAAAGGCAGGGAGGACAACAGGAGGTAGCAGCAGAGTCAATGACAAGCAGAGTCAAATAATATTAGTTCTGTCCCCCATCCCCTCCTTCCTGCTGATGACACTTAACACGATGACACTTAACATGAGGGAGAAGAAAGCTGTCAGGCAGTGCCACTCTCTGGCTGGGTGTAAGCAAGAACACAAGGAAGCGGGTTTGGTGGGGCAGTGTCTTATTTGCTCAGGTGGATCAGCCTCCTCTGCTTTTAATGTTGCCGCATATGAAATAATGCATGTGAAGACATAAGTAGCAACTGTGCAGAAGACTTGTTTTCAAACTATGTTCAAGGGAGGTCTGATATTCCTTGGAAGTTTAGCCAGAGGTTTCTGTGTGGAAGCTAAATAATGGGGAGGGGGGAGTTGTTTTGCTGAAAAGCAGCTTGTTCACAACAACTGATCTTGGTCTATTGTTTATTTTAGGTAATTATAGCCCACATTTTTGGACACTTCCTCCCAAGGTGGTTTACCAAATCAACATGAAAACCACCATGCAATTAAAGCATCAACATTAATATGTAAAAGTAAATAAAGCAGATAGAGGAGAAATATCAGTTAAAACAAGGTGAACCAGCATGTTTTGTTTAAAGAAAAACCTGATAGAATGACATCTTCAGGTTCTCAGATTCTTTGGAAGATGGAGCAGGATACAAATTTGATGAAATAATGATAATTACCAAAGAGTGAGTTTGATGAAGTTCATGGGGCAGGGTGCTACTAACATGAGTTTGACCAAACTGTGGGAGACAAGAGTGCCTGGTGTGCTCTGGTCCATGGGTTCATGAAGAGTCGGACATGACTAAATGACTAATCAACAACAACAACAAATGGGGCAGGGTGTTCTGAAGATATGGGGCCACCACCAAAAAAGTCTCCTGGCCATGGTACCTGCCAGCCAAATCTTCCCTAATGGCCTGGCCTGTTTGGCACATAAATTAAGTATATTGACTACTCCAGAACATGTGAGTAGGGTGAGATTAGCTGTTTTGTCCAGGTAGGAAACACACTAGATTTAGTAGCACCTGTACATTGCCTTGATTTTAACTGTGTAAGAAATGAGTGAGATAATCAGGTGTTAGAGTACCAAGGATGAGTGGAATGCCATGGTGTTTAATGCTAGTGTACTGCTAGGGCATTGGCATCTTTACACAGGTGAGACCAGGGACTTTCTGCATTCAAAGCCTGCCCATTCCCACTGACCGCTTTATAGCCCTTTCTCAAGAATTATCCCAGTCTGCTTAACATTTAACATTTAGATGTATAGTGTATATCTAAAAGCCCTTAATGGTGCATGTAGCAAATACATATTTGCAGACAGATGTGTCATAATACCAGGAAGTCATTGAAGAGCCTGACTGGTTGGTTTCTGGGTCTAATGCAGGTTTGCTACTGAATACTGTCTGAAATGGCTTTCATTGTGCATGGTTTTGTTGTGCTGATGATTAGGATGATATATCTACCATGCTTCCTTTTACTGCTTCCTGTTTATGAAGCTGGTGTGTGTATGTTCAGGATGTAAGCTCTATCATACTGCCAATGAGCAGATCTTGGCACTATGGCTTATTGTCTTCAGCTAGGGCTTTGATGCTTGAGTGGAATTCAAGTAATTAGAAGGGATTTTAAGGGAGGGGGGAAGAGGTATCAAATGACAGGTCTATGTCTGTGATTGCTGTCTCCATTGCCCTCACCTCCACCACTGCCAAATTTGCAAAGGAAATAAATACATCAAGACTGATTAGTTCCTTCCCTAGTCTGCTCTGTCACCCAGCTGGTGCTTTATTTAGGAACTTTCACCTCTTCTTGCAAAGTTTAACTCTAGCTTATATATATATTTCTTGTATGTCTTGCTGACTTTGTGCGCAGTCTTCTAATTAGTTCCTGGATGGTGACATCTCTGACAGCGCCATCGTTCCACCTCCAGCAAAAAGGAGAAGGGGTTTGAGATCCGCACAGCGACATAAATGGCTAAATCTGCCTTTCTATCTCTGCCTGTCTGCCTCTGCCCGTCTCTCTGTCTGTCTTTTCTTAGGCAGAGGTGAAGGAAGTAGGAGAAGGGCAGTCGATAGTGGTGGTCTGTGCCCAACCTTCGTTGGGCTTACAGTCAGGTTTCCTGACAGTGGCAGTGGGACCAGATGAAGGGCACGGCTGCACATCTCAGGCAGCAAATTATAAGAACAATCGCTGACAATCTATTTATCAGACATGTGAGGAGTCTAAAAGAAGGAGTGACAAAAGGGCAGGAGGCAGCCTGAGGGAGAGGGAGCAGGAAAAGTCAGAGAGTTTCCAGTAAGACTTTGAAGAAATCTGCAAATAAGGATCTTGGAGAATTCTAATGGTAACAGGAGAAGAAATTACCAACTTTGGCTTATTCATCCCATGTCCAGAATGGAAATCAATTCAGCGAATACAATTGGAATTCACTATGGTTGCTTTTAGTTTGCGATTGATATGAAATTGACCCCCCCCCCCCAAAAATGCAGTGTATTTCCTTTGCATTGAAATGAATGGTGTGGAATAGTACAATAATAACATAATTAATTATGTCACAATGGACAGTGAGATGAATGATGTAGTTTTTGTTAGAAGCTGAAGTGCAACAGAATGGAGACTATGCTGCATGCAACAAACATGCGTAGGAATGGAAACTGATGCTTCCTTACTTCCTTATCTTCAAGCCCATCTTGGATCTAGATACTAGCCCACTTTAAAAGAGGGCTGCTGTGTGTTCACCAGATCCACCACCTTCTGATGATAAGCAGTGAAAACCTGAGCTACATAGTCTGTATCAGGGAGCAGTTTTTTATTAGTTGTGCTATGAAACTGCAACTGTTTGAAAACTGTTTTCTGTCTGAGGTATTACTGCAATCAAAAACCTATATGAGGTTGTGGGGGCAGATTGTTGGTTGTGGACAGGAAAAAATCAGGCTTTGAGTCCTTCGTCAGCTATACAGTTTTTTGGTTGTTGGGGTGTCTAGGTTCTGAAATCTGAGTAGTTCTGCTCAGTCAGGACTTCAAATCCCATATGTATTCTTATTTAGTTATTGATTGAGAAGTGTGGGGGACAGTCTTGCAATTGTACAGTGGTGGAATTGTGCAAATATCTTTCCCTCTGGCATGTGGGGTCCTGCCGTATTTTGAGGAGGGGCAGTGGGGAGTCTTTGTTGTCTTTGACTTTTTCATAAAGTGCTAAACACAAGTAATTTTGAAAGGACTTTTTAATTTTATTTCTACCACCCCTTTTTTACATGGTGACTTATTCTGCAGTGTTAAAACTGTACCATTTCTTTTTTTTAAAAAATGGAAATAAACTAACTAACATTTCAGTTTCTCCCTGAAATAATTCCAATATACCGTTCCAGAATCCAATCCTATTCTGTCCTGCCAAGTTCTGATCTGGAAAGCATTTCAAAATGTAACACCACAAAATCTGGGGTGGAATACAATTGAGGCTGATTCTGTGAACATCCTTAATTGGTTGAATCTGAGGGCCAGTTGCCTGTCTCCAGCCTAACCAACCTTGTAGCAATGTGAAAATCAAGCAAGATGACCCGTTGTGTATTTCACTCTGAGGAATACGGCACAGATCTGATAAATCAAAATAGGGAATGAAATTAAATTTGCCGTAATTAGTAATTTTAGTGATAAACATTGTATCCAGTTATTATGGGTTGGCACTAAGACTCCATCCTTCTTGTGGTTACTTTCACTTTCCTGTGTAGTTGCATAAACAACCTTTTCTTTGGACTCTACTGAGTATCCATATTAAATAAAAGAGAATATTATAGTAATAGCCTGTCCATCTGACAGTGCAGCATACCTCATTTTTAAAAATTGTGGCCGGGGGATGGGTGTGTTATGGTTGTTTCACTATCTCAAGAGGCATTAATACAGAGGTACTGATGCTGCACACATTTAGTTACATTTCATCAAAGAGAGTGATTTAACTGAAATATGTTAACTAGATTATAGCTCTTCAGTTCACAGCATGAATCTTTTGCACAGTGCAAACACCCCAGCACCCCAGCCCATAATGATCCCCCAATGCCTGATGTCTGTTCACAGTACAGACCGCGAGCAGTTTAGGTGTAGTAGTGTGCATGGATCAAAAGATACTTAGGTTGCAGTCCTATGTGCACTTTTCTGGAGGTAAGCCCCTTTCGCCTCCCGGAGATTTCACTATGTGTAGACATGTATGTATCTCCAGCTTCCAGGGACTTTGCTTTTAAATATACACAGTGTGAATGGAAAACAAATAACTGTTAAGATAAACTTTATAGAGACTCCAGTTGAAGTCCCCAATATGGCACCCATGGGCACTAGAGTGTCCTTGGACACACTCTCTGGGCACCCACCAATAATAATAATAATAATAATAATAATAATTTATTATTTATACCCCGCCCATCTGGCTGGGTTTCCCCAGCCACTCTGGGCGGCTTCCAAAAGAATATTAAAATACAGTGATACATCAAACATTAAAAGCTTCCCTAAACAGGGCTGCCTTCAGATGTCTTCTAAAAGTCTGGTAGTTGTTGTTCTCTTTGACATCTGGTGGGAGGGCGTTCCACAGGGAGGGCGCCACTACCGAGAAGGCCCTCTGCCTGGTTCCCTGTAACTTGGCTTCTCGTAGTGAGGGAACCGCCAGAAGGCCCTCGGTGCTGGACCTCAGTGTCCGGGTAGAACGATGGAGGTGGAGACGCTCCTTCAGGTATACTGGACCGAGGCCGTTTAGGGCTTTAAAGGTCAGCACCAACACTTTGAATTGTGCTCGGAAACGTACTGGGAGCCAATGTAGGTCTTTCAAGACCGGTGTTATATGGTCTCGGCGGCCGTTCCCAGTCACCAGTCTGGCTGCTGCATTCTGGATTAGTTGTAGTTTCCGGGTCACCTTCAAAGGTAGCCCCACGTAGAGCGCATTGCAGTAGTCCAAGCGGGAGATAACCAGAGCATGCACCACTCTGGCAAGGCAGTCCGCGGGCAGTCCACCAAGGATGTGCCATCTATCTATCTATCTATCTATCTATCTATCTATCTTTGGCTCTGGAAGGGTGCATTATTTTATTTTTTGAAACTTCAGAGATGGAAGCCCCATTCAGTATCTGGGGAACTGTTGCCATCAATGTGGTCAGGGCAAACCTGTTCTCTCTTCCATTGCACTGAGCTCCCTCAGGCCCAGTCATGAGTAGAACAGCCAGTGTTGTGCAGCGGTTAGAGTGCTGGGCTAGGACCTGGGAGACCAGGGATCACTTGGCCATGAAGCTTGTTGGGCGACCTTGGGCCAGTCACTGCCTCTTTCAGCCTAACCCACCTCACAAGGTAGTTGTGGGGATTAAATGAGGAGTGAGGGAATCATGTACTCCACATTGAGCTCCTTAGAGGAAAGGTGGCATATAAATGTAAATTAATCAATGCATACAATTAAATGAATTAAAATAAACTGAAAGGCAGAAGAAAGTGCACATTTTTTGTTCCCCAAGCCCATAAAATCCATTCTGTCCTCAGGCTATACATTCTGTGGCCATCAGTCAGCGAAGCAAAAGGTTTTTCTATAGCCCTCATCAGATAATGAATCCCAAACCCCTTGGCTGACCTACCGCAGCTGTGGAGAGGGGGGAAAGGAACGTTGATATTAGTCAGCTTGTAAAGCTGATGCACCAAAACTCCTCACTGGAGGCTTTCAGCTGGAGGAATCCAAGAAGCATGCCTAATTTGCCCATGCATTTACATAGATTATGGTTTTTTGATGACAGAAGCAATTACCTTCCTGGGTAGATTGAATGGGCACTGCTGGCTGGTCAAGTTCCACAATGCATCGTCAGTAACAGGTGTAAATGTGCTGGGTTGTTATCAAAATGCTTGCTAAGAAGAAAGCAGCAGATAGCTCCATCCATCGATTTATCATCCCCTCATTCAACCGTCTGCTTGGTTAATCACCCATACCTCTGCACCTCTCCACCATCCTGCATTATGAGAGGCATAAACACAAGCGTGATATGAAAGCAGTTTAAGACAACAGCAGAAACTTGCCTGTAGGGAGGCAAAGGCATAGATCTGTGTTTTACAGCCTTTACCGAGCCCCTCTGTGCTCTTTGGGATGCAGCGTTAATGGGCTCTGCTAAATTTAGTTCACTGTGAGATGTTGCCGCCACTGCCGCCACATCACCAGTTTTTTTTGCAAAAAGCAAACAAACCCCAAACCCAACGAATCCATGATGGCGAGATGAGTCAGCCTTCGCGTCGCTCATGTGCTTCAGCTTTGCATTCGGTAAATAATTGGGATGTAATGACTAAAGGGCTGTCGCTCGCACAAAAGGCTTTGGTGACAGCCAGGAAAAGAGCTGTCTGTCAGAGCAAGACAGACTCAGAACTCCACAAAGTGCAGCACATTCCTCCAAGAGACAATTCATCAATAGTAATAGTTCTGGGGCTGTTTTATTTTCATCAAGTGGGACGTGGGGCTTCCGATATCCTCAACCGCTTCACAAAGTGTGCTTACACCTGCTGCTATGTGTATATATATATCTTTTGATACAGGGATGGATTCACTTCAGTCCTGTGCAATGTACATTACCATAAACACCATCATTGGGCTGTTTCCAATATAGCAATAAGCTAAAGTCACTTAGTAATGCATCTGATCTGCTGGTGAAATATTTTGCAGCAGTGGAACGTCGCTATGCAAGAGAATGTATAAGAGAAAGTCTGTAATGACCAATGTAACATTTGTAAGGTTCTTTATATCATATTTTGAGTTTTAGCTAATATTTAAATCTAATTAGCATTCAACTATCTGTTTCTTAACTGCCTTGATCTTCCCTACAAAAATTATCAAGAAGTGTGACACTGGTAGTTTAGATGCTTTTTTATTTTGTTATTGGGTTTTGAAAGCTGTGAACCGTGAAAGAGTTGTGCAACCTCAATAATTTATCTGTAATTGGATACATGTTTTCTCTAACAGTATGAATCACCCGCCCCCCCCCCCCCCCCCCAGTCTATGGCAATATATATATAAAGCTAATGTTTCATGGGCAAGGGTCATGGTAATGTTTTTCGGAACTGCGTAGAAAACATTTTCTGGCAAATGAGCCAATGTAATGTGACCAATTTAACATGTGAAAATGCACTGATGGACAGTCATAAATAAACACCACCCAAACATGCCCTTGTGCACATGACAGTTCACTATGCATTCACAAGTGGCTGGTCAGCATCAAGTCAATGTGGGAAGTTGCAATGCCCACAGGAATTTACATTTAGCTATGGGAACAATTTGTATCTTTTCAACCCAATATTTGTCATTGCATCTATAATGTCACAGATGTCTCCTTTTTTTTCTTTTTTCTTTAATGCTGATTAATATCATATTGTATCATCACCTGGCTAACAGATTTTCTTTTCAATCTCCCAGTCTCAAACTCAACAATAACAAAATTGCCAGCTGACACCTGCCACCTTCAGTGGCTGCTTCTGCACTTTATTTCAGCATAATCAAATATTCCAGGGACATTATTCCCTGTGTCTGTGGTGTTTATTTTAAATTATCTTAACACTCACTTTACACTTTCTGTTCAAGACTGCCTTCAACCTTCAGCAGGGTTGTGTTGTTCCCCGAGGCAAGACAGCGCCTGGGGTGAATTTTTGTATCACTAGATCAGGGACAGAGGTTCTCTGGTACATGGGTCAATCTTGGCTCACCAGATTTCCCAGCTTTGCCCATGAGGCCACTATGGGAAAGCCACAGCCACACCCCCTACACCTGTTGTCATACAGGTTAGGGCAGGGCTTGAGTGAGCAATGATTAAGACATTAAGCTGCTTTACACTGAGACAGACTATTGGTCTCTCTAGCTCAGTATTCTCTACAGTGGTTTCCCAGACTTGGGTCCCCAGCTGTTTTTGGACTACAACTCCCATCATCCCTAGCTAGCAGGACCAGTGACCAGGGATTATGAGAACTGTGATCCAAAAACAGCTGGCAACCCAAGTTTGGGAAACCCTGGTCTACACTCACTTGCAGCAGCTTCCCAGGCTTACAGGCCAGAGGTTAATCCCAGTCCTCACCTAAAAATGCCAGGGACCTTGTGCATGATCAGCACAGTGTTGGACTTATGTGCTAAGGACACTTTGCTGAACCAAGATTATAGGTGTCTGCTAAAGTAGTGCTGGGATTAAGTTACCACTGTGCGAGCACCGGTGGCAAGAAAAACAACAGGTCGCCTGCCACATTGCATTGTGGCTGGTACCTGGCTGCACAAGATGGTGATTTTATTTATTTACTTATTTTAGTTCAAGATGGCGTCCATGGCTCTCCTTCTCTCCATAATAGTTTCACAGTAGTGCTGTGAGGAAGATTAAGATGGAAGATCGTGACTAGCCCAAGCTCGCCCAGTGAGCTTAATGGCTGAGCAGGGATTTGAACCCTGCTCTCTTCCAGATCCTAGTCCAACACCCTAAATGCTAAAACCTTTGTATAAGCAACTTTAGCATCAAACGTTTGAAATTCTGAACTTGTGGCATCCCACAAGTATTTTGTGACTTGAAAATATGATTGTTGCTGTTGTTATGAACTTTGTTCATCGCATTATTCCAAGAACAACCAGACATTTTTTAAAAAAATAAGAAACTGCAAAATCCCATCCTTCCTCATTACTGGAGAAAGCATTTTGGTTGGTGCTTGCCAAAATTTAGGTGTGAAGAAGTATTAATTAGAACATAAGGTGAACTGAGTTTAAAACTGCAGAAGAAAAAGATAAATCTGCCCTTTATTGTTATTGAATTTGGTGGCATCACTTTCACATTCAATTTCTCCATGTGGCTTTATGAGCAAGCAAGAAATTGCAGTGCAAATGTGATTTTAGGTTATTTTTTTGGCCCAACAAGCATCCTGTATTAGCTTACCCTTGATTAATATTGCACTGGGTTGATGGAATCCTCTGAGGGCTGCTTGGCGCTGAAATGAGATTGTTAACCAACAGAATGTGTTGATACTTGCTTCCTGTGCTGCTCCCCCCTTTTCCATTTGTATTCAATTTAGTCTTAATAGAAGTGCCTTAAATGGAAACAAGTCTATTAATAACATGAAAAAATAAAGCTGAAATAGTCGTCATCATCCTTCAGCTCTTATAGGGGAAGCTTTTCATCCATCAATCTAAAAGCTGCTTATGATGATGTTTTGCTTGCATTTGGTTCCATTTTACAAAGGGGGGGGGGACTTGGGTATAAGAGGAACCAAGAAGCTTGTAATTTATTTGGGGTGGGGGGAGGGAATGAGTATCCCAAATGATCCTGAATGCAAGTGAATCCAGATAACTGTTTATCAAATTATTAAGAGGGTGGGGGAGCCCTTAAAGAAACTCACGAGCTTATCTCCTCCAGATTCTAATTGAATCATATATACCAGGCATCCCCAAACTCGGCCCTCCAGCTGTTTTGGGACTACAACTCCCATCTTCCCTAGCTAACAGGACCAGTGGTCATGGATGATGGGAATTGTAGTCCCAAAACAGCTGGAGGGCTGAGTTTGGGGATGCCTGATATACACCCAGTGACTTTTAGAAAGCACTACTGCAAGTGTGGTGAATCTTTGGCTTTCCAGATGTTGCTCTACTACAACTCTCCTAATCCCCAGTAACTGTAGTCAATGACCAGGGGTGGGGGGGGGTGTTGTAGTTCAGTAACATCTGAAGGTTCTAGGGAAAGGGGCTGCCACAAAAGAGAAGGGAGCCAGGACCCCTTCGCCCCTCCTGTAGTTTGAGCACTGAGCACTCCACCCCTGGGATAACTCAGCTGGTAAAAGCAAAACGCTCTTAAATCTCAGGGTTGTGTATTCAAGCCCACACTGAGCAACAATATTCATGCATTGCAAGGGTTGGACTGGATGACTCTCATGGTCCCTTCTAACTCTAACAATTCTATGATTGTGAACAACCTTTTTAAGCATCACCACCTGGCATCCCTGGGCAGCAGCCAGTACCCCAGTACCTCATAGGGCTCCCTGCAGATGCCAGGGTTGGGACCCTCTTCTTTCCCCATCCCCACCACTAATGCAGCACTTTTGTGATGCTGGTTTTTTAAAAAAACAACAACAACAATCCACAATCCGAAATGGGTATGGTGAAGAACTGAACTTTAGATTGGAAAAACGAGAAAGTGAGCGGAACCGGCATTTAGAGATTCATCCATTTCTAGTTCAGCCTTGCACATCCCCAACCAAGTGCATGGGGGCAAATGTATGATATTGCCCTGCATTATGGCGAACCCCACATTGTCAATATAAAGAGGCCAATAAGAGAGGAATGTGGGGAAATGTGTGGCTGTTCCTGGTTCTAATGTAGCAATAATCATTTCTGATTATTGGCCATGCTGGCTGGCCATGAGGGGAGCTGCAGTTCAGCCACATATGGAGGGCACAGGTTGAGGAAAGCTGCTCCCGTTCCTTTGTTGCCGCCGCCTGCATTCATCCCTCCATTGTGATTGACTCCAGTGTTTTTTTAGCTGAGCATCCCTTGATACCGTCATCTCTTAATGCCTTATTTCCCGCGAAACAATGAAAGGGTGCAGGCCATATTTTCTTAAATATTGTATTATTCGACATGTTGTGAAGTGCATTTGGAAAAGCACCTCGTGCACTGACGAGGCTGTGGCAAGCTGTTATAAAGCATATTATGCCTTGGAGGAGATGTTAACACAATGGGGTGAAAAAAGCAGGTAGTAGTATTATATATGTTCCCCCTCCCACTTTAAGTGACACTCCTGTTCTCTCCCTTCCCCCTTGCTATTGAACGTTAACAAACGTGCTCGGTGATCACCATTTCTGCTCTATATTTAGCATGGAAGATAGCATGCCATAAATATTGAATCTTATCTCCCCCTGCTGAGTTTTTGGAACTCTTCCCTTGTTTTGCTTTCTCCTTCTTTAACTGTTTTTTTTTTAAAAGCAGTCCAACCTGATTGCTGACAGTTATGGGTATAATTGAGTAGCATATTCAGCTGTCTTCATCAGGCTATCTTTTTCTCTTCACACACACACACACACACACACACACACACACGGCTCCAGTCCTCATTATTTAAGAGACTGATGCTATGACATACACAGCTAGTACGATGCCTTCCAATTGTTGTCTGACTCCAGTCTCATGAGCCCCAGCCAGAGTGGACAATGGTAAGGATTGGCAGGAGTCCTAATCCTGCTACATCTGGAGGGCATCACATGGGCTACCCCTGTGGAACCATGTGGGAGAAAGTGTGTTCTCCATAATAGAGAGCACGTGTTGCGGTGGGGGCCAAAAAGGCCACCCCACTGTTGTTGGGCAAATTGGCCACATGCTGTGATTGGGCAAGGAGTGTTGCTGGGGAGAATGTTATGTTGCTAAAGTGTGGGAGGGGTCAGAGGTCTTAAATACAGGGCTCACAGCCTGGGGCCTTCTCTTGGGCTGCGTGCACCGGATCACCAGCCCATCCTCCCTGAAAAGGGGGGGGGGTAGTTGTCCTCTGACCTTGCTATGCCTGTCATGGGGTTGTCTGCCTTGGGGCAGGGGCCTGGTAGGAATTTTGTCCATTTGGCTGATTGGCTGTTGCCATTTGGTTTTTGCCTACTGTGTAGGCAAATCATCACAACTTGTAAGGTTGGAGGTTAGGCATTGGTTCAGATTGGTTGATGGAGGGGTAAGTGCCTACCTGTCCAATGGTGGTGCAGAAAGGGAATTCCGTTAAAGGAATCCAGGGGCTTGCCATTCTTTTCGTCCTTGTCCCTGGCATTGGACTTGGGCCGTGCAAGCCACCAGGAGCATGAGGGTGAGAAATGAGGGACTGAGGCCCAGCTTCATTTTCTCCCCAAAAGTTGTTTCCCTCACTGGCTTTCGCTGGAATCTGGAAGTCAGTTCTGTCCCTGGGGCAAGGACAGATAGTCGTAACCAATGCCTAAGCAACCACTCATGTGTGTGTATTTAAATAAAGTTGTGGCCAGATTCATGTCAAAAACCTTAAACAAAAATTGATGTGTGAAGTGTGAGTTATTGGGGTGGCCTGGGGGACCTCAACACGCAACATATGTTTCTATACGAGCCCTCCTGCCAGGATAATTCAATCCCTCCTTTGAAGCTTTGTCATTTTTTTTAAAGACACAAAATGGTGGCTATAAGAAACACAGCTTTTTGTTCTGTAAGCTGGACTGTTTGTGAGATGGTCTCTCCTTTCTCCAACTGCCAAGGTAGTACCACATAAGAACCAACTTGCTCCATTGAGGTAGCAGCAGAGGACTGTGCTGTGCTCTGATCTTGCTTGCAAGCTCCCCATCTGGTTGGTCACTGTGAGAACAGGATGCTGGACTAGTCCTGCATTGCAGGGGGTCAGACAAGATGACCCCTGGGTTCCTTCCAACTTCGATTCTATGACTAGATTGGCCTCTGACCTGATCTAGCATGATTTTTCTTATGTTCTTATGCAGTTTGCACAGCAGCAAAGCCATTGCACTTCCATCTTTGTTAGTCTTTAAAACCTTTACATTTTATTGGAAGAGTGTGATTTCCTAAAGAAATTCCCCACTCCAAGCTCCCTAGTGGAAGAAGTGAGGCCATCTATCTTTGTTGAAGCTCTTTCCATATCCTGGTCCCTTTTAGATCATTAACACCCCCCACCCACATGCCCTACAACCAATATGGCAAGTCTACCTTCATATTGCTTAATAAGCCTTTGAAATCACTTGCATCCGAGGCTCTAAATGTCACAGGAGATCATTTCCATTCCATTTGCAAGGCTCACATCTCAAAAATGGGGAGGAAAGAACACCATTTCAGGTATTGCCTCTGAGGCACAGCTGTTGAACAGGCAATATGTTTCCATCCTTGCCTTCCAAAAATGGAGGGTGGGGGAGAGAAGGTTCATTTTTTCCCCCTTTAGGTAGTCAGGTGGTTTCATTAATGAAACCATATGATTCAGCAAGAAGAAAAGAGAGAGAAATAGGGAAGGGAGGGCTGTAGCAGTGCAGGTGTTAGTGGGACCATCTGTTTATAAAGAATTTGCCCCCAGATTCTTCCACACCAAGATTAGGGTTCCATGTGCGTTGTGGTTGCACCTCTTTCATCTCATTCGGAGATAATAAATTCAGGATTATTTTTACCACTGCAATCATCTCACTCATTTTAGGGTGAAAAACATACACAAAATCTGTTTCTTTTCTGATCCATTTTTTAACAAGTCTCCATGAATCCACCCTTCCCAATGGAGTTCATAGATGGAATTTGGAAACTGCCAAGCTGTTTGTCCTTGTGGAAAGTGTGGGGGGGCATCCACAGATTTGACATGAATAAAAGCAATCAAGGGTTCTTTTTAAAAAATCTATTCACATACTTTAGGGAGGAAATGTTCAAAAGATACAGGAATTTCTTGTCACTCTTACTTTTTGTTAAACAAAGCAGGCTATCAGATTTTATACCAGATCGCTGCTGTTAACTGATGTTCTAAATAATGGCTCCTCTTTTAATTCAAGAGAGTTTTCCCACCTAATTAACACATTATGACTATTTCAAGAATGATGTTATGGGGAGCTAAGAATTGGTCCACACATTTGGTAAAGTTGCACAGTACGTTTATTTCTGGGCTGAATCGTTTCAGGCTGCAAATGAGGGAGGGGCCAGTTTCACTGTCGAAAAATATTTTGTGCATTTAGAACCCGAGCACACCAAGCAAATGACCAGCTGAAAACCTCCCCATCCCCTGCAATTCTTCATTCGGGGCGCTTTTTATATGCTGGGTATTGTTCGTAACATGTAGCCCACAAGCTGAAGTCAGGCAGCTCATCTTGCTCTACCCTATGAACCATAGGGCTATACTGTATCCAGAGGGCACTTGCATTAGCGGATGGGTGGGTTTAAATGCTGTATGACAAAGGAATCCAGTGCAGGCCTCTGCTTCGATGCTTCAGTGAAGGAGAAGCCACACCTCTCCCAAAGTAGTCTATCCCACTAGCACTTACCATTACAAAGATTTTCATAATGTTGAACTTCCATGCCATTTCCACTTAATGGCACTAGTTCTGCCTTCTGGAGCAACAAAGGCTTGGGCGTTATCTTCCGTGTAGCAGGCCCTTCAGGTATTTGAAGGCAGCTGTCAACAATCCATCTCCATCCTGGTCTCCCTTTTCTGGAAGGGCTCTAGCTGTACAAACAACAGGTGCTAGTGTTTCTTATTTAAAGCTGCTGTGCCTTGCAAAGGATGCAATAAATGTCAAAGATGTCCCTGCAAGGCAAACTAAGTAAACTATACTTGATCCACAATTGCCCTTCTCACCTATTCAGGAAAAGCCCCGGAGATTAATTTGGCCAGGGGCCAAATGCATGCATGGTGTTTGCTGCTCTTAAAGGAATCCTTTTCCATAGTTTTGCTGTTTCGTCTTTTGCAAACCACTTTTGAGTTTTCTTACCATCAGATGGTGTACAAATTTTATGAAATAAATAAAACAATAAACCTTCCCTTCAGTACCAATTGCTCTGCAGAATGTGGCCCTCTGGGCCTCTCTGTCTGGCCCCCAGAATTCTCCCCAGGCCACACACTCTCTCCCCTGGCCTGGAGATGGTGGGAACTGAACCTGGGATCATCACATGCACTGTTCTGCCAGTGAGCTATGGCCTTTCCAATGCAGCCAGTTGTGGGGATCACTGACCATAGGAAGGCTATTTTCAGTGGCATCACCATTGCAAACAAATGCTGTGATTCAGCCTTTTGCTTTTAAGCCCTCTATTATCCCAAACCAGTGTTGTTTTCTTTGCAGAAGCACAGCATTCATAACTGTTGTGTCACTTCCCATCAACTATGATTTCCTAGACCTTTTTCTGTGTACTGCCGCATGCTACAAACACATTCCCCCTAAAAGTAATTGTGGTTTTGGCTGTTTTGACCCAAGTACAAAATGCTAGTCATGCTCATTAAAGTTCAAGTCATTTATTACTGCCCATTTTTCCAATCTGTTTATATCATTTCAGGTCAGCATCTATTCCTGTAGAGTGTGCCCCCTCCAGCCCCAATTTAGTATCATTTTGCATAGACTGTTTTGGTCTTTTATTTTCTGTTATTCTCAAGCTCTAGCCATTTATGATTTATATAGAGTTACATAACTATTAATTTATGGACTTCTCTCTCTCTCTCTGTGTGTGTATATGTATATAAGAACACACACTTGCATACACCCTCGTCTCTCCCCATCCAATTTAGCCTCATGACAACCCTTTGCGGTGGTTTGTTTGTTTGTCTGTTTGTTGAATCTATACACCACCCTGTACCCCCAGGTCTGAGGGCGGTTCACAGAATAAAATCAAAATATAAGACCACAGAATACATAATTAAAATAAAAACAGCAACCCAATACCCCCCCCCCCAAAAAAAACATTTTAAAATGGCACAGGATGTCAATCAAATCAACCAAATGCCTGGTTAAAAAGGAACATTTTTGTCTGGCACCTAAAAGTGTATAATGAAGGCGCCAGGGAAACTTCCCTGGGGAGAGCATTCCACAGAGAGGAGCCACTGCAGAGAAGGCCCATTCTCATGTTGCCACCCTCTAGAACTCTTGAGGAAGCGGCACACAATGAAGGGCCTCAGAGGTTGATCTCAGGGTCCAGGTAGGTTCATAGGGAAAGAGGCGGTCCTGAACTGTTTAAGGCTTTATAGGGCCAAACCAGCAGTTTGAATTGGGCCTGGAGTCCAGTTCAGCTGGACCAGTGCTTTAGTTTGGCCCAAGCTTAATCAGGGAGCTTCATGGATGAGTGGGAGATTTGTACCTGGGGTCTCCCTAGTTCTAGATTCTAGCCGCTACACCATTGCCTTCTTGATGTGAGACCAAAGTTGAGTTCAAACATCGTAAAAAATGAGTTTTTAAAAAATAAAATTAATAAATGAAACAGTTACATTTCTGTAAGAGTTAAGGTAATAGCTTTGAAGTTCAAGGCATACTTTCCTTGTTTTTAGGATGATGGATCTGGTGTGTTGTAGATAGAACCGTGAACAAATGGCCTTTTGAAATTCTCCACCCTATCGTGAACAAAGAATTTACAGGGACCATTTTGCTATTTTGGGTGGGTGGGTGGGTATGACAGTTTAAAGCTCATTGTTGGCACTGGCAGTAGCACAGATTCCCTACCCCCTGCACCAATATTCTCACCACCACCACTGGGAGTGTTATCGTCAGCAAATGTGTTGGCAGCCTGTGCACCATTTTGCATCCACCACAATGCCCCAGACCTAGCATTTTTCCAGGGCAATGTGGGGCAAAGTGGCAGCCATCACATGCAGTAAAAGTGCACAGAGGAATAGAATCATTGAGTTTGAAAGGACTCAAAGGATCATCTAGTCCAACCTCCTGCAATGCATGAATCATAGCTAAAAACAATACTCAGATAGCATTCTGCAGAGTGACTTCTCTTGGGGAGGAAGAAGGTGTGATAAAAGAGGAGAAAAGATATACCATATTTTTTGCTCTATAAGACTCACTTTTTACCTCTTAAAAAGTAAGGGGAAGTGTGTGCGTGGCTTATGGAGCGAATGCAGGCTGCGCAGCTATCCCAAAAGCCAGAACAGCAAGAGGGATTGCTGCTTTCACTGTGCAGCAATCCCTCTTGCTGTTCTGGCTTCTGAGATTCAGAATATATATATATATATTTCCTTCTCCAAAAACTAGGTGCGTCTTGTGGTCTGGTGCGTCTTATAGAGCGAAAAATACGGTATATTGTCTTAGAAAGATCCCTTCCAGCATAATCTTAGAAGAGACAATCCTATTAATTGGGCGGGGGAGCAACAAAAACCCATTTTTAAGAGAAGAGAAGGAAGCCACATGTATGGTGTGATTATGATGGAAGAAGAAACATTCCCTCCTGTTTGAAGGGGGGGGGGAGGAGGCTGCTGCTTTTAAGATGGCATTTTCCACCTGCAATTTTAAAATCAATGCATTTAAATATGAAAGAGATTGACCAAGACACCTTTTTAGAAACTCAAAAGGTGGGGTTTTTTTGTATGTTTGTTTTAATCGAGTAACCTAACCAGTTTAACTGATTATATGTTGCAAGCCTAAAATATATGTATTAAAGCGAACTTTGACTCAAAACAGCACCTCATGCTAACCCTCCTGAGAGATGGTAGAGCATTTCAGAAGAAATAGGTGTCAGGAGTACATGAGTCAAGGCTCCTCTTGTTGGGGGTAGGTAAACTGTACTGTGAATTTATTAAAGATACGGAATACCTTATAGGAGCACTACCCTATCATAAGAACTCGTCAAAGAATGTGGGTCCCCTTCTTGGTTGTTAATGATCTCAAAGCACTTCATACTTATATCCAGCATTGTAAAGTACTTTGAGATGAAAGGTGATATAAATATTAGAGCTATACGCATGATTCACTCTGAATAATTTACTAGGCTAATTTAGCCTTTTCTTCTGCTTACGGAATACGTGCCAGGAGATTTCAATTTCCTTGATTTTATTTGATGGATTTTATTGTTCCCAGCCCTCCAAACCTTTTATTCTGTTTTACTTTTTAGTTTTCAGATGGAGCATGAATGGCAATAAGTGCACTTGGAGTGGCAGAATCCTAGAATCCGAGAGTTGCAGAGGGGTGGGCATCTCATGGAGGAGAGAGGAATTTGGGTGGCTATTAGCCATGATGACTCTGCTCTGCCTCCAAAGTTGGAGGCAGCAATGCTTCAGAATACCAGTTATTGCAAACCACAGTAGGAGTGAGGTCTCTTGTGCTTAGGTCCTGCTTGTGAGTTTCCCACAAGCATCTGGTCGGCCACTGTGAAATCAGGATGCTGGACTAGATGAACCATTAGCCTGATTCAGCTGAAGGCTTTTCTTACGTTCTGTTGTTTTTAGTATGTTTTTCTCCTGGCTTCTTCACAACAAATTAATTTGCTGCTTCACCCCTAGCATCATGCCTTTGAATGACAGTTGCTGGGAATTTCAGGTGGGGAGAGCTCTGTTCAACCCATGTTTGGCTTACAGGCTTCCCAGAGGCATCTTCTCAGTCACTGTGAGAACAGGGATGCTAAAGTCGGATACGCAACCCTGCAGACTTTTCTTACATTCCTAAAACCCTACATGATGGTGTAGGTAAAGGCACAAAGTGTTTTTGGAATCATTAACAACCAACAAAACCTTGTCATTGCCCACTTTTGTTATCTCTGCTGTGTTCCCACAATCCCCACTGACAGCAGAGAAGGTGGGTAAATTCAGTTCACATTTAAATTGGCACTTTCTGGAAGCAAAACACAGCCAGCATTTGAAATTTTTTCTCCTCCGAATCTTGCAATGCAGTTCTGCAACTGAGCAATGCATGGAAAAATGCACAAGGGCAAAGTATGCCTAGAATTAAATGTTTGAATTGAATTTATTTATTTATTATGCATTAAATTTGGGACAAATGCTTTGTAAAAGAAATTGTATATAAGGCAAAATGGCATACAAAAAGGCTGTATTAAGAGAAAATAGCATGAAAATGGGTGATGAATTTTCATGAGGACTTAAAAAAAAATCACAAACTGATGTAGAAATGTAGAGAATTAAACTTAAGAAAAATGAGGAACTGGGAGAAACAAAAATTGGCAAGCTCTGCCCATCTCTAACTGAAAGTGACTTTACAGAAGGGAACAACCATGTCTCTTACGTCCTAGAGTACTTAGGGCACTGGCTTCAATCCTGTACACCATCACCCTAGGGGCATGTGTACTCAGGAGTAGATCTCACTTATTTCAATGGAGCTTACTCCTAAGTAAGGCTGTGAAGACTCGTCCACACACCTGCTTGTCCTGCTACTTTCCCCTGGGAAAACCTGCCATCTACCGCTGAATCGGAAGAATCCTCAATAATGTTTTCAGCAGATTTATGTTTGTTCCTTTTCAGCGGTAAACAGTGGGTTTTCCTGGGTAAATCGTGGGACAAATGGAAAACCATTAGAAAGCACAGGACAAGCAGAAAACCTTTCAGTCCTATGCTTCCTAGGCACAGCACAAACAGAAGTATAGACTAGCCCTGACTAGTGACACTGATTGCAGGATTTCCCATGTGTATGTAGGACTTCTCTTGAATGGTGCCATGCATGCATAGTAGGATGTACAAAATCCCTGGAGTTGATATAGTAGGCAGGACTGCCCAGCATGGTAGGATGGTGCTGTGGAGCTACCCTCCCAACAGCAGCATCATGATGTTTACCTGGAAGTTGTGAGGACAGGGGAGGAAGGAGCTGTGTAGGTGTACCAATGAAGTGAACCTGGTGCTCCTGCTGGCGTGTTTGTGCAGTCCTTATCTCACTGCCACTCTGCCCTCTACAGGTAAACAACAGTGATGCCACTGGCAGGAGAGCAATTCTGCAGCACTGCCCCACCATGCCAGCTACTTCTGATTAGAAGGTGGCATCACATGGTCCACTAAAGGTTCCTTCTGGGTTCTGCCTCCCCCCTCCCTCATATCCCTGTTTATCACCTAGTCCTGCCTTTTGAGAGTATTGCATTCCTCTTTCAGACTCCAAAGCTATTGAGAACTCATTTGGGGTGTACGGCTGTTTGCTATCATGTTGGTATTTATTTAATGCATGCTGAAAGCCAGGGAAGATGAAGTGGAGGAAAGAAAGAGGATGGGAACTGGAAGAAAGAATAGGAGACTTTCAAAGATAGCCTTTGTCTTCCTTTGTAACAATGACAATCTTTAATTTCCCCCCCTTACATAACGTCTCAAGTATGTTCATTTATACTTGGCGGGGACCATCTATTAAAGCTCTGAATAAGCAGGTCATGTCTGAGCGATGTCCTGCCCTTCTCTCTGCAGTTTGCGTTGTCAATGGCCTCTTAGTCTGAAAGAGAGAAGAAGCAGTAGAAAGGACATCTGACGGGGAGGGAGGGGGGAGAAGAAAAAGCAGGGATCCTGGCTGTATGAGTTTTGCAACTGCTTCCATTTGTTCTTTTCCTCGTAGCCCGCATTCTCTGTTCATTATTAAGGACACTTGCTGGAGAAGCTGAAATTTCATCTCATCTCACAAACCCTGCCTGTCCCCCATGGTCTCATTGTTCACCTTGATGTATCACAATTGGTTGCTGTGGAAATGATTATGATATTGCAAATAAAAGATTGTATGATTTCCCAGGTGGGAAAGAGATGGTGGGAAGAGAAGATACCTCCCCCTTTGTATTTAAGAACATCTGTCTTTGAGCATTTGTAAGAACAAACAAGTACGAGGCAGAAGGAGCAACAGATAAATGACAAAACCTCTGCCACAAAGCCAAAGGAAGGTCTGATTTTATGTTTATTGTGGAGAATCTAGGAGCATGGGAGAAATTCAGTTCAATTAGCCTGAATCTAACTTCACCGAACAATACACAAAGAATACACAAACAGGAATCTTATGAACTCTGCAATACTAACATTGCTTATTTTGGCAGTTTAAAATTTTTTATTATTTATAACTTGCTGTTAAAATGGAACACACAAGATGAAATGGTTAAATCAGCTATGATAAGGTGGGCACAGGACATTGGGTATAATATTATGTTTGAAGACTGGGAAAGGTTGTGGAGTACTGGGTTGAAATTTACTGCATGTAACGCTTTGAAAGAAAATGTAATGAAAATGATATATAGATGGTATATGACCCCAGTCAAACTTGCAAAAATTTACCACCTGACTGACAATAAGTGTTGGAAATGTAAAGAGTGTGAAGGAACATTCTTCCACCTCTGGTGGACTTGCCCTAAAGTGAAGGCGTTCTGGGAAATGATTTATAATGAACTGAAAAAGGTATTTAAATATACCTTCACTAAGAAACCAGAGGCCTTTCTTTTGGGTATTGTCGGCCAAGGGGTGGTAAAGAAGGACCGGATATTTTTTATGTATGCAACAACAGCAGCAAGGATACTACTTGCAAAGTACTGGAAAGCTCAAGATCTACCCACACTGGAAGAATGGCAGATGCAACTGATAGACTACATGGAACTGGCTGAGATGACCGGCAGAATTCGCGACCTGGGAGAAGAGAAGATGGAGGAGGATTGGAAGAAATTTAAGAATTATTTACAAAAGCATTGTAATTTGAGTGAATGTTAAGCAGGATGTTAGATTATAAATAATGAAGCACCACTAACCTAGATGATTTAAGATAATAAGTGAGATTGAGAAAATATAAACTTTATTGAGAATTATAAGATTATAAAGACATAAATGAGATATAAGAATGCAAATAAGATAATAAATTGCTGGTAAAAAGTTATAATGATGAAAGTGGGAGCGGGAGATGTGAGGAAGTCCAAAGAAAATGTGAAATTATGTTAAGATTTGTTATACTGTTCATTATGTTCACTTTTATTGTAAACCCCAATAAATATTTTTCAAAAAAAAAAATTATTATTATTATTATTATTATTATTATTATTATTATTATCTATTTACTTATACTGCTCTTCATCTGAAAAGGCAGTTCACAACATAAACATGCAAAAGGAGAACACAAAACACATAATAAAACAAAAACAAATAACTCCCCTCCCACAAACACATTTAAAAGGCTATAGAATGTTAATTAACCAAAGGCATAGTTATAGAGAAACATTTTTGCTTGGCACATAAAGATATGTAATGAAGGTGCCAGATGAGCCTCCCTGGGGAGAGCATTCTCTAAATAAGGAGCCACTGCAGAAAAGGCCTCTGCATGTGTTGCCACAAAGGGGGGCACACGAAGAAGGGCCTCAGATGATGATTGCAGGTTCCAGGTCAGTTCATATGGGGAGAGGCTATCCATGAGGTATTGCAGTCAGTGCTCCTCTGTGCATCATTAACATAGGAGAAGGATGCTAATGAACTGAGGGGGCTGGAAATGTTCCTACCTATCCTAGGATTGACACAACTTTGATGGCAGAAAGTGAGGAGGAATTAAAGAACCTCTTAATGAAGGTGAAAGAGGAGAGCGCAAAATATGGTCTGAAGCTCAACATAAAAAAACAACAACTAAGATCATGGCCACTGGTCCCATCACCTCCTGGCAAATAGAAGGGGAAGAAATGGAGGCAGTGAGAGATTTTACTTGCTTGGGCTCCATGCAGATAGTGACAGCAGTCACAAAATTAAAAGCCCCCTCCTTCTTGGGATAAAAGCGATGACAAACCTAGACAGCATCTTAAAAAGCAGAGACATCACCTTTCTGGCAAGGTCCATATAGTTAAAGCTGTGGTTTTCCCAGTAGTGTTGTATGGAAGTGAGAGCTGGACCATAAAGAAGGCTGATCATAATTCAAAATAATTGATGCTTTTGAATTATGGTGCTGGAGGAGACTCTTGAGAGTTTCATGGACTGCAAGAAGATCAAACCTCTCCATTTTTAAGGAAATCAGCCCTGAGTGCTCACTGGAAGGACAGACCCGGAAGCTGAGGCTCCAATACTTTGGCTACCTCATGAGAAGAGAAGACTCCCTGGAAAAGACCCTGATGTTTGGAATGATTGAGGGCACAAGGAAAAGGGGATGACAGAGGACGAGATGGTTGGACAGTGTTCTCGAAGCTACCAACATGAGTTTGACCAAACTGCGGGAGGTAGTGGAAGACAGGAGTGTCCGGCGTGCTCTGGTCATGGGGTCTCGAAGAGTCAGACACGACTAAACAACTAAACAACAACAACCACCTAGGATTTAGAATGAGTGGGAAGCAGGGCAGGGCAATCCAAAGGAGCATCTGCTTTGCATGCAGAAGGTCTCAAGTTCAGTCCCCAGCATCTCCGGGCAGGATTGTGAGCGACTGCTGCCTGAAACCTTGGCGCGCTACTGCCAGTCAGTATAAGGCAGTTTCCAATGATCCTGTATTCTAGAGAGGTGACAAAGAAACAGGACAAGGGAATTCTTTTCAACTGCAATGCCTGTGTGTTCCAGCGCCATTAGCAGGCATGCACCCGCCCTGGCAAAGGTGTTTTGAAATGGAGTTAGGCAGTGAAACATGGTCCTTCCAAGATTTTCCATCAACTGCATTTTCCATTAGTTTCCAGTCTATACTCTTTGCTTTTGGATTGCTAGGGATTCCCCCTCGCCCATAACTATGGACCAATTTCCTTTCGATATAACAGACTGTACTTCTGTATGAATGTGTCAAGTTGCTGTGAAATTTACTGCCTCACTGGGCCCATTAGAGTGTTGAGATTCAGCTCGGTTTCCAGTGCATCTCAGTCAAATAAAACTTCATCATCTCTCCTGGAACAGCCTGTATCCAAATATGCTACTCAAGCAAAGAAGAAAGTTGATGAAAGGAATGCAAAGAGTTCCTAGGAATAAAAAAAGGGTACCTGAATGGAAGATGCTCTCCCATTGAAACCTAGTTGAAAAGTGTATCCAGGGTATCACTGTTTTGCGGGTGAAAATCAAGTGGAACTTCAGGTTTGCACAATTAAAAGTACTGTGTCGCCATAGCACAACAAATCCACTTAAAAACAACCAACCAGACTTTTTGCAGTTAGAAAAGTGATGGAGAATGTAGTGAAAAGTGTGGGATGAATGGATACATTATGGAAATACCCATAAACACCCCACAAGCAAATCAAGATGAATGCTCATTTGCCGTACAAATCAGTACAAATACGCAGTAAAGACTGAACATAGCCTGACTACAATGTAAGCTTGAATGCTCAATAGGCAGGTTATCTAGAGGAGCCCTTAGAGAATCTGCCTGCCTGTCTTTTACTGCTGTTACTCTTTAAAATCCACAGGCAGTTTATAATTCATTCTTAGAGGGAAATGCCTTTGACATATAACATATGAAGAGTGGATGTTTTTCAGTCTCTAGGAATCCTGATTTTTACTGCCTGATTTGCACATCCCAGATAGAGTGCAAATAGGAATTTAGTTATATTCTGTTTTTGCGGTTCCCAAATTCTCCAATGCAGTTCATTGTTGTTGTTGTTTAAAAAGGGAATAAAAATGCATTTAAGAAACACATTTTGAAAGAAAGTATGATTTAAAATACAAATTCAAATGTGAATTTCCATGCAGACCCATGCAACTTACCAATTGAGCATGAAGTGATATGGGTCAGAAATTGATTAGTCCAGCCTTAGTGCAAAGCATCTCTTACAGCCATTATATCTATTATGCAGAATGAATTGGTAGGGATGTCCCATCTTATATTATGCACGCAGGAGTCTGGCGTGCTATAAATGAGTAGGACAGAAAGAAAGGCTTAGATTAATCCACTCTGTGATGTGTTAGTTGTCTACATGTGGAGTACTCTGTTGTCAAAACATAGAGAAGTATTCATAATAGACCCATGCCACTGGAAGCCTGATTTAGTACTGCCCAGAATTCTAACGCCTCGCACTGTATCATCGATAGAACAACTTTCAGACACCCCTCATCCCAGCAAAGCCACATCTTGTTTCAAAACCCTAATTAGGGATGCATATTACCCTTGTATCTCCATGGCTATTTCGTCTTTGCATGCTGGCATTGCACTGCTAACTCATTAAAACAGACACAATGGCTTTTGCAATGAGGATCCTTCTTGCACATCTGAGGCGTATTATTTCCTACCATGGGCTTAAGTTTATATCATGTTCTTCATTCAAGAGCACAGACATTTATCAAAGTGGTGTAATGCAGGTCTGAGTCGTTGTGCACCGCATACAAAGTTGGCTTAATTACACATCGTTTTGCCCATCTACACACAGTTTTGTTGTCAATGAACTGGTGCCAGGATTCTCAACTCTGCTGCCTGTTTGGGCTACTTCTTTGCAACAGAGAATATGTGGTTTTTGTTTGCTCGGTTGCATTATCATCGCATGCTGCCTGCTCTGTATTCTGCTAATTTCCTTTTGTTGTTCATCTCTCCCTCTCATGTTTTTCCTTTAATTATAGCCACTTTGGAAAGAAAACCTGTCATCATGCTGTTGTTCTATAAACAGGTTTGCAGAGAGTTGGTACACCACAGTGCCTTGCAGCTTCATCCTGTACATGTTGGCTCTGAAGCAAGTTCCACCAAGTTCAGTGGGACGTACTTAGTTTGAAGACTAAGGGTGGGTGAGCTAAGCCCTGAATTCAGTTATCACCTTAGCCTCTAACTCACTAGCAAAGATGTACCACCTTAGATTACAGCTGAAAGACCCTTGCATGCAATACTCAAGTAGAATGGGAATAAATTTGTTCCCACAAGAGGCAGAGATGGCCGCCAACTTTAATTGATTTAAAAGAAGATTAGACAAATTCATGGAGGTTAACATGAACCATGCCTCCTAACCCTCATGGATGTGTCATTCCTCCACTGTTGGGGGCAGTAATGCTTCTGAATACTAGTCTCAGGGAATTACACTTGGACAAAGTACTGCTGCGCTCAGGTCCTGCTTGTGGACTTTGCATGGGCATCTTGTTGGCTACTGTGGGAACATAATGCTGGATTAGATGATCCACTGGCCTGATCCAGCAGGCTTTTCTTATGATCATATGATGGGAGAGAAATTTGTTGGGTCTGCTTTTCACAGCGGGCTGACCTGATCTGACCCTTGCAAACTTGCTTGCAAATTGGAAAACAACTCCCAGTTGGATTACACACATTTTTCCAGTTTTTGAAATGTGATGCATTTTTGGTGTGCATAGAGTATGCACAAAAATGTGTATTTAATGTAGAATGTGCTGAAAAGCATTGAAAAGTGTGTATTTTACAAAAAAAAGGGTGCATATTGTTGACTCAGTCCCAATTCTAAATAGCCCTTCCTGTCTAGGTGGGCTTCATGACTGGGTTAGGTGGGCTGGGCCAATCCAGGGCTTAAAACTACTTAATTGCTGGGAACATGGGGACATAGAAAACTGACTTAGATGGAGTCAGACCCTTGGTCCATCTAGCTCAGTGCTGTCTACACTGAATGGCTCTCCGGAGTCTACAGGACTGGTCATTCCCAGTCCTATCTAGAGACATCAAGAATCATACATGGGACCTTCTGCATGCAAGCAGGCCATCCCTTCTGCTCTACCAATGCAAGGCCTGAGGGCCACATGTGGTCCTTGAGGCCTTTGTGGGTGGACCTTGGCAACATTTGATGCCCACCTTCAGCCTTTGTGCTGCCTTCCCAAAGCCAGGTAAGTGGGGCGCTGGGCTTTGGGAAGGAGGCATGAGGGCTCCGACTGAGTCCTAGAGTCCTCCTTCCTAAAGCCTAATTCATGCTTTTTCAGCTTTGGGAAGGAGGTGGCAGGGCCCTAGGATCCTACCAGAGCCCTGTGCCTCCTTCCCAATGTCCAACTCTTCGCCTAGCTGGCTTTGTGAAGGCAGCTCAAGGGCTGCTGGGGGCATCACATTTTGGCCTTGGTCCCCACAGACAACAAGGCAGTGCACAGCCTATAGATTCTATGTTCAAGTACTCTTGGTATGAAAAGTTGGGCTGCCCTGTTCTAGGTGGTACAGAAATGATAGCTCTCTACATGGGACAGCTTCACACAAAACTGAATGTCTCTTGTTCTGGCTCTGGCAGAGACTAATGGAGAGGCAGGATGCACATGAGTCAGAAGGTCTAGAATGCTGATGTCCGTGTATTGATTAGGAACAACCAGCCCAGTCTTGAGCTACAGTAATTACGCTGGAAAGGGACATTAATTCTGCATGTTGTGTTCCTCTTGGTTTAAATGCCCGCATTCTCTGCACTGAGCAAGGCTTTGTCAAGGCTATAATTGTACTTTAAGAAGCAATAATGCCATTTAAGACTGCTAGATGCTGATGCTGATGGGGGCCTACGTTTTCTCCCTTTGTATTTATGGAAATGCATCTTCTCACTGAGGAGAGGAACACCTCTGTTTTCAGGCCAAGGATTGTGCCACTGATTGGTGGAGACATCTGATTGGTGGGTCACTTGAGCAACTGCATTAAAACTCGGCAGGTTAAGTTGAAGCTCGAGATGGCTCGTTTGGCTGAGTAAAGGCCCTGCGTTGAGTGCAGTGCCAGGTCTGGTGCATGGTAATGGCGGTGGAGTGATGATAATGTGGCCTAATGAGGGCTCCTGGGGGCAGCTGGCCTATTAGGACGTCGCCGGTAATGTTTGGTGGCAATGCGAGTTCCAGCAGAGGAAATGGTTCCCTTCGTTCGAGAAATGCCTGCCTCGTGCGCTCACCATGCAGCTGCTTCAATTTTATTTTTAACATTCTTGGACTGTTGTAAACCTAGTGAACTGTTTAATACATTACATTCAGCAAGCCTGGCTTATTCAGTGCGGAGCCTTTGAAACTGTCATACCTTAAAATGAATACAAGTTACGGACAAAAGGGGGGGGGGGATACCGTTTTTGTTATAATGGTCCGTAAATGTGGAATCAGTTACCATTACAACTTGGGGAAGCCTGGAAGGTTGTTGCTTCTGCCAGCTTCGCTTTTCTTTCTTTCTTTTTATTCCGTTCCCTTTTCTCTTCTGTTCTCTCCTTGGAGGACAGGAAGAAGAGCTGCTTCACCCTGCAAGTGGGTGCTGCTGCAGGTGCCTGGCTTCAATAGCTGCTCTCACAATGATGAGGGATTATAGTTCAGCTCTATTTTGTGAACTCATAATGGGGATTGTTGGGGGAGAGCGCCCTTCATTCATTGGCATTACCTTTTTCTGCCAAGGTTGATCTAATCAGAATCTGGAATGGCTCTGTTGTGGCTTTGAAACTGAAATGCGGCACTTATGGGTATGCATCCACTGAGCTCATTGGTCCCTACCTTCTTTTGGGGCTTAGGATCAAAGTCATGCATTATCAGAAGCCCCAAGTGCAGCTTTAATGCAAGAGTTCAATGATGTGAGGTTCCGATAAATTCCAGGTCATATCTAACTAGTTTCTGCTCCAAGTAGGCCCAATGAAATTAATGGACCTCTAACAAGAAACACAAAATGTGTGGATGGCATAATCCATTATTAGTGCTTGCTATATCTAGACAAGGTGTATCTGGGTTACAAATATAGTGATTAATGGCATCATTACTATCCAGTATAAGGTTTTAAAGAATTCCATATTTCCAAGGAGGCTGATGGCATTTTTTTGTTGCAGATGACGATTATTTATATATAAAATAAACAGTGTGGAAAGCATCAGCATTAATAGCTCTGAGGTGGTAGGTGATTTTATTGTTCTTGTTGTTGTTCTAATAAAGCAAAATTCCAAACACTATACAACTAAAAAGAGACATTAAGACTGTTGGCATATGGCATGTGCCAAATGTGTGCAGCTCGCCAAGCGTGTAGGCTCATGGCAGTGCAGTTATGTGCTGGAAGAAATTCAGTCAGACTCCAACTCTTCAGTCAGTTCAGTCCTTTGCTGACAGATTCAAAGCATTAAGGCAGTTTCACAATATGCACTATATACAGGCTTCCACTAGATCCCTAGTAGAAGGTGCAAGCTTCAAATGCAAAACAAGTACAACTCACAGAATACATACAGCACAGAGTTCTGTATCAATCTGGCAGAGCTTCATTGCAGTGAAGCAAAGAGGCAATGTACAGCCCCCTCTTAATATACCCTAGAACAGGAATAGGCAAACTCGGCCCTCCAGATGTTTTTGGAGTACAACTCCCATCATCCCTACCTAACAGGACCAGTGGTCAGGGATGATGTCCCAAAACATCTGGAGGGCCGAGTTTGCCTATGCCTGCCCAAGAATAACCACATCCTTGGCTGGTTGTCAGATCACAGGGACCTACTTGGTGGGTTGCCAGGTCAGTAACCTTCAAATTACAAGACCTGCAGGTGCAAGATAACGTGCACCAGATTTTCCTTAACAGCAATTAAAGGAACCTCAACAAAGGTTGCACTTTTACTTTCAATGGGCCTATGAGTCGGACTAGCATTGGATAAAATCCTCTATCTCAGCACGACAGGATAGAGGTGAACAGCCACTCATTCGTCCTTGGCTTCTGATATTATGAAGTGCATCACCATTTTGCATGGATGCTCTTTAATTATCATGATAAGCAGCAAGTAGCAGACCTATCAAGTGTGTGGAGCTTTTGGCCCTCCAGATGCTGCTGAAATGCAGCTCCCATCAAGGACTAAGGACTAAGCAGAATTGTGTTCCAGTAACAATGTGGAGGGCCAGTGGTTCCCCGCATCTACTGTATGAGTTTTACTAGAGCATCTTCTTTTAAAACTTCTAAGCTAGTGTTCATCTTTGGTAGTGCATTCTGTCACTCAACCTCCCATGTGTTTCTTGCACATGGGTAAATGATAGCTAAGGTGCTGAACTCCAAATGTTGGTGTTATTTGAATTCCTGCAGTTTGACCCGTGATGGTCCAATGGCATCAGGAGCAAAACCAGGAGCCCCCCTTGCAGCAGCAGAGGCCACACTACTGTCTGTGTCTGGAATGAGAATAGTGTGTGCAGGCAAAGTCTGAAAGGCACTGAGATCTAAGGCAACACAGACAAGCCAAAAATATGACAAGACAGGCACAGCAGCAAATTCAAGTAGAAAATACAGACAAGTGTGGTGCTCTGGGGTCTCCGCTGCACAGTGGTGTAGCAAGAAAGCTCCTCTAATAAGGCCAGGAGCCCAAATGATGCCTACACTGTGGTTCACTTAGGGAAATGTGCTGTGTAAGAGAGCCTGTCACATACATTAGAGGACACCTGGGCCTGATGAAGAGGACTGGCAGTCAATTCCCAAGCATTCTGTTTTATGCAGCTTTAAGATAAAATAGCTGCTGTTTTCAGTAGAAGAGGGCTTGGATTAATCAGAAGCACAGAAGTAGACTACGGAGGGCATTTGCAGCAAGATATTCTCGGGGTCAAGCTAGAGGTGACTTTCAGTCCTGTCCTTGGGACCAGGCACATCTCTTTGGGGTGGGGTGGGGGAAGCAGCCACAACTGTACAGATCAGGATGTTGGTGCAAGGGGAAGATGGGCTAACTCTTTCCCCACCTTTTAAACCTTTCTATGGCTGGTTTACAAAGGGGATGACGATTTATTTGGAGTCTGCCATTGACAGCAGGTTGTCAATGTACGAAAAGGGTGAGGACATTCCCCCTCATGCTCCTAGGTGAGATTGGAGCAGCTGGTTTGTATGTAAGAGAGAGAGAAATAGAGGTAATGTGGCTTTCATGTGAGAGTTGAAATACTGGGTAACTATGTAAGTGCTGAGAACATGAACGCAGCTCACCAATGTGTTTGGTGGGTATTTGGTGATTTTGCATTGTTTTGACTTACTGTATTTGTTGTATCTTTAAAGGTAAAGGTAAAGGTACCCCTGCCCGTACGGGCCAGTCTTGACAGACTCTAGGGTTGTGTGCCCATCTCACTCAATGTTGTATCTTTACTGGTTTTTAATTATTATTATGTGATATGCAGTTCACTGCTTAGGGTTTTTTGGACTGAAAAGTGGTATATTAATAAATCAGAACATAACACTCCTAATGTTTCTGCTGGAAATCATCCTACAAAGCTCATATTTGTTTTGGTGTTTTTTTAAAAAAATGCATTTGGAGGAGGCAAAAGAAATCACATGTGATCAGACACCCTCCTCCATACTACTGCTGTGAATACATGAAGTATCATACCAGCTACCCATCTGACTGTTCAACTCAGAGCATCTGCCTTGTATGAAGAAGGTCCCAGGTTTTATCCCTGGCATCTCCAGGTATGACTCAGAGAGACCCTAGTCTGAAATCCTAGAGAGGCATTGCCAGTCAGAGTGGACAATACTGAGACAGAGAAGAATTATCTGGTTTGGTATAAAGCAGCTTTCTTTGCTCCCAGGTCCCTAAAGCATCCTGGCTCTAGGGATTTGTCTGGATGATTATGGCAATGATAATAGTTCCTTCTCTCAACCATCTTTCTTATCCCCTATATAAGTCTATTTTACTAATGGGCAGGCGGATGCAAAAAAAATGTTTCTCCCTTCCCCCCATTTATTAATTTGTTGTTTTAATTTGTCAGGTGAGCTCTGTAAGACAAAAAAAGAAACATCAGTTGCCCACCCAGCTGGGTGCTTTTGGAAATCTAAAGGTCACAAATAATGGATTAGCTTTTTTTTTTTTTTACCTATCGCCATGGCGACCGCTCACTTGCTCTTAAATGCAACTATAAAAGCTTCCCACAAATGTGTCTTGTGACCCTGAAAACTTTAGCCCACCCTCCTGACATCTCTCGCTTTCTTTTTTAACAAAGTGCCATTGTCTGGAGGGATGTGTGTTCTCAAAATATACAAAAGACACATGCAGAGGGGAACAAGAGGACTACAGAGAAGTCAAGAATTATGATTGACAGCCTCCTTTCTTCGACACCAAAGACCTATCTGAGCATTAAAGGGATGTGTGTGTGTGCTCATGGGGCGTAGTGTGTGTGTAGGGCAGGCCAGGGCATATGCGCCACTCCCAGTGACTGTGTCCCTATTCAGTGCAGGATGTTCTGAAGGTGGCTTCAAAATGCATCCATGTGAATGTGCTTAGAAACTGCCACCCAAGAGATAACCCTCATCTCTCTCTTCCTCCTTCCCTGCTTTGCACGAATGCATGCAAACAAGCACACTTGCCCTCCAATATATTCCACTTGGATCAATATATTCCAATGTAGGGAGGAATGCAACATAGCATTAAGAAGTTTGCTCCACCAGCGCAAGCATTTCCTCGCACTGTGCATGGAATTTCCTGACCTCCTCAGAGTGAGTTTGTGGGTGTGTGCATCAAGGGGTGAGGATAGAGAGGGAAAGCCCCGTTACATTAGTGGAAGTCCTTGCACAGGCTTCCATTGGTAGACTTCATTAGTTGAAGCCTACCCATATGCTGTAGTTCAGTTTTGCTTTGCCTGTAGAATGTCCCTGGTTTGTTCCCTGGCAGCATTTCTGGGTAGCACTGAGAAAGAACCCCGCCCCCAATCCTGGAGAGCTTCTGCCTGTCAGTGTTGACATTACTAAGCTAGGTGGGCCAATTGTCTGACTCTATAAAAGGCAACTTCCTACATCCCTGTTCCACTTGACTTTTTTATTATTATTTTTGATAATTTGGTGGAAAATGTCACTTACTACAATCTCTCTCTCTCTCTCTCTCTCTCTCTCTCTCTCTCTCTCTCTCGTGTCAATGTCCCTTATGGCACAATTCCCCCCAATCTTCCTCACAGCATCTTTCTAAGCATTTGGAAGTCAGTATCACATGCACCTCTTGATCTTTCTTTGTCTAGGCCAAAACTGACCAAACTCTTGCCATCTCTGATTAAATGTTTTCCTAATGGTCACCGTAATACCTCCTGCCCTTCATTAAAAGATGCACAACTCCTTAAACAACAACAATAATGGTTTCCTTTAAAAAAAAAAAAAAAAAAGTATCACCTGTTTCTTGGTAAAATTTGCATATGTCACAACATGTTGTTCAAAACCCAGAAATTTCTTGACTGAATATAAAATATTCAAGTAGTGAAAATAGCCTTGAGGTGTTGGGTTGATTTCATACTGTTGCTATGGAGACAGTTGATAAGTATGGCTTCCAGTTTCTCACCCTTACATATTCCTGCCTTGGGTTTTAGGTATATACTGCATAATCAAAATGGGGGAGAGTGGGCTATAATTTGAACCAGGAATCGCTAGGCCTGTTATTTGTTTCCATTACCAGAATAATTCACATAGCTAGCAGAATTAGCACAACCAGGTATTTTCCCTTCTCTGCTTGCCAAGTGGATGAATATGTTTGATCTGCAGAACCTTTCTCTTTATGTATCAGTAACAAAGATCAAGGATCTTTGATCAAGGATCTAGTGGGATTTGCAGGGGCTTGGACTACATGCCCCTTGGTATCCATTCCAACTCCACAATTTTGTGATTCTATGAATGGTAGATATGTGTAAGATGAGTTTTAGGTATATAAAATCTAAAATAGGGCACTCCTCCTTACAGCAGTTGCACTGGCTACTGGTTTGTTTCTGAGCATAATTCAAAGTGTTGGTTATGACCTACTGTCAGTCTTCAAGGAATTGACTTCCCCCTGCCTTGGTCATAGATTAGCAGAAGAAAGGAAATTGAGTCTTCTTACCAGTTAGAAACTTTAATACTCGCAGCGAGAGAAAAAAAGAACCCATCTCCTAGGAATGACAGTGCTCTCAATGAAGAATTCCACCCCCTTACATCCGTAGTCACCCACGTCACTCCTACACCTTGTAACCTGAACTTATACCCTCTGTGCTTTCTGTTCTGCCACTTTCTCAGCCCTTCTTGACCTTGGGGAGAGCAGATGAATGCTTTCCAGAGACAGTGAATCTGTTAACTCCTTCCCTCCCTGTGTTTCTTCTCCTAACTGTTCCCCATCCAGTATTTCCCAACTTCTGCCTTCTGAACTATGTCCCTCCGCAAGCCATTGTTCCAAATCTATACTGTTCTCCTGCTCCTGGGAAGATTCAGGATCCTGATCAGGGGCAGGAGGAGGGGGAGGCTCCCACCATTCCTCCTCAGTCCAACCCTCCTCAGCACGGTCCCTTACACCTACAGAGCTTAGTTTCAGGCTATCAGAAGGAGCATTATCTCCCTAGATGAGTCTGCTCAGACTTTGAGAACTTTTGGGGAAGCCTCTCTCTTGTTCTCACCACCTTTATAGGCAAGTTTTGTGAGGAGTCAAGAGAGGACCTTATTGGTGGCTTTTCCCAGATTGTGGAACTCCCTCCTATGGGATGTTCAGCTGGCCCCTTCTCTGCTTTCCTGTTGCCAGCAGGTGAAGAAGACCTGTTTGTTCCAACAGTAATTGACTGTCATAGTCTTCTCAGGGTGAGTGTTGTGTTCTCTCTCTCTCTCTCTCTCTCTCTCTCTGTGTGTGTGTGTGTGTGAGAGAGAGAGAGAGAGAAATGGTTTTTAAGCATTTTCAGTGCTATATTGAATAGGGTTACTGATTTAATTGTGGGTATATGTGTAGATGGATAGTGTTTTTAATTTTATCTGTTTTAATTTATGCTGTGAGCCTGATTGGGTGCTGCACTGGAGAAAAGGGCGGGATATAAATTAAGTAAAAAATATAAATGAGCTTTCAGTAGCACACCTTGCACACACTTGAAAAGTACCCCCAGGTATCTTCCCCCCCTCTCCCCCCATAGAGGTTTTGGGAAATTCACCTCCCTATTTCTCCATATCTTTCTCTCCATATCTTTCTGCATGGCACGATACAGGTTAATGGAACAGTGTTGTTCCTTTACTTTTGACGGGGAGAACTGCAAGGAGGAAGGATATGACCCACCCTTGTTCAGCACCAGAATGTCTTCTCTCAACCTGCCATTTCACCCTTGCTCTGCCTCATGCAAGCTAATGAAGCAAAATTCTTTTATTAGTTTGAACCTGCGGGAGTAGGGTACCTTTCATGAGTGAAGTTAGTGATTCTTCTCCAGCTTAGATTTCAATGTAACTGGAGGGGGTGGGGATGAAGAGAGGGGTTGAAATGCTTGCCTCTCTTTTAGCAAGTCTCCAAAGTTCTTTTATGAACCTAGTTTGGAAGACGTTTGCTGGCATCTCTAGTAAATGGGGCACCTGGATGTGTGCATGGGAAGGGTCAATTGAAACCTTGGGCCAATCAATATCTTTCATCATGAACTAATAATGCACAGCCTTCTTCAACCTGGTGCCCTCTAGATGTCCTGGACAACAACTCCCATCAGCCCCAGCCAGCACATCCATAGCTTCCTTTAACAGGTACCTCTGGGTCCTCTGAACAACAGTTTGACAACCACAGCAGCACAGCAAAGTCTGGCCTTTCTTGTTCTGCTGGAACCCAGTTCCATTCCATTCAGAATGTCGATTGGTCCCTCCAGACCTGGCAGGTTTTGGTTAGCTTTCATCGTGAATAAGCTGTCTGCAGTTCCACGCTGAGCTGCTGGCTCTTTTTTACATGAGACTCGAGGACTGTCTTATGCACCCCAATGCACATTTTTAAATGTCTGCTGGGATGTATTGAAAAGCTGTTGTCTGGCAATGGACTAAATTTCTCACCTATTGTCTGGAATAAAGCCAACAGGGATTAATTTCCTTAGAAGATACCACCCCCCCTTTTTTTAAGCAGAAGAAAATTATGGATTATTGTCTGGATTGTTGAGAGGACTTGGGCACCAGGAGGAACTACTGTTATAATTAAAAAGAGAGAGAAAGAGACTGAAATCCATAAACTGAGCTAGATGGGTGGGAGACAGCTGTTTGAGTTGGAACAGTGGGAATGGGAAATTGGTCCCTCTTTGGCATCTGAGAAGCAGTAATCTATGACTTTTTTTCCCCTCTGGGGTTTCAAATCATAAATGTTGGAGAGTGTGGAGTTATGCTACCCCCAAGCCAAGGAGATAAATAACTATACCAGGGGTTGTCAAGGTTTACCTCGCCTGGGCCAGTTCACTCCAGCAGAGATCCCTCCGTGGGCCGGATTGCGTGCCCCCGCAATTTCTGGCATCTGAGTCTGTGCAGACGTGGTTTCCGACACCCTGGAAGCGAGTGCCGGTTTAGAGGAGCAGGCGGGGACTCGCCGAGTGGGCGGCTTAGTTCGGGGGGCAATTTGTGGGCCAGTTAAATGACCCCCGTGGGGCACATGGGCCTTAGGTTGCCTTAGGTTGCCTACCCCTGAACTATACAATCTTTAGAATACATCTGAAGGCAGCTCTGTATAGGGAAGCTTTTAAATGTTTAATGTTTTACTGTGTTTTTATATATGTTGGAAACTGCTCAGAGTGAGTGGGGCAACCCACTCAGATGGGCGGGCTATAAATGTTGTTGTTGTTGTAATTAAATAGGACGTCCCTATTTTCATCAGAGAAATGTGGAAGGGTATGTCAGTGATGCTGTAGTGCTAGATATCTTGGCCTGCCCCCCTCCCCTCCTAGGATAATTTAGAGGCAATGGTGGCTGTTCCTTTTAGGGAATGGTGGGCAGAAAGCAGGGAGTCTACTGACAGGTGAAGCCAGAGCCCATGAGAGGCAAAGCCAATTAATTTTTACATTACATCATTTATATTACATCATTTACTTCTTCACACAGGAGGCAGTGAGGTCCACCAACTTGGGTGGCTTTAAAACGGATTAGACAAATTCATGGAGGAGGAGAGAGCTACCAGTGGCTACCAGCCATGATGGCTACTGTCTGCCTTCATAGTCAGAGGCAACGATGTTTCTGAATACCAGTTGCTGGAAACCACAGGAGGGGAGAGAGCTCTTGTGCTTGGATCCTGCTTGTGGGTTTCCCATGGAGCCTAGGGCTTGCCGATCAGAAGGTCGGCGGTTCGAATCCCCCGACGGGGTGAGCTCCCGTTGCTCGGTCCCTGCTCCTGCCAACCTATCACTTTGAAAGCACATCAAAATGCAAGTAGATAAACAGGTACCGCTCCAGTGGGAAGATAAATGGCATTTCCGTGCACTGCTCTGGTTTGCCAGGCTTAGTCATGCTGGCCACATGACCTGGAAGCTGTATGCTGGCTCCCTCAGCCAATAAAGCGAGATGAGCGCCGCAACCCCAGAGTCGGCCATGACTGGACCTAATGGTCAGGGGTCCGTTTACCTTTACCTTCAAGAAGCGGGATTAGTGAGGGGTGTGACCTTAGGAAACTTTCAAGGGCCAGAAAGAGAAGCCTGGCAGCGGGGCCTGAGGTTCTCTATGCTTGGCTACTGTGAGGCCAGGATCCTGGACTAGATGGGCTTGATCCAGCAGGATCACCTTATGTTCTTATGAAGTTAAGGAGGAGAAAGCCAACAGCCAGTGCCTCCCCTTAAAGGATGAGCTGATAAGATGGTCTTCTTCCCAGGCTGCTTAGGACTTCCAATAGCCAGCCCATGAATCATACTCAAAAAAGCACTTGAAGTCTGTGCACATGATACAATAAGGCAGCCTTCACCAATCTGATATCCTCCAGGTGTTCTGGACTACAACTCCCATGAGCCTCAGCCAGCACAGTCAGGCTGTGGGGCTAATGGTAGTTGCAGCCCAGGATGTCTGAAAAGTGATAGGTTGGCGAAAGCTAGAACAAGGGAGCCATGTACCATCTGAAGCTTTAGCACCAGCATTCTGCACCAACTGGAAGTTTTTGAGTGGTCTTCAAGGGCAACCCCACTCAGATCATTCTATAGGAGTCCAATCAAGATACAGTATAACGTAAGCATGTAAGACCAAGGTCTGCACTCAACAGTGCACTTCTCCTTTGAAGCTCCACTGCAGCTATAAGGGTAAAAATTATATATCAAGTTTCTAGTTAAGAGGGAAATCATTTTCTGGAGGCTTTTCTGCTTTATGACCCTGGACTTCAACCCACCCCTCCATTTTCATCTCCTGCCCCCACCCACCACCCATAAAATAAAACTGTCCTTTACTCGGCACGGAAGGGAACCTTATTAACCTGAAATATATTCTGGACGGGCAACCTGGGAGCCTTTAATAACATTTTAGTCTGCTGTCTCAGTGCTTAACGCCACAGCATTTTAAACATGTTTTTTTGGCTCAGGCTTCTTCCTGAAGTGCTTTTTAACAATATTTTAGCAGCCTAAGCTGTCTCAGGCGGCCAACGAACACTTGTTGCTGGAAATAACGTTTTCCTTGGTAACATCTCTGCATCATTGTGACATGTTTAACTTTTAAAAAATTGTTTTGTATGTGGCTTGTTTTTTAAATTGGAACCAGAAGATAAATTTTCAGATAAGGGGGCGTTGCTGGAACCTGCTTCCCTCCTCCCTCCCTTTCCCTCATTCCATCCCAGAATAAGCAGTGTGAAATAATCTGAGTGGAGCAACCAATGAGTGTTGGGAAGCAGCTTTTTTATATTTTTTTAACCTGCTTTAATTGCTTTTTGCCAGGGCCGGGGATATTTATGGGTTCGGAGATTGCCAAGTTATTTATTAGATGGAGGATCTGGGGATAGACTAATATAAATCACTTAGGCCTGTATTGAATATACCAGACACTCAGTAATTTAAAAAGCTTTAATAAAAATGCTAAAATATGAGACTTGTCTTTGGCTGTAATGAGACTCAGTTATCATGTTTTTATCAGCGATTTTAGGCCGTATTATTTTATATTTTGCACAAAGCAACGGGAATGTGGGCAGGGCCTTCTAAAGCAACCCAGCCATAACCTTGATTCTTCATCAGCGAAGGAAGACATAAGTTCTGGCTTGTGAGCATTGGAGGATTTTGACACATACTTGCGTGCGCATACACGCGCACACACCAGTAGCATTAACAAATGCATATCTTCCAGCATGTCACAGAAGAAAACTGAAGCATACTTACAAAATGCAGTTTTTTTCTCTAGTCCGTGTCACTGTTGCCTATGATCCTTCCTAAGTCCTTTCCATCCTGTTACTGCATTATTCTCAATGTGCATTTTTACACACTCTATGTGTGCATTTTTACAAAAACAAAATACATATATAAACACGTTGTGGGCATGTTTTCCCACTAAAAATCCACATTTGTGAATTTGTCCCCCCACCCTCAAAATGCACACTTTAAAACACATTTATTCTCAAAACATGCATTTTTAATGTGTGGGTGTCTTTTGAGCCAAGAACTGCAGAAATTGGAGAAGTACAAAATACAAAAGGTAATTACTTTCTGCTTTGTGCTTTAGTCCTTCAGGTGCAAACCAGCTCAGTTCAAACTGGAATTTGCAAATAATATTCCTGCAGCACCGCTACTTACCCTTGACCTTGCCTCACTCACTCCATCTCTGTGTATAGTGGGAGACTCTTGTCTGTTTGCTTTACACAGTGTTCATAGACTATCCTCCACTTATTTAAAAACCAAGAGTTGTTTGTTTGATGGGATAAATATATAATTCAGAGCTGGGGGACCTCAGACACTGGGGATGAATGTGGGCTTCCAGGCCTCTCTGTATGGCCCCTGGGTCTGTCCCCCCACCCCCATGCAACACCCCACTCAGGCTTTGTTTTTCATCCTCCTTGAGTGCTTTTGCTTGGCTACAATGCACTCTTGAACTCTAGCAATGCTTTCTGATTGCCTGGGTGTTAGATAGAGTGTGAAGTGTGAATGTGGTATGTGGCCTTCATAAAACTGTTCAGTATGGAATGTGCCCCCCTAGCTGAAAAATACCTCCCTCAGTGTAAAGCAAGCATCCCAACTTGTGGTCTGGCTTTTCTCCGGCATCCTTTTGTACAGATCTAGAGCACATAGTAAGAATCTGAGACTTTGATCATGTTCACACCATATGTTCAAAGCACAGTGTTATCACTTTAGATTGTTATGGCTTTCCCCCAAAGAGTTATGGGATCTGTAGTTTTTTTCAGGGTGCTAAGAGGGGCTAGGAGACACTTATCCGCTTCCAGAAGTGTTGTTCCCAGGGTGGTTTAATTGTCAACCTCTCTTCACAGGGAACTCTGGGAAATGTAGTTCAGCAAAGGGAATGGGATATGCGGGTGTGTATCGTAATCTAAGATTACCAGATGTCTCTGTTTCCTGGGGACAGCCCCCAGATTTACAAATCAGTCTCCATACAAAATCCATTGAAGTTGAAAAGTGTCCCTGGATTCACTGGAAAAAATTCTGGTAACCTTATCCCAGGCATAGGCAAACTTGGCCCTCCAGATGTTTTGGGACTACAACTCTCATGATCCCTAGCTAACAGTACCAGTGGTCAGAGATGATGGGAATTGTAGTCCAAACACATCAGGAAGGCTGATTTTGCCTGTGCCTGCCTTATCCTAATCCCTCTCAGCACACTTAACAAACTACAACTCCCAGAATCCTTTGGAGGAAGTCATGTTTAAAGTGGAATCATAGGGCTTTCAGTGAAAGTGGCCTTTAAACAAAGAACCGTTCCAACCAGCAACCATTATTATATAATGAAAAATGCAACGTTAGAAAAGCAAAGTGGAATGTGGAGGTGTCATTGTGACAGATGCTCCTTCTCCAGCCCATCTCTCCTGACCCAGCAGGCCAAACTCCTACTGAGCAAGGGTTGCTGACACACAGAGATGCTCAGATGGTACTCAGGGCTCGCCTGCACCTTGCCTTGCTTTGCCTCGCCTCTCCCCCTCCTCACCTCCTAATCAGCGGGAGGCCTGTTCTAGGGAAGAGCAGGACTATGTGGGAGAAGGAAGAGGATGTGCATGGGTGGTTGCCAGGCAACAACCCATACATGTTTTCATCAATTTCTTCCCTCCCTCCCCTAGCACTAGGTCATCATCACTGTGCCTGAACCATGGATGGGACCAGGATGTCCAGATTCAGAGGGACGTGGTGGGGGCTTTGACACTCCCGCAGAGGGAGGGGAAGAGTGGCATGTTTACCTTGTTGCACAGGAATAGCACTCGGTACCTTCCCCAGAATTTCACAGAGAAACGTAAGGCCATGCTTGCTAGCAGCACTATTTCAGTGGTGATTATCTCAGCTTCCGTCCTGTTATTCCACGCTGCTGAAGGCTCTGTTTGTTATTCAGAGTATTTTTAGCTCACCCTTCAGTTTTGTTCAACAGCTGGGGTAGCTCAGTTGGTGGACCGTGAGACGCTCAATCTTGGTTGTGGGTTTGAGGCCCATGCTGGGCAAAAGATTCCTGCATCACAGGGGGTTGGACTAGATGATCCTCATGGTCCCTTTCAACTCTACAGTTCTATGATTTCCAGGGCAGTTTATAATCCACCCCCCCACACACACATAATGAATAAAATAACATGTAAATACGATAAGCTAACATAAAAGCATCAAAGAACAGTCAGGAAGATTAAAACTGCACGTAAAAAACTTAATGAAGTATAAAGTTCTCTTCCCCTAGTGCTCAAAAGGCAATAAATAGGGTAAGCAGCAGGGAAGACTCTTTGGTGATGGCCCCTGCTGGAGCCACACAAACCGATTTAAGATCTTAATGTATCTGTAGGAATGTGAAGTTAACTCTGCCTATATTTTGCTTCCCTTCTCAACTTAATTATTTTCTTTCTTTATTACATTTGTGTCCTGCTTTTCCTCCAAGGAGCTCAAGGTGACATGAATGGTCCTCCCTGTTTTATCCTCACAACAACCTTGTGAGGTGGGTTAGGTTGAGAGGCAGAGACTGGCCCAAGGTCACCCAGTGAGTTTCGTGGCTGGGTGGGGATTTGAACCCTGGTCTCCCAGGCCATGAACTAATGTGAGAAGACATTGTGGTTTTGTCTCCCCACCCCACCCCACATCCCTGTACTCCACTCTGCAGGTTATCATGATTAGATGGATTTAAACACCATGCCCTGATGTGATCATGTTTGCACCATGATTTTGTTCTTTGATTTATTCCATGTGCATATGCACTCATGCATATCTGTAACTAGCAATGCCTTATTTTTAAAAAAGATGTGCCACATTGCACATGTGTAGTGGTGTGAACACGGGGAATTAAAATAAAATAAAAATAGAAAAAAGAGCTATTTGTTAACCCTTTGGTGCTGATCTGCAAACAGATCCAGGCCATTCAGAACCCCCAAATTTGGGCCAGAGATTCAGATGAGAGTTTTGTGAGCAACCCTGTGTGAAACCCGTGCACCTCGTGTGCATTAAATATGGGGAAAGCTGCGAACAAAGCTATGAATACGCATGCTGAGAGATGCTCGGGAAACAATCATTATAAACCACCGGAGCACAGCTTGAGTGGTTTGTGATGTCACTAGAATCATGGCGTGTATTTATATCCTTGCAATTCACAATAATTTGTTCTCATTCCCTATCATCTCCTTTCACAAAATACAACATAGGGGAGAAAAGCAATCATAAATAGAATGGGATCTGATCTGACATGACATGATATAATGTATTATCTAAGTGGGGGCATTCAGAAGGGGAATTCAAGAGCTGTGGCCCATCAGCACAGGTACGGCTTGATGTGCCACAATACAAAGATGTTGCCTGCGATTTGCATTTTCCCCGAGCCTTTGTCTCTACGTTATTATTTTGCTCACTGTAAAGAGCCAGATCTTGGGCACTGCCCAGCTTAACAGATATGCTAGGGTAAATTTCTCTGCTTCCCCTGCCTCTCTTTTCTCCATGTGCTCCCTTGCCCCCTCCTTCCCCATTCAGATCCACTCAGGAGGGTTTGGGGGACGACCCAGAACAAATGTAAGTGGGGGGGGGGGATCTTACTATGTGCTTTAAAGGTAAAGGGACCCCTGACCATTAGGTCCAGTCATGACCGACTCTGGGGTTGCGGTGCTCATCTCGCTTTATTGGCCGAGGGAGCCGGCGTACAGCTTCCGGGTCATGTGGCCAGCATGACTAAGCCGCTTCTGGCGAACCAGAGCAGCACACGGAAACGCTGTTTACCTTCCTGCCGGAGGGATACCTATTTATCTACTTGCACTTTGACGTGCTTTTGAACTGCTAGGTTGGCAGGCGCAGGGACCGAGCAACGGGAGCTCACCCCGTCGTGAGGATTCGAACCACCGACCTTCTGATCAGCAAGTCCTAGGCTCTGTGGTTTAACCCACAGCGCCACCCGCGTCCCACTATGTGCTTTAGGCCTATATAAAAGTTATCTTCAGAGTGCCTGTGATAAGCTGGGGACACAGATGGGGACGTTTGATTTAAACAATGGTTGGGGAACCCTTTTCCAGTTAGAGGGCCACATTCCCTCCATAGCAACCTTCTGGGGGGCACATGCACATGCACTCAACACTTACACATCCCTCTTTGTCCACCAGGCAAGCGAGAAGCATTGTCAGAGTTCAAGAGCACATTCTAGCCAGTACGAAGAAGGAGGATACAAAGCAAGGCTGGTGTGGGTTGTGGTCTGAGGAGGCTCCCAACAGCCAGGTAGAAGCCAGGAAGTGTGCCCCCAGGTGTCAGGTTTCCCATTGCTGAATTTTATCTGTAACTTAATGATTTGGGGGTAGGAGAGGAGTTTCATCTGCAGCCAAAATTCCTTCTACCAGCAGGTTTATTTAGCTGCATACCACCCATAGATCTTCTACCAAAATCATAGTGACAGAAGGGCACACATCTAACCCATCTTCCCCTTTTGATTCTGGGGCTGATGCAATATTCAATACATCATCATAGAATTGCTGGGGGCCTAGCGGACCATCGTGTTCAGCTTCCTCTTTGCTGCAGGCAACCCAGACTTAGAGCACCCCCAGCAGACATCTGTCCAGCTTCTTGCTTTGACTCCAAGACCCATCATCCCCAACATCAAGAGAAAAGCATGTCGGCTACTACTGACCCAAACAATAAACATGATTTAATTAATGGAGGAAACAAGCAGGAAACATTTGGCGTCCCTTGACTGTTTTGAGTTAGAAAACCATCCCAAATCAACCCCTGACTTTTAAACTAAAGGCTGTCATGTGTCTCTTTGCTGCTGTTCTCTCGGGAACCTGTGTGTTTTGTTTAAGTTTTGGACAAATCTGTCTTGCAGTCCATACTTGAATTCCTTAGACATGGGGAGCATTAATTGTGTCTTTATTCCAGAATCAGTGCTCTGAGTCTGCATAAGGTAGTGTCTATGGTTTCTACTCTCTGTGCCATAGTCCTGATCCCTACATTCCTACATACAGGGTCGGCCCACCCATGAGGCAAGGTGGGGTTGCTGCCTCAGCTGGCAGGATTCACTGGGGTAGCAGATCCCAATGCCAATCTTTCTTTCCCTCTTTGTTCCTGATGTAGATCTTCCCTCACCCCTTCTTCCCTGGCGGGGAGGGCAGCACAAGTTTGGGGTCCATCTTAGGTGACAAAATGTCTTGGGCCAGCCCTGCTTACATAGCACCAGGGAGGGACTTACTCAGCCTGCAACTCCTTCTTGGAACTTTGTCTACATTGAAATACTTTATTGTCACTTGTACAACTTGTATACAGTGAGATTACACGAGCACCCTCCACTCACCTCTCTTAGTCTTAATTCCCCTCGTTTACTGATGCACACCCACCAAACCCAAAAGTCAGTTGCCCTGACTCTACATAAAGACCTCATGGCTACAACACAAGCCTAGTTTGTGTGCCCACATCTGTGTTTGTTTAATCTATTTCCTTGTTCCTCTCACCAACTGTTTTCTGTAACATCTCCCCCTAGCAAAGAGCTCTGGAGGATTTGAAAGCTGACCACACTTTGGTGTTATTTGGGCTGATTCCAAGAAATGCATTGCTTAACTGTGAACTTTGATATTTTCTTGTTCTTATGGACCAACACAGCCACCTTTGCATGCAATGTACAGCCAATTAGCATCCTGGCTTCATTTGGAATTGTACACTGAATCTATTCTCCTCCCTTCTGAGCAGAGGCAGTAGAATTAAGTGCAAAAAGTTGTTGAGTCATGCACCAGACCATTAGGTCTGCATGAGGATTGAGAGGTTGTTTACTTTTCTCTCTCTTTTTAGAAAACAGATACTATTTTCACTAATGTACAGTGGTACCTCTGGTTACGAACTTAATTCATTCAGAGGTCCATTCTTATCCTGAGGCGCGCTTTCGCTAATGGAGTCTCCCGCTGCTCATGCGCCTCTGGCATGTGATTTCCTGGGGCAAAAGTTTGCAACCAGGAGCAGCTACTTCCAGGTTAGCAGAGTTTGTAACCCAAAGCGTTTGTAACCAGAAGCGTTTGTAACCAGAGGTACCACTGTATGCATTGGGGGGGCATGCCATATTTGCTAGGGGAAGTGCATCACAAAATTTGGCAGGCTGTGGATTTTGAAGGACAGCTGTCCTTTGGTTTGCATCTTGGCTCAGGACATGTGAATTAGGTTGTTTCACTGTGAAACCTAACGTGGTACCTAACGTGGTGCCCTCCAGATGTTGTGGCCTCAATCAGCACAAGATGATGGGAATTACAGTCCTGTGGCATCTGGAGGGTAGCATGTTGGCTACCCTTGCTCTGCGGAGTTGTGATACTCCTGTACGAAGGTGAAATCCAATAACTTGCATCTCTTAAAAAAGGGTCACACCTGAGATCCCCTCCCTAATCTTCCGCGGCAGGAGGTGGCTGCTATCAAGTGCTTTTGTCTGTGTCCCCTATCAGAGCTAGCTTGCTCTTCACCTTGCCTGTGGTGATGCTGGACTTTATCTTCCATGTCTGAACTTGTAATCCTGGATTATCTCCTTCATTTAAATATACACCTCAAACTTGTTCAGTCGTGCGGAGTTCTCGATGCGGCTCTATCCATGGACTTTGGTTTCAGCCCGGAGGGGGAACCCACCTTCCCCTTCAACAAGATTCTTATTCCTTTCTACGGCCGTCATGATGTGAATGTGAGATACCAAGGACATAATAACTTCCATAGCAACCAACTGTGAAGACACAAACAAGAGATTATGATTCAGGTGGGGAATAAACAGCGGAGACACAGATGAATCCTTGAAGAACATGTTTTCATGCCAGTGTCCTTTGTAATAAAGAACCAGTGAACAGAAATATAGGGGAAATGTAGATTCAAAAGGGCTGAATCATTTCTCTCCATAGGTTGTTTTTCAGCTTTCCACAAGACATCAGCTGTCCTTTAAATATGCTGCACGCTATATTGCCAGGAGCAGACTAACAGATTGAAAGCTAAAGTCTCTCTCCCCCTTCCTTCCTTCCCTCCCTCCCCCGAATCTTTCAAGATATTTTAAAATGCTCTTAATTCCTTCCCTCAAAAGGCAAGGTGTATGGTTGGGGTGGGGGAGAAGAAGATACTGTAAAAGGAAAGAGTGAAAAGGAACTCAACTTTTAGAAGACATTCACATTGACAGCTGTGTGCTATTTTGTAGGACTGTATCACTGTGTATAGAGTCTAGATTGGGGGTGGATAATCTGTTCCCCCCAGATGCTCAGCCCCAGCTGTAAGCTTGGAGTGGATAGAAGCAATGTTCACAGTTCTATGGACTGAGGATTGCAGAAGCCCCCAAAATATCACATATCCATGTGTTCCTGATTCTTTGCAGCACATTTTCATGCCTCTGGTGTTCATTCCCAACATCAAATAGACAGAGGGAGGGTTGGAATCTTAAATATAGAGGGAATGTTGGATATCAGACACTTTTAGTTTGTTTCCACCCAAAGGTCCAGTTAGACTCTCTACTGTGGAGTTACTCGGGTGCTGGTGTGTCATAACAGGGCCTCCTGCATACTGGCTCCTGTTTGTGGAATGCCCTCCCTAGTGAAGCATGTTTGTCTCCCGTGCTATTAATCTTTAGGGAGAATCCCAACACAATCCTGTTTGACTGGGTTTCTGGTAGCTCAAAGAATTGTTCCTGGCAATTGTGAAATTATTTGCTGTGAGAGTAGGTGATGGCTTTTTTAGAAGTTTTTTTGTTGTTTAGTCGTTTAGTCGTGTCCGACTTTTCGTGACCCCATGGACCAGAGCACGCCAGGCACTCCTGTCTTCCACTGCCTCCCGCAGTTTGGTCAGACTCATGTTTGTAGCTTCGTGAACACTGTCCAACCATCTCGTCCTCTGTCGTCCCCTTCTCCTTGTGCCCTCCATCTTTCCCAAAATCAGGGTCTTTTCCAGGGAGTCTTCTCTTCTCATGAGGTGGCCAAAGTACTGGAGCCTCAGCTTCACGATCTGTCCTTCCAGTGAGCACTCAGGGCTGATTTCCTTCAGAATGGATACGTTTGATCTTCTTGCAGTCCATGGGACTCTCAAGAGTCTCCTCCAGCACCATAATTCAAAAGCATCAATTCTTCGGTGATCAGCCTTCTTTATGGTCCAGCTCTCACTTCCATACATCACTACTGGGAAAACCATGGCTTTAACTATGCGGACCTTTGTTGGTAAGGTGATGTCTCTGCTTTTTAAGATGCTGTCTAGGTTTGTCATTGCTTTTCTCCCAAGGAGCAGGCGTCTTTTAATTTCGTGACTGCTGTCACCATCTGCAGTGATCATGGCGCCCAAGAAAGTAAAATCTCTTACTGCCTCCATTTCTTCCCCTTCTATTTGCCAGGAGGTGATGGGCCCAGTGGCCATGATCTTCATTTTTTTGATGTTGAGTGTCAGACCATATTTTGCGCTCTCCTCTTTCACCCTCATTAAAAGGTTCTTTAATTCCTCCTCACTTTCTGCCATCAAGGTTGTGTCATCTGCATATCTGAGGTTGTTGATATTTCTTCTGGCAATCTTAATCCCGGTTTGGGATTCATCCAGCCCAGCCTTTTGCATTTCGCATGATGAATTCTGCATATAAGTTAAATAAGCAGGGGGACAATATACAGCCTTGCCGTACTCCTTTCCCAATTTTGATGATTTTTAGATGATTGCTTTTAATCTGTTCTCAGAAGTTTTAATTGTTTTGTGTTATTGCCCTTTTGGATGCCCTCAAAGTTACCCGGGCACAGGCCTGTACTGTGCATTTGCTATTCTGGCATAATATTGTAAAGTGGTAAGCTGGAGTCCTGAAAGCTTTAATCATATTCTGCTAGGGTCAGCACTATTGCAGGAATGCAAAAGAGAAAGCTTCTGACCTATGACTGACAAGTGGTTGTCTTCTTGACCCCAGTTGGTTAAGTCAAATGCTTTGACTTTGACAGGCAGGGTCACAAGACTACAGCTGCACCTGCAGTCTCATAACTCATCCCTCTGACCTTTAGGGGAGGTCCTTGGGGACCTCTGAAGTGTGGTTCACAAGGGAACGAGTAATGCACCAATTATCTTCCTCAGCAGGATACAGACTATGAATATGAGAGCTGGAAGCACTGTGAGAGGAACCCAGAGGAGATAAAGAGACCCAGGGGAGAGAGAGGGGTCCCAGGATGGTGCAATGTGTCAACCAACTACAGCTACCAGAGGTTCCTGCTGCTATCATGCCTAGGAATGAATTTTTAGCAATCAAATTTGCAAACGAATAATGATATTTGTTGGTAGCATTATGCTTTATTCTTGCTGTACATTAATATGATCTTGTAGCTTTACATCTAATTCTTGCTGTGACTGTCGACTTCACCCATAAATGTGCTTGTTGCCCCTGAATTCCTGCCCCCCCCAAAAAAGCAGCTGCCCTTGGCAGAACAGGATTTGGACAAGATAGTCTAATTTCCCCAAATTCAGCCTGGGTGGGGAAGGGCTTACCCATAAGTAGCATCATAATTCGTTTTTAACAGGTATTCATTCCTTCCCACCTTTCTTCTTGCAGTTCCTCCACAGATTATAAACATCACATCAGACATCACCGTCAATGAAGGCAGCAGCGTCACCCTTTTGTGCTTAGCCTTTGGGAGACCAGAACCAACAGTCACATGGAAGCACCTGTCTGGCAACAAAGGTAAGGTCTTGCCCAAATTTGGAGATGGGGAATTCCAAGCTGAGAAACCAGGACTGAATACAGAACGTGGTGGAAGGGACCACTGTTGAGTTGTGAGGGGTTGGAGGGCAAGAGTAAAACAAAAGGGCTTGACGAGTGCTTTTTTTTTGTGAACAGCCTGGGTGCATGTGTGGGTGACCTTTTTCTAGAATATAGTGCTTTCCACCTTTTATCTGGTGTACGACGTTGCAGCCAGTCAGCCAAGCCTCAACAGTTTTCCGGGGTAAGGGAGAGGTACGCTGCCTCCTCCCTCCTCCCTGTGCATCACAGCCGGTCATGTTATCTGTGCCGGGGATAGCCCCAGCCAATCTGTGACCAGGGTGGGTGTGGCCATGGACCATTTAATTTCTGGTCAGCCGGCCGGCTCCCACTTCCTTGCTTCTTCGTCAGATCACTCTACCCAGCCACCCTCTTTTCATGCTTCGCTCTGATATGACCTTGCTATGGCAGTTGTCGGTTGCCGTGTTGTTAGTGCTTGGTAGGATTTTCTTCCACTTGGCAAATTGGCACCGGCCATTTGGTTTTCGCCTACCTAGTAGAAATTGTCACAACTTTTGTACAGTTAGGCATTGAGTAAGCCTTTGTCTGGTTGGAGGGGAGGTTGTTGCCTTGCTTGCCCCTCCTCAGTAAAGGTATCCTGTTAAAGGGTGTGAATACTGTCTGAAACCTGGACGTGGGCTAGGGCCATGTCACAGCCCCTACGGGGACCCCTCGGGCTGCTACTATCTGACGTAAGTTATAGGGAACCCCCTATTGGTGGTTTACCCTTCCGGGGACTCCCTGCAGACAGGCAGGAGTCAATATATAGCCTGAATTCACCCCGATGCCTAAACCAGAACCGCTCACATTGGTAACCAATAAAGTTGTGGCTTATTTGAACCCATAAACCAAATATTCCATCTCTGTGTGATTTATTTTTCTCCTGGGAACTTTGTGGCTCAGGTGCCTTGGCATGTATGTCACAAAGAGGGAACCAGGGTTAAGCTGTTAAGCATTAGGTGGAATCTGCAAAGTCAAGAGCCACCGGCAATTTCCTTTGGTGACATGAGCATGTCTCTGGTTTTGCTCTCCTTTGGTTTGAAAGCGAGTTGTGCCTGTACGATGAACAGTTCACCAGGGGTCAGCAAACTTTTTCAGCAGGGGGCCAGTCCACTGTCCCTCAGACCTTGTGGGGGGGCCGGACTATATATTGAAAAGAAAAGAATGAATTCCTATGCCCCACAAATAACCCAGAGATGCTGATCAATATTCTACAGCCGTTTAAATGCATCTGTAAGAGGGAGGGGGTTGTTTTGGTTTAATTATTAACTGTGTTTTATCTTTTATTTTATTTTCTGAAGCACCCTGTGATCTTTTGATGAAGGGTAGTATATAAATTTAACTAACTATTTAATTAATAAATAATAATAAGCCTTTGTACAGTAGGATATATTCCTGCCACATGAAAGCCACAGGCTTTGATATCACACACATAAACAAACAAACAAACAAACACAGACACACACACACCTCCATCCAGCTTGTAAGAGGCATCATTATAGTTTCGGCTAAGCAAAATCACTTGAGGAAAGGATAGCAGCCCTGATTTTTTATTTATTTCAATGTTATTTACATATTCTTGTTATTATTACTATTATTATAGTCATACCTTGGGATAAATAAGTATTTTCAGGTTGCGTTCTGTGACAACCCGGAAGGAACGGAGAGCGTTACTTCTGGGTTTCGCCGCTCGCGCATGCGCAGACAGTCAAAATGACGTCACGCGCATGCGAGGAAGCGGCGAAACATGACCCGTGCACATGCAGACGCGCTGTCCCGTCTTACATTATGTTCAGGATGCGAACGGGGCTCCGGAATGGATCCTGTTCGCATCCCGAGGTACCACTGTATCTGGAAGCAAGTAACACAGAAATTAGCACTGAACTTTTGTTATATTCTGCTGAATTTCCCAAACTGTGTTGTGTGAAAGCACAAATTTAATGTGGAGTTTAACAGTTAGGGAAGCACTGCAAAAAAGGGGAATAAACTGTGGTATGCATGCAGCCATTGTCTTTTTAAAACAAGTCTAGAACACAAACAAAAAACTCCTGGCTCCATCCAGATACAGTTAAGTCCAATGCCACCTAGTGACTAAGCTATATAACTACACTATCCATACACCCGTGGATATGGCTCTGGCCATTTGCCAGAAGCTTGCTTTTTAAAAAAAGAAGAAGAAAAAGTCCATGTTGTTTAGGCATGGAAAGTCACGGTTCGCTCCAGCACTTTCCCAGCTTCCGAGGGTTATTGTTCAGTGTCACGATTGCAAAGGAGCTTTACAAAGTCTTTGCATAAAAAGTGCTTAAGTAAACAAAAGCGACAGCTACCTTGAAGAGGAAAAAACCTGCTTTCGGGAAAGAGCTCCTTGTTTCTTCGATAGCCAGAGAAAGAAATGGATTATCTTTGGAAACATGCTCAAAGCGAGGAGCTCGCTTTTATAACAACAACAATGCATCATGTCTGTGTCTCTGGCTCCTTCTGTCCCAAGGCACTCTGTGGAGAGACACTGAAGATTAGAGACTCTTAGCCTTCTGCAAATTGGGTCAAAGGCACCCCCGCCTCACCCCCTTGCTCTACCCACCCATCCCTGTGCAGTGCTGCAGTGTTTTCGAAATCTTTGTCTGGGTTCAATTTTTCTTGGTATATAATCCTACTTGATACATTTAACCCTTTGTCAGTAATTGGAGCAGAAGAGGCATATTTCATTCCTGACATGTGACTGATCCTTCTTGTAAGGTTAGCCACCATCGTCATTCTGGGTAGCAAACGGAGGCAGGCAAATCTGTCCATTTCGTTTTCACTCCATTTCTCATTTTTCTAACCTCTCCACATTTCCACATCATTTTTTGATTTATTTTTTTTAAAGTCCTCGTGAAAATTCATCAGCATTCTGGCACACACTTCTCCTAACTATACACATGTTTGTATACAATTCTGCCCAATATACACATATTTGCAAAGCAACTTTTCTTAACATGATGTGTTGTTTGCAGCAACATACATTTTTATGCACACTCCCTCCCATACATGCAGTTTTCTGCATATTACTTGGCTGGAGAACTGTATTGCAAAATTCAGAGAAGAGCAAATTTTTGAATGACAAATGCATTTCAACTCTTGTATTGCATCAGAAACTGTGGCTGAGATATATCTGCTTTTAAAGACAAACTGAAATTGAATTTCTCCCTTCCCTATTAGCAATGCATTGCCCCCATGGAACTATCAGTAATGCCATACAAGCTGCCTGAAAAGGCTGTTTCTTTGCTCACCACCACATTCTCTGCAGTGCACAGCTGCAGAAAAGGATGTGGGATGCTCCCTCACTTCATATGGGATGGTGATGAGATCAAACAGTCTTGCCCAGCACCCTCTTGAATTCCATATGGAGCCAGAGAACAGGCCTGAGCAGACATCAGGCTTGCAGGATCTACACACAAATGATAAAACATCTAAAAGCAGTTCCACTGCAGATGCAGACTGGTAAAGATATTTTCCTAAAAGGCTTGTTGGAAAAGGAAGGTCTTAAGTAGGTGCCAAAAAGATTGTGCCTGCTAAAGAGTAGCTCCTAAGGGCAGAATGGAAATAATAATAATAATAATAATAATAATAATAATAATAATAATAATAATAATAAATTTTATTTGTACCCCGCCCTCCCCAGCTGGAGCTGGGCTCAGAGTGGCTAACGTCGTATGAATAACACAGTATACATAAAAACAGGCATCAATTAATTAAAATACACCTTACAATTAATTCAGACAAATTAAAATCTGGACAAATGGCAGTTATCAGGTTAAGATTGAGAGCAGTTAATACTTGCCAGGACCAACTGTTCTCACTGATCATATAAGGACCTGTGAACAGGCTAGGAGGCCTCCTTCATGCTTGTTCTTATACAAAGGAAAATAGGTCAGACTGCACCCTGGCCAAAGACAGTACCGGCAGGAGGACCACAGTTGCAGAGTACAGTATCTATAAGGTATATAATTAGGTGTCAATTAGGTATATCAGACAATGAAAGATGATGTCCCAAGCTGCGTTGGGACATGAAAACTAGCCCCTTCAACTTAGGCCAGTAGCAAACCAACAGCTAATTTTGTTTCATTTAAAGCCCAAGGTCCACCAACCAGAGCCACACACAAAATTGTGGCTAGGCAGTGGTTTTTCCAAAACCAGGGAAAGATATATCCACCTTTGAATCAAGGATGGAGAACCTGCAGACCTCTCAATGTTGTTGGATTCCAGCTCCCATCAGCCAGTGGTCAGGACTGTAGGGACTGTACTCCAACAGCATCATATTACCCAACCTTGCTTTCGGTCTTAACACATCAATATATTTACTGACTACAAGATTTCCAAACCAAATTTTGCATCATGTCCAAATGCCTTAATGCAATTTTATAGTTATCATTCAAGACAACCACCCGCAATTAATAGGCATTGTAACAATAACATTGGGAAGATGCTTGACTTACTATGAACATGAAGGCTGTGGAATTTCTGTTGGTGATGTTGGACCAAACATACATGCTTATATGCACTTTCAGACTTTGTTGATGGTGTGAACATGATCTCACCTCTCCCTTTGGTGAAAATGGTTTCAACACTGAGAGCAGGGCTAATGTGGAAAAGGCTTTCAAAATTACTATGGCTGCCCATCAGTCAGCGGGCTTTAACAAAATATTGGGATTATTACCTTGCTGCTCCAATGCTAATCTTTCTTTCAAAGTACAATTGTGATAAACCCTTTTGTATTCCTTTCTGCTTCAGTGATATCTCTTAATACACCCTTTTCAAAAGTATGACTGTTGGGATTTTAAGTTATTGGGATAAAATGATTTGAATCTAAATTACCCAAATCATGATATTGAGACTTACTAAAGGATTTAAAAAAAATAATCAGAGATCAAAGTCAGGTCATTGGCCTACTTACCCCACTGAGGCCTCTCAGAGTTATTCACCTGATTGATGGGTAGAGAAAGGCTGAACTCACAGAGCAGTTTATTCTGTTTTCATGACTTTTCCCTGTTAAATTCAACTTTACATTTGAGCTTCCACACAACACAAAAGCCACTTCTGGAACTATAGTAGAATAGAGTGCAAGTTTAGTGCTCATTTCTGTGGGTTCTTTGCTTCCAGGGGAAATTTTTTTGCAAATAATATGGAAATGCCTGATAAAATTACCCCAGATTCTGCTATAGTTCCACATTTTGTATTTTGCGACAGCTCAAATATAACATGAAAATTATTAGGGAAAAGGCACGAAAACAGAATAAACTGCTAAGCGAGTGCAGACAAGATAGTGTTTCTGCAGATACGTGTTTGTTTCACTGCTGCTGCAAGTGGCAGTAGCAGCAAAAAACTGTGTTGGCAGTTTGGTCACCATCTTGCATCTTACACATTCAGCCTGAGGGTCTTGCTCCTTTCTGGGCAATCTTCCAACCCAGAGTCACCAGGGTCCTGTTCTCGGACCATCATTGTTCAACACCTTTATAAAAGGCTTGGGTGGAGGAATTGATAGTAAGCTCATTAGATATGCAAATGGAACCAAACTGGGATTCAACATTGAATCGGGATTCAAGATGACCTTAACTGATTGGAGAACTGGGCCCAAACTAACAAACTAACAAAATGAATTCCAATAGAGACGTATGTCAGGTTCTGCAGTTAGGGAGGAATAACCATCTGCACCAGTGTAAGACTTAGGGCACCTGGGTTGCCCTTGGTACATGTGGAAAGGATCTAGGGGTTTGTAAAGACTACAAGCTTAACATGAGTCAACAGTGTGATGCAGCAGCAAAAAAAAAAGTTCATGCTATTCTAGGCTGCATCAACAGAAGTATAGATTCCAGCTCAAGGGACATAATAGTATTGCTTCATTTTGCCTTGGTCAGGCCAAACTTGGCATACTGTGTCCAGTTCTGGGCACCATCATTTAAGAAGGCTATTGACAAGCTAGAACATGTGCAGAGAAGGGCAACCAAGATTTTCAAGGATCTGGAAACCAAGCCTTATGAGGAACAGTTGAGGGAACTGGGAATGTTTAGCCTGGCGAAGAGGAGACTGAGAGGAAATATAATACAGTGGTACCTCTAGTTACGAACTTAATTCGTTCCGGAGATCAGTTCTTAACCTGAAACTGTTCTTAACTAGAGGTGCGCTTTCGCTAATGGGGCCTCTTGCTGCCGCTGCACCGCCGGCACACGATTTCCGTTCTCATCCGGGAGCAAAGTTCTCAACTCGAGGTAACTCTTCCAGGTTAGCTGAGTTTGCAACCTGAAGCGTTTGTAACCTGAGGCGTTTCTAACTTGAGGTACCACTGTAGTCATTTTCAAATATCTAAGGGGTTGTCACATGGAAGATGGAGCAAGCTTGGTTATTCCTTCTCTGGAATATTTGGTTACTCCTTCTCTGGAGGATAGAACCAAAGCCAATGGATTCAAATAACAAGAAAGGTGATTGCAACTAAACAATAGGAATAACTTTTTGACAGTAAGAGGTGTTTGGCAATGAAATGGACTCCCTTGGGAGGTGGTGGACTCTCCTTCAGTGGAGGTTTGTAAGAAGATGTTGGATAGCTATCTGTAAGGGATGCTTTAGTTGAGATTTCTGCATTACAGGAAGTTGGACTAGATGACCCTTGGGATCCTTTCTAGTTCTACAGTTTATATTATTATACAATTTATTATACAGTTTGTATTATTGTATTCTGGGAATGGCCAGCTTCTGAATGTTAGAGGGCTACTCTGTTCTGCTGGCAGTAATCCTGTAGCCAACACTATATCCAGCCTTACCAATGGACTCCTTCACGAGTGGGTGGACTCTGAAGTCAAGTTGCCACCATCTCACAGGACTAAGCACATGAGTAGTGTTTCCATTAAAAAATCTGTACATGTAAACACTTATTACACCCAAAATGGGTGAGGGAAGGGAGAAGTGTGGAATATCAAGTGGAGTCAGATTTGCTTTTGTACTTGTTTTGTTTTGCAGCTACTGAACGCAACTGCTATAAATGCAGCAGCATTCAATATCAATCAAGTACATTTCCAGAATGAACAAATAGTCAAAACTGACATTCACAGAACAAACAATGGCAAACATCAATGCAATACACAGCTCCTAGTAATTCAACACACTACCGATAAAAAAGCCGACTATTGTAGCAGCATTAAAATCGCAAGCTACAATTCATTTGCACAAAATCATCAGCAGAACTCAGCAGCCGCAAAACATTTATAAAAATAAAATTATAATGCCCATTCCTAACATCTTGAAACTATTTTTTTTTTTTTTTTTTTTTTTTTTTAATCCTTGCTAGTGCACCTCTCTGGGCAAATATTTTCCCGCACCCTGATTAAAATTTGGTAGGACCATTGAGAAGACAAATAAATTTGATCTGGGAAAGTGAATCTGTCTGTGGGCTGCCACTTGAAGCCATCCTTCGCTTGCGCTGTAAAAGCACATAGCACATGCTCAGCGCTTAGAAGAATATGAGTTGGAAAGCATAATACATCAGAAATATGTATAACAACCGTCTCCTTTTTTTACCTCTGCAGTCACTGAAGCGAAACATCTTTCAGATAGTAGAAATCCCTGGTATGTATTTAGTTGATCCTAAATACATATTTATATAAGCCTAAAGATTTTTTCAAAGGCATCTTGGCTTCTGGTAAATGTTTTAAGGAATATATATATATGAATATAACCCCAGGCCAACCACAGCAACTGCTTCCATACCTTGTGTTATATTCATGGCAGAAAAACACGGGAAAATGGGGGAAGCCCTTGTTCCTGACTGTTCCTTAACTCAGCTAATCTCTCATACATGGTTTTTTCCCCCACCAATCTAATCTTAATTGATTCCAAAGCTACTGTACCACAAAGGAGGTTGAAATGTGCCTTGGGGAAAATTGCCACCACACTGCAGGGATCTTTGGAGCCAGTGTGGTCGTGGTAGTTAAGAGTGCTGGATTAGAAACAGAGAGACCTGGGTTCAAGACCCCACTTAGCCTCGCAGGCTGATTCTGGTCATGGTACACACATGACATGCATGCTCTCCCTCTCCCTCTAAATTTGTCTGTCTGTCTTTCTCTGTGTTAGCCTAACCTAACTCCGAGGGTCATTATGAGGATAAAATGTGGAAGCAGAACTATGTACACGATCCTAAGCTTTCTGGAGGAAGGGCGATATAAATTGTGATCAGTAACAATCATTTTGATGTGGTTTGAAGAAAGTTATGCTCTGGATTCTTTTCCTTCCTTCCTTCCTTCCTTCCTTCCTTCCTCCTGCCTCCCTTCTTCCTCCTGTCTCCCTTCCTTCCTTCCTTCCTTCTTTCTTTCCTTCCTTCTTTCCTTCCTTCCTTCCTTCCTTCCTTCCTTCCTTCCTTCCTTCCTTCCTTCTCCCTCCTGTCTCCCTTCCTTCCTTCCTTCCTTCCTTCCTTCCTTCCTTCCTTCCTTTCTCCTGTCTCCCTTCCTTCCTTCCTTCCTTCCTTCCTTCCTCACCCCACTCCCTTTTCTATCATTTTTTTTTTTTTTCATTTCCACTTAGGCTCCCTGCTGGGACTGGAAATTGCACAACCTCTCTAAAAGGATACTTTATTGAGTCTTAATAAACCCAAGTCATCTTGACAAACATTAGCAAATTCAGGTTTGCAGCCTCTCCAGGGAGATCGGAAAATATTATTGTCTGTATTTAGCAGATGGAGAAACAAGGCTCCGTGGAGAGAAGTGACTAATTCAGAGCTGCACAGTAAGCAGCTGCTTGGGAGCTGAGGCATGGGAATTCCTGGTAGGGTGACTGGATCCAAAACCTCCTTATATAATCGCTCTGCCTTCTCTCTCTAACATACACACATCTAGAATGAAGCTGCAGGGCTTCGGGGGTGTGTGTGTGTGTGTGTGTGTGTGTGTGTGTGTATGTGCGTGGCATTTGATAGCCCCACATCTTTTGCTCCAAGGATCACTCCCACTTAATGCAAACAACAGTCTTGTGCAGTTGGATGGACTGGGAGAAAGTTGTTTCATGTATAGACTGGCAACGACTTGTCAGTCTCTCAGTTTCTCAACTCCCCTCCCGCCCAATCCACATTTCCACATTAGTTTGTGGGTATTTTCAAAAAGTGCTCATGAAAATCCATCAACATTTTAGTGCAAATTTCCCTAATGTGTGCATTTTTGTGTACAGTGCTGTCTAATATACTGCCCCCCCCCTTTTCTGCAAAGTTACTTCCTCCAGCATAATGCATTTCTGTATGTTGCTTCACTCACTTGTGCATACCTAGGCATCCTTTACTGCAATATATGCATTTTTGTACCCATTACTTGGTTAGCAATGTGTGTTTCGAAAACTAGAGAAGTGTTGAGTTTTGAGGATGGCTATTCTCACATCCTTTCAGAAAGCATGGATTTGTCAGATGTGATTTAAATGCAAATTTACTTGTTTTCTCTCCCATCCCTATTAGCACTGCCATTTGGGATTTGAACCCAGGTTTCAGTCTAGATCCAACAGCTTCCCCACCGTACTACCCTGGCTCGTGGCTGCTGACACAGATTGCTAAAAAGAGCCCTAGCACTTTGGAATCAAGCCTCTAGTTAGCAGTGATTTTGATGCTTGTGTGTGCTTTAAGGAAGAGTTGGAGCAGGAGGGCTGACAATGGCCTGTGCCCCACCTCTAACAAAACACAACTACCCATTGCCACAGATGCTTCTAATTCATGGACTCTCTTTTTTCTCTCAGAGCAAACTGTAGCGCTATAATGGAGCTTAAACACTGCGTAGATTTCAGCATAGTGTAGAAAACAGCTTCCTATGTTGCTTTGATAGGTAGCTGTAAGACCAGGTCAACATTCACACCATGCAGAAGGCTGGAGGACCCATGCAGTGCTACCTTGGTTCTCAAACGCCTTGGTTCTCAAACGCCGAAAACCCAGAAATAAGTGTACCGGTTTTTGAACGTTTTTCGGAAACCGAACATCTGATGCGGCTGTCAGCTATTGTTTCCAGGGCACCTGCACCAATCAGAAGCTGCACCTTGGTTTTTGAACATTTCAAAAGTCAAAGAGACTTCTGGAATGGATTAAGTTTGGCGCTTTTGTTTTTGCTATTTATTTTGCATTTTTGTTTTTGAGGCTTTTTCCGGCTAATTTGTTTTTGTGACTGTGTGGAACCCAGTTCAGCTACTGATTGACTGATTGATTGTGTGACTGTGGAAATGGATAAAAGCCCCCCCCCCCATCCAAACAATGACTATCATTAACGCTAGTAAGGAAAAAAAATAATTTTGATTTTTTATCATCTACAATACTGTATTTATTTTATAGTGCAGTACATTGATTATTGCTTTCATTTTATGGATCAATGGTCTCATTAGATAGTAAAATTCATGTTAAATTGCTGTTTTAGGGGTTGTTTTAAAAGTCTAGAATGGATTAATCCATTTTGCATTGCTTTCTATGGGAAAGTGTGCCTTGGTTCTGGAATGCTTTGGTTTTGGAACAGACTTCTGGAACAGATTAAGTTTGAGAACCAAGGTACCACTGTATTCCCCAGCCAGAGCTACAATTCCCAGAGTGGTTTAGCAATCACTCCCTCTTACTAGGGAACTCTGCCACTCTGTGAAGGGAATAGGGGATCCATTGACAACTCTCAGTACCCTAGGCAAACTCTTTGAAGTGGTATCGTAGTGCTTTAAATGTATGGTGTGCATTACTCAAGGGACTGAATTTGGTTCAGGGTCCACCAATTGATGAACCTTACGTAAACCACTGGCTATTCTTAATTGAAGAAGAACTTTCACAAGTTAAACCTAATTGGATAGAAAGTTCCCCTCTGTGTGTGTGTGTGTGTCCTGTTTCTTCTTCCAGATCTTACTCATCAGCCTTTACCAAGAGATATTTTGGGTTGTGCAGCTGCATCACACCTTCTCCAATTTATTCTCTGCTGTGTCACTCCCTGAATTTAAGATGTTCTGAAAAAGATTTTTTTCTTCTTTTCCCTCCCATTCATTCTTAAGGGGGAGGCAGGGGGGACAGGATTGAAGCTATTAGTTTTTGCAGCCGCTTCTAAAGGTAGCAGATGCACCAGAAAAGCTCTTCAGCAGTGGTGCTTGTTTGGGCGTGTGTGTGTGTGTGTGTGTGTGTGTGTGTGTGTGTGTGGAATCGCTCAGGTTTAGGAACAGTTTCTTCCAATGGACCACTCCTCCATTATTTCTGATCAGGGATTTTTAAAATAAAGGGTGGGTTTCATTTATTTTTGCAATTAGGCTACACTAATTAAAATCAGGCAAGGTCTTAGACTGGGCCAAACACCCCTCCCCCCATATATCAACCCATTTCTCTCCCTCATCTAAAAAAAAAAATAGAATAATTAATTTTTAAAACATTTTTCATCTTACCTTTCAATATGAGGTTACGAAGCACTTTAATCTACTTTAAATTTGCAATGCCTACTACAGAATAATGACAGTCTGGACTCTGGAGGTGACTGTAGACCCACCTTCCCTCCTTCCATCCTTCAGCCACCCTTCTACTTTTTTAAAAATTAAAAAAATAGTACAATTCCCATGGACATTGTACCCCAAGAATATAACCAGGATGCTGAAGCATATTTAAGCACACAATAATTATAATTTCCTTGATCATCCACCAATCTTTGTGTAACCCAATCTTCACACCCACCACTGCAAAAAATGGAAGAAAACTCTGTGCTAAATAATTCTGTCCAAACAAATGAAGCTTGAGCTCTTCCACTGATTCCCATTCCTCACCTCTCCACCCTGCACCTAATCCTTAGCACGCTGGATCAGTGGTGGATCTTCCAGCTATTGCTGTACTCCAACTCCCATAATCCCTGGCTACTGGTCATGCTGCCATGGCTGATGGGAGCTGGAGTCCAACAATAATTGAAGGGCCACAGGTTCCCAACCTATGCTCTGGATTGCTCTGCTCCTTCTAGAGATGCAACATACAGAGCTGTTTTTAAGTGTTTCCCAAATATGACAACAGGTGGTGGACCATTATGGTGGACCTGCAAACAAACAATTAAAAAAAATCAATTAAAGAAATTAAACAAGTAATTTATAGTGGGAGGTCACAACTGAAGGTGTGGCAGAAAATGGTGAACACCATTGTCTGTTGCTGGGGCAGAGGCCAAAGTTTTTAAGGCGGGGGCTCAGCCCCCGCAACATCACGCAGGACACGCAACATCAGCCCCCTCAATTGCGGTTGCAATCCAGCACCTATTGGTCTGTTGGCAAACGGCAAACCAGTCAGTGCTTTGCTTGGGGGATCTAGATGAGCAGGACCCCAAAGCTGTGCCATATCAGGCTTCACTTCTGCAGTCACAATTAAACCGGAGCTCTGTACTTTGCAGTCAGAATCAGGCTCCACAATAGTCCTCCTCTTCCTCTCTCTCTCTCTCTCTCTCTCTCTCTCTCTCTCTCTCAGTATTACATTCCTTTCCCCCTCCAGCCTTTGCAGTGTGGAAGTATACAATGAAAAATGCCTGTGTGCTTAGAGGTCTGCCCCACTCCTACCATTTCCTGCCTCATTTGGGGTTTTTTTCGTTGATGCTGCAGTGCCATTCAACCAGCTCTTTTCCTGCCCATTCTAACGCCTAATCACAGTGTTAGGGATGACCTAAGCCAAGAAAAAACAGCAACAAGCCAAGTGACTAACAAGAGGCACCCAGTACAGCCACTTGTCACATCAGCTAGGTTTTTCTCGCAGCCTCTTCATATATATATATATATATATATATATATATATATATATATATATAGTCTCCAAAGCTACCAGACTCTGTTTCTTGTCTGAGAACCTGTTTAGGGGCTAATTAAATCCTCCAAGAGCAGGAGCGAGGTGCCATAGATGAGAAATCAAGGTTATTCATCTCTTCCTTTGTAAAACAGTTGTGGACAAGCAAGCTGTTCCTCGCAGGTTTTGTGGGAGGGTTGTTGGGGTTTTTTTTTGCAAAGAAATGTCTGCTCACCAACACGGCTGCTGCTACCGCTGCTGCTTCCTGGATACGTGAAATGTAGGCAAGGTCTAGCTGTATGCTTTTTGCCAGATGGGCACCCATATGTTTTGCCTCTCTCCATGCATCCGTTTCAGCTTTGGCAGGCACATATGCCAGGCTTTTTGTGTGCATGCGTGCCTGTCTTCGTGGGGGGATTTTGCCGTGCTTAACGATATTAAAACTAATTTCATCTATGCTCCGTTTGGGGCTGCTTGATTTGGTTCCGAACTCTTGAGAGCACATTTCTTTGGAGATTTCCTGCCACTTCCAGAGTTGCACAGCCTATTTGCACCTCTGTAATAGCCTTTTGCTGTCTAAGTTCAGAATGTTTCGTCCGTTTCCCATCTCAAGAGTCCCAGCACAACATCAGGCAGAAATCAGACCAGTTAGATTAATGTTCTGTCCATTTGATCTCAAGAGACCGTATCTGTTTCATCCGCCTGCCATGAAACTCTCTGGCTGACCTTGAACCTTAGCCTAACCTACCACGCAGGGGACTCAGCTTTACAGCTGCAAATAAAACAGTTTAAGTGTGCTTTAAGTGCAACATACAATGTGACACTAGATGGTGATGGCGAGCCATATGGAAAATTCAATGTATTTTTTAAAAAAGACGCTTTAAAACAACAACAACTTTTTTTATATGTGTGTAGGTTCCACCACAGTTGTTTTGAGGTTAACATTGGGAAGGGGGAGAACTGAGCTCCTTGAAGAAAAAGAAGGATATGAATAAAAACATACTATGACAATACATTTTGTTAGCAGGTTAAGTTTACACTGGGGATGGGGCAGATATTTGATTCAGTTTGCATTTAAAGGCGAGCTTACCTAATCAACATTTTCCCAGACAATGTGTGATCGGAAATCCAGCCATTGTTCAAATTTCACATATCTCTGAATTTTGCATTGCCATTCTTCAGCCAAGTACTGTGCATAAAAATGCATATATTAGGTTAAAGTGTGCATGCAAATGTGTATATTAATGACTACCACATAGAAAAAGAACATTATATTAAGTAAAATCGCTTTGCAAAAATGTGTATATTCGGCAAAAGTGCATGCAAAAGTGCAATTTGGGAGAAATTTGCACTAAAATGCTGATGGATTTTCATGAGGACTTCTCTCTCAGACACTATTTATCACAAATTGATATAAGACTGGAAAATACATAAAATGAGAGAAACTAAAATGGACATATTGTCGTCCCTAATAGATACTCCTTCAGCACAACTCAGACGCAATTACCTTCCGTTATTGTCTTTAGAGATGATAATCTATGAACAGCAACACTTCCGTACCCTCAGATCTTCCCTTTTTCACAGCCAAGTTGGCCATTCTGTTTCAAGAACTGCTGGAACCACTTCCTATTGTTTGGTTGCTGTGAGAAGAGGATGCTGTACTAGGTGGGCCTTTGGTAGGGCTGGCCTGAGATACGTTGCCATCTGAGGCAAAGGATGAGGTGACTTTCCCCCCACCCCATGTAGATAATCTGGCCGGACTGGCGGATGAATCTAATTTCAACTCTGATGATGGAACAGCATCCTCTTCCACACTTCTGGCTAGCTTAGGGTATATGCAAGGCAGACCGCATGTGACAAACACAGCATTCTCTTCCAACACCTTGATGTCCTGTCCCATCCAAAACATGTCGACAGAGGCTCTTACTTGTGAGTAAGAAAGAGATCTATATCCAGAGTAGTAGTGGCCTAGGTTCAGCAGCAAGCACGGATTCTAAGAGTAAAGATTCCAAAGCATAAGAGCAAATGAAGAGATTCAGAAATAAACAGAAGCAACAAATATGTCCAACAGTTGTCATGCACTTGCTGCCAAGCTTTTGGGGGATGAGGTGTGGCGAGCTCACCTGCTTTACAGGAAAGCCACACAGGCAAACACGCTTCATCTGAGCAGTTGCATCTGATCCCATCGATGAAGGTGGTGCCTGGTTCTTGGTGCCAAGATTGCCGTCACCTCCCTTAGCTGGTCAAAGTCACCCCTCCTCCACAATGACGCTCTGCACTTTGCAGGAGGAGCAGTGGAGAGAGCCAAGAGACCAGCTTCACCCTCCCTGATGCTTGGGGTGAAAACGAGAGAACCTCCATCCTCCATCCTGGGGTATCAGCCTTCAACCCTGCTTCATCTCCTCCCTCTGCATCCTCATCCACATGGAGCTGCCAAACCAAACCAGAGGTCAATGGGCTCATGACAATTGCCAGCATTCCCTTCCCTTCAGCAGCTGCCACCGGAGGCAGCTTCCTCACTCTGCCTAATAGTAGGACCGGCTCTGGCATTTGACTTTTACATCTCCCCATGGTGGCCAGATATTCCTCGCCCACTTGGAAGAGGTCTTCCTTTTGCAAAGCTCTTCCTCTTCATAGTGGCAGCTATGCAGTCACACCAAGCTAATTCCCTTCTCATGCTGAGCTGCGAAGCCAGAAGGATGTAGGAAAAGGAAGTGACGGATGGGGTTGTTTTTTAAAAAAGCTCTTGGAGGGAAAGGATTTTAATTGGAAGAGAATATTCATATTGGCTAATTGTGCATTGTAGACTCTAAGGAGCGTGCTCCAGTCTGGGATCAAGGCTGTGTCTTAGGGTGAGGGTGGGACATGAGGGTGGAGGAAGAAGAGCCCCATTAATCGGAAGAACCTTGAGAGTTCTTTTGTGTCTTGCAGCCTTTTGCAGCCGAAGGGGCTCCATGGGATCTTCCTCACACAAGGAAGAGCAGGCAGGTTGGCAGGTGGATGGGTAGATTTATTCTGCTGAATCCAGTGCAGGCAGCAGTAGCCTCAAGGTCCCTCCTTGGTGCTTGCAATTTGCTCCTTGCTAGCCAACGGGTTGTCATTAGTCAAATGAAGAGTGATTATTAAGGGTCCTCTTGCGCTCTTAGGTGGCAGCAGCCCAGCTCCGCCATGACTTATTAGCGAGCAGCAGACCTCCTGGAGGGCCTGGACGGCTGAGTGTTTCTCTTAATGAATCTCTGGGTTGTTTTGCTTCTTAAGTGAAGCGTTTGGATAATGAAATAGCCAATATCTCCTTAATCCATCTCCCTCTTCCACCTCTCTGCTGCCTCGCCCCCCCTCCTTTTCCGCCGTCAGCTCCCGCAAAGCAAAGACTCCTTTCTTCATCCCTTGAGCAGGCATTGTACACACAGCTGAGTGCATGTTTATCACTGGGCAAAACATGGCTCAGGCAGATGTCGGTAGCCACCAGTAAAATCGACCTTCCCTTACCCCACCGCTGCATGGCTTGGTGGAAAGGTTAAAGAGAAATATAAGTCGGCTGTCAATTCATGTTATAAAAGCAGCTTGTTAATGGACACTGCCACTGAGCTGCCTGGAAGTACCATTTGACGATATGTTTCCTGAACAATATTGGTAAACTCTGGGGGAAATGGTCTTTGTTTTTTTTAGGCAGCAGATTGCCATGGCAGCGAAGGAGTGGGGGAATTGTGCCTGTACGCTCCCAGGCAACCTGCTGCATGGGATTTTTCAAGCCCTGGTTAGTAACAGCAGCTCCAGCGGTATAGTGACTTCATCAAGTGAAGGTGATAGATGATCTTCCAGCATCCCTGAGAACACCAAGAACACCAGCCAAACAAGGACACATGCAAATTTTTTAGCCTAGTTCAGTTTGTTTTGATCCACCTCTCTGCAGGGCAAATGGATTTTTTTTGTCCTGGTGTACTCATGCAGCAGAATGAGCTGGTGAAGTCCTGAGTGGACTGTACCAGATTGCAAGTGGGGTGTGTGTGCATTTTGTTGTATCCTCCCCAATTTGAAAAATAAATAAATAAGCAAAGCTCCCTGCCAGCCTGTGGACTGCTCTGCTAGTTTACTACTTGCAGGGAATTTTGTGTTACCAACCACCCTCCCACCAGCATGGTCAGAAATGTGAGGGGGTGTTGTTCTGAAGGGACAAACAGATATCTAATCATGCTGGCATATTTGCTGTCTGTTGGGTGGCTTCCCACTTGAAAGGGGGGTGGCGGATGGAGAATTGCACCTGCTGTATAAACTAGAAACGGACATGGGTGGCGCTGTGGGTTAAACCACAGAGCCTAGGACTTGCCAATCAGAAGGTCGGCAGTTCAAATCCCTGTGACGGGGTGAGCTCCCATTGCTCGGTCCCTGCTCCTGGCAACCTAGCAGTTCGAAAGCACATCAAAATGCAAGTAGATCAATAGGTACCGCTCCAGCGGGAAGGTAAACGGCGTTTCCATGCGCTGCTCTGGTTCGCCAGAAGTGGCTTAGTCATGCTGGCCACATGACCCGGAAGCTGTACACCTGCTCCCTCAGCCAATAAAGCGAGATGAGCACCGCAACCCCAGAGTCAGCCACGACTAGACCTAATGGTCAGGGGTCCCTTTACCTTTACTTTATAAACTAGAAATCTCCTCTGAATTCAACAAGACAAGGAACAAAAAGGAGATGGATCCCTTGCAAATGTCATTACGGATGTTTCTCTGTCTTTCTATTCTGCTGCCTGCTTAGCTGCCCATTATGGGGGGGACAACAGTTAGCATACCACCCTAATTCCCGCCTTGCATTTGCATGCTGTAATTGACCCTCCAGAACAGCTTGCTTGCCTGTACATAGAGCAAGGGGTTGTGTTATGCAGCTAAGAACCCTCTCCTGGGGGCCCCACCCCATTTAAAGAAAACTCTTGCCTTGCTTAACTCAGCTCCTAGATGTAATTAGAACTGCCTGCATATTTTATTATTTTTTGCCGCACCCCACACTCCAAACAAACGGCTGACATTACGGGGATGGTGTCCCCATTCTGTCACAGGGATCAGGAGAGTGGGCAGGCGGGAGAGCAGCAGTGCTCTAGGAAAAGGTGGAATTGGGAGAGGACGTGGACACGTCTGAATTTCCCCGGTGCCTTCCCAGCTCTAGAATAAAGAAGAGAGCACCTGTGTCAATCCCAAACTGTGGGCCCCCTGCTAATGCGCTCTGAGAAGTGAAGATTAAAGGGTCTCGTGAGCCCCGTGTGCTCACCCCCAGAGGGAAGGTTCCTGCTGCCTCCCTGCATGATGGATTGCTTTCCCCTTGCTCCTTCCAATTAGCTGGCACTGTGGACAGGCAATTCAGCTTGTCCCTGTGTTAGATATAATTAGAGTATTCCATCACTTCTGGTTTAGAAACCTTGCAGAATCACCATCTTCCCCTCAGGGGACTCTGCCTATCCCGTCTCTGCATGAGTTACTGTTCTGGGTTTGCCATCCTCCAACCAGCTTGCATAAAAGAGGGTGGGATATGTAACCTTGGCTGGTTCTCTGGGATCATTCATTCGCTTCCTATTTAGAGAGGCACAACGGAATGAATGTCCCCCACTGTGTACCTCTAAGTATCACCTCTTTGGGGTGCTTCCTTCCAGTGAAGAGGTGTACCCACATTGTGGTGCAGTGGTTAGAGTGCTGGTTCACACGAATGATAAAAACAACAAACTTATCAGTAAGAAGAATTAACAATAAAAATAATGTAAGACGCTTGAGCATTTTAAATAGCAATAAACTAAAAAAAAAACAGATTAAAACTCACGTAAATTTTCTAAACATCTAGCTAGGCTTGTCTAAACCGGAATGTTTTTAGCAAGCACCAGAAAGAGTACAATGAAGAAGCCTGCCTGATGTCAACAGGCAAGGAGTTCCAAAGTGTAGGGGCTGCCACACTAAAAGGTCAAGTTATTACCAATATGAAACGGCTATTATGTGGCACCTATAACAGTGCCAGGTCCACTGATTGAAGTGGTTGAGGGGGCATGTATGGGGTAAGGGCATCTTCTGCCATTTCCCCTGTGCTGTAGATTGCCTTTCCTCCTGCCGTACATGGAGCAGAAACCACCAGTTCATTTGGGTGTCTTTTAAAAACTTTGCCTTTTCACCAGGTTTTCCTCATCCCAAAAGATTAGACCCTGTTTTATGTATTTGAATCCTCCAATTTTCTGCATTTCAGGGGTTTGGACTAGATGACCCTTGGGGTCCCTTCCCAGTCTACACTTCTATGAAATTCCTGTTTCAATATGCTTTCATACCACTGTTTCGTGTTGCTTTTCTGCTTTAAAGTTGGTTTAATAGTGAGCACCAACTGGAGATTTGTAAAATATTAAGCAGTTCATAAATGTGGTGTGTTTGTTTGTTTGTTTTTTAATACATAAATAAAGACACAGTTTTTCTAGGACATAAATTACTCCTAAAGCAGGGACTCTTTTAGGCCCAACTTCCTTTTGGCCATCTGGGCTGCTGCACCTGAAATGTGCTGTTTTCCTTCCAGGCCTGTACCATTTCACAGACAGCTTCATTACCGTCTTTTGCAGGTGAAGGGGAAGTAGAACGACAGGGAAGGAGAGAGAGAGAGAAAAATAAGCTGCCTGCGTACATCACACAACAAGCACCCCAATTACCCACCATGCACTTCTTCCCTTGCCTGCCCTCCCCCACTCTTTTGTCAAATGCTCTCCCCTAATGCTTCTGCGTTTGAAGCACCTGCTCCTCTTGCCTGTGTGGGTTTATTTGTACTCAGGTGTGCCCTGTAGCAGGCTATAGTGCTTCAACTTCAAAGGGAATCCTCAGGAACGGTTTTGTTAACTTCAGGAGCCTTGACAATAACAAGGTATTTTGCACCTCGTTAGAACTTCCCTGGAACAATGGATATGGAATTAATTAAAACCGTCCACCTAAAGTTTTAGTTTATTTTTTATTCTTTCCGCCCTGTTCCTCCAGCTCAAGACACCCGTCTCTGACTGGAAAGAGCCAGTCATTTGTGGAGATAATGCACAGTGGATAGAAGTACTGCAATGTGCTACAAGGAGAGAAATGCTCTCTCTCTCTCTCTCTCTCTCTCTCTCTCTCTCTCTCTCTCTCTTTACACCACCATCACTGCAAAAAAGCATTGTTTGGGAGGGCAAGGAACACTGAAAATCCATTTGTGGATTTGGACTGGGGAAGAAAACCAAACCACACGTGCTAACTAATTATACTCAGAGTAGATCCAGGGTAGTTAATTTATCTAAGTTAGTCAAGTCTAACTAAGTTTTCAGTGGGTCTGGAATAACATTGGGTGCAGACCTTAAACTCTTGATGACCTGAACTGTCGTAAAATTAGTATTTCTTCTCCTTTTTCTTTCATCAGAAGGAAACTCTTTGTAGGGTAACCTGTGGTCTCCAGATAGCATCAGACTATGACCCCTATCAGCTCCAGACAGCATGTCCAATAGTCAGAAATGATGGGAGTTGTAGTTCAAAACATCTGGAGAGAGTGCCAGCTGTGGAAAGGCTGAGCTAAACACAGGTCCCCCCTCTGTCAATGTGATGGGCACTTTGCAGATTTTTTTTCAGTACTCTAGTCTAGTATTGCCACTTCATCCATAAACCTGAAATGCTCTGCTTTTCTCTAGACCCCATCAATATTAAATTCCCAGCAAGTATTGAAGCCAATAAAGGGCATAGATAGCATTTCTTTATCAAACGCATATTGTCGTCAGAGGCTTTTACTTAGCAGTGCTGAATGCAGAGCATTTGCCATTAAGGCATATGTCGAAGGGGTCTTTCTCTGACAATGTAGTGTCTCATCTGAATTTGACCACAGCTCCAAGCTGAATTGTTTTCTATCCTCTATACTTCTTAGTTTGGCCTTGACTGTTTGAAACTATTCAGTATTTCAGATTTTTTTTTGGGTGGGGGGGAATAGCATGAGATTATGAGCAAGGTTCAAACATCCTTTTCTTGGGTGAATTCAACCTTAAATTACAAAAAAAGTGCATTTGAAGAGAATTTGTTATGGTTGCTTTGTTGCACATTCATAATAACGAGATTAGCCTCTCCAGAATCTGTCTAATGTCACTTATGCATAATAGTCATCATGGAAATACTGGGTAGAATTCAATGTATTGTCAAGGGGGTTATATGTGGGATGAACAAGGTAATCATATAATCTTTATAAAACATCTGAAGGCAGCCGTATATAGGGAAGCTTTTTAAGGTTTAAGGTTTGGTTATGTTTTTATATATGTTGGAAGCCACACAAGAGTAGCTAGGACAACCCAGTCAGATAGGCAGAGTACAAATAAATTATTATTATTATTATTATTATTATTATTATTATTATTATTATTAATATTCAGTGGGACTTCCCCCACTCCTCCTTCCACATACACACCCTAAATCTGTTTTGGGAGAGGGAGGGGAGTCCTCTTGTGTGAGCAGATTATGCTACTCACACAACAACTTAGTTGAAACCAGCCCACTGTGTTGAGCACTCAATAATATAGACTTCTCACATTTATCGGGCCAAAAGGCATTTCTCACACAATTTTGCACATTGTAGCAACATCACTCTCATTTGATCCCATACAACTAATATTTTCTGTGGCTTTAGTGCAGTTCAACATACCAGCTGCCATGTTGCTCGCTCTCTCTCTCTCTCTTTGTGTGTGTTTTAAATAACTCTGCTCTGGCAAGGATCTGAGCCACCCATCCTCACAGTTTGCAAATTTGTAACCCAATGGTGTGGGAGATTGACACCACCCCCACATGACATTGTGTTGTGTGGTGCTATCAACACAACCCCATCATGCTGAAAATAAGAAGTATGGTAAATATCACTTGTGCCATTAGCATGCATAGGCAGCATAGCAGCCAACTCCTAGGGGCTGAGGTCCCTTCGCCCCCCAAAAAAAATAAAAATTGAGGGGGGCGGCCCCCCAAAAAGTGCATGGGTATTGCTATTCAAATTGTGTGCATGTGATTGACTATGCTTACCTGGGCCCCACAATATTTTATTCAAGTTGGCACCCCTGTTCTCTTCTCTCTGTGTGTTTGTGTATTTGTCACTTAATGAGTGGAAACCAGTGAGTCTGTTAGACATACAGGTGCTCCTGACAGGAGTGATGGCTGGATCCATTTGGACAGGTAGGGCAAAAAGCAGGGTGGTGGACATTAGGTGGAACCAGAGTCAAGGAACAGGCAGAGCTGTTGTTTGGCACATAGTCTAAAGAGGAGGTACCTGATAGCCAGAGACACCCCCTGGAATGGGTGAAAGGAAGAAGGCAGGCACATGGGGGCTGGCTGAGGTGAGTGTGGCAGCGGCCCATTGACCCTAACATATGAGTCTCAACTATACAATCAGAAATGTAGGAGAGGAGCAATACCAATTTTGCCTCCCTAAATGGTGTCCCTGGATTGGGGAAAATCAGCAGCAAAACGCAGGCACTTTCCAAAGGAGCCATGGGTGTAGATGCTACGGACATGGTATGGTATGCTGACTCTGACATTTTTGTGGGTCTGCAATCCAGGGATTCATGCAAGCATAATCTGGATGTTACGTGAATAGATGCATCAATAAGATCTGACCCCTTTGCTCCAGCTTACATCTCCTCTGCACACAGTGAAATAAAATCAAAGAACCCTTTCCTGAGGTGGGAATTAGCTTGCTATGAGCTCGGTGGTGGTTTAGTCTGCAAACAACGGGTTGCCTACAGTTGCTCTCGCACCAATTAACAACCCTGATTTGACACCATACCAGGAACAGTTTGGAGCAACTTAGCTTCACTCTGGCGTCTTGGTAACCTTCCTCAGCTCCCCACAGATGCAGCATATTCCATCTTCAGCGGGATGGGAAGCGCTTTCCAAAACAACAGCATCCATAAAAACAGCAGCTTTTGGCATTCCTGGGCAGGATCCCCTATCTGAATGGCAGAGTCCCCAGCGGTCAATTTCAATCCCACGTGTTGTGAAGCTGCTTTTCAGAGAGGAGAATGGAAAACTTCAGGCCGCATAGCTGAGAGAGCTGCTGGCCCTCTCGATAGCTGCAGAACGCAATACCTAGACCTTCCCTTTTAGGGAAAATGAACCTTGCAGGAATTTTGTGGCTTTCTGTCATTAAAGGTAAAGGGACCCCTGACCATTAGGTCCAGTCGTGACCGACTCTGAGGTTGTGGCGCTCATCTCGCTTTATTGGCCGAGGGAGCCGGCGTACAGTTTCCGGGTAATGTGGCCAGCATGACTAAGCTGCTTCTGGCGAACCAGAGCAGCACACGGAAATGCCGTTTATCTTCCTGCCAGAGCGGTACCTATTTATCTACTTGCACTTTGACGTGCTTTCAAACTGCTAGGTTGGCAGGAGCAGGGACCAAGCAACGGGAGCTCACCCCGTCGCGGGGATTCGAACCACCAACCTTCTGATCGGCAAATCCTAGGCTCTGTGGTTTAACCCACAGCGCTACCCGCGTCTGTCATTACACAGCCACAAAAACCACTATAGGGCTTCACAATGGCCACAAGAGCCTTTTGTAGCTTCACAGTAACTTGACAGACTGAGATAACAACCACAATTTTCCCTACTGCTTGTTGTTGGTAGTGCTCAATGATAACAACTAAATATGATGTAGTGTGTGTGATCTTAGGATCTCTGGGAGGGTATCCCAAGGTCCATAGGATTTAAATGGATCTCCTACAGAGACAAAGGTCCATGAGTGATAGGTATGAGGGCCAAATCTGATGCAGCTACATGTAAAAGGGCAAACTGATCTAATCTGCACTTTCCAAAATAATATGCGAACCAAAACAGAACCATCTTTTGATATCCACACCTGTCCAGATTTTACATTGCAGTTCTCCAGGCAAGTGATCTGTGCAAAAACGCATATATGAAAGTGTGCTTATAAATGCGTATATTAGTGAAAGTAATTAGAGGAAACTGATTTGCAAAAATGTGTATTATGGAAAGGTTTCACATAAAGAATATAGTAGGATATATTTTCACCAAAATGCTGAGATGTTTTTTTAAAAAAATGCAAACTGGTGAAGAAAACTCAACACAATGCTAGAAATATGAGGAAACAAGGGGGACACACACACACAGCTATATTGTGGTCCATAGACCCAAAATACACAGTACAACACTAGTGTATATCAACAATTATTAAGGCGTAATATCGGCTTGAAACTGAAATTGGCAGATTTGCCCATCTTTTGTGGATGGAGGTGGATCCCTCTCCGATACAGATATGAAACTTCCACCACTCAGACTATGGAGGGTTCTCATCACGTCATCTCTCCATTAGATGTTGCTCAGTTGTCTCTCTTCTTCCTCTAATAGGAACATGAGTGCATGTGACAATCTACAGAGTAACATCCTCTGTCTGTCTGTCTGTCTGTCTGTCTATCTTTCTACACACACACACACACACACACACCCTTAACATATAGTACCATATAGGAGTGAGGAACCAAACCAAGGCACAGGGTCAACAGCTCCCATCACAGGCCGTAGTTTATAGTTTATTACAGCATCACAGGCTGTAAGTTTATTTGTTTTGATTTTTTGGCAATTTTGGTTGAGTGAAGTGAGTTGTGCAATTCTTGAACTTTCTTGACTCTGAGCAGGAATCATCTGCCTAAATTAGCTATTGAAAATCTTTTCCACTCAAACTCCCCACTGAAACCTAGGCAGTAGGAACTCTACAATTTTGTCACAGACTAAAGCACATCTAGGGCTAAGAGAATGTGATCTTAACAGGGTTCATATTTTCTGGGTGTGTGGTTTTTTTTTATGGTAATATTTCCAAGATTCTCTTCATCCCAACAGCTCCCGGAATCTCTCAAGCTATGATTCTGTGTTGTTGTTTCCTGGGGAGGACAACATTCTCAAAATTCTCCATTGCCCTGTTTTTGTTATTACAGTAACTTTTTACAGAGCAGGATGCATGCATGTTTCCTGGAACTTTCAGTTCCTTCATGCCCACCCTCCCTGCTCACACTGCTAAAATACATGCTCACCTTAATAAAGCATGCAAGAAAGTGATATTGACTATAGAATCATATAGCTGGGAGGAACCTCAAAGTGTACGTCCTATCTAGATGTTCTTGGACTAGGATCTCGGTCAACTCCGGCCATTTGCTAGGTGGGCTAGGGCTAATGAGCGCTGTAGTCCAACAAAATCTGGAGGGCAACATGACTACCCCAGATCTAATTCAATCTCCTGACAATGCAGGATATCTGCTGTTTACAGCATCCCTGATACGTGGTAATGGTGTGTACCTGATAGGTCTCCATAAGTCATCAAGATTTGCTTGCAGTGATGTGTATGTATGTGTCCCAACTTTTTACTGAATTTTAATGAATGTGTTTTGTTGATATGCATGTGCATTTGGCTACATCAGTAAAACACTGCACAAAAGTAATTCTCATGCAATTATACAGTGGTACCTCAGGTTACATACGCTTCAGGTTACAGACTCTGCTAACCCAGAAATAGTGCTTCAGGTTAAGAACTTTGCTTCAGGATGAGAACAGAAATCGTGCTCTGGCGGCGCGGCAGCAGCAGGAGGCCCCATTAGCTAAAGTGGTGCTTCAGGTTAAGAACAGTTTCAGGTTAAGAACGGAACGAATTAAGTACTTAACCCGAGGTACCACTGTATAGTCCCAACTTTTTTTGTAGGTCCTTTATAAAGACATCTGACACATACCCTCTAACATTTCTCTGATGAAAAACAGGAGGTCCTATCCCATACCCTTCAAGGAGTCTCTTATGAAAATAGGGACATACTACCATACCCTCCAACATTTCTCCAATGGAAATGGGGATGTCCTAAGGGATCAGATCAGAAACTGGGATGGCTTCTGCAAAATTGGGACTGCCTCTGGAAAATAGGGACACTTGGAGGGTCTGCAGACATTTTATACAGACATGTGCATCAACAACAGGGTAGGGAGTGTGTGTGAACAAATGAAAGAACTAGAAGCAGCATCAAACTGCATGCTCCATTTCCAGAAGTAATTTCAGGGATAGTTCTGGTTTAATTGGAAGTCAGTTAAAGGAGTGGAACACAGGACTGAGGAACAATAAAGTGGCAGAAGCAGTGGAGGAGGCATCCTTTAGTAAATCCCTATTATTTTACAAACTGCCCCCAACCATGCAAGCTGGCTGGAGCTAGGGCAAAAGATGGCAGATGAAAGGCAGAGCCCGGATGACTCTGGTGGGTTATTGGTAGCAAGTGACAGTTAAATCCTGACTGACAGCAACCAAGGTAATTCAGAGGAACTGAGGCCTGGGCCTCTGCCCAGGCTGAAAACAAGCTACAGGGTGGTTGTGAAATAACACCACCACAAATGCAGGCTTCTCCCTAAATAGCATGAACGGAGCTATTTTAGCAGAGGTAATTGTTCCATCCACATTTATTATTAGCAGTGGCAGGTTTGGAGGCGGTATGATTCATGACTGTACAGTATGTGGGAAATATTAGCTTGTAACCTGGCATTTTTCTTCCCCTGCCTCTGGCTAATTATTGATAAGGACAGGCAGCTGATTAGGACTAAAACCAGATAGCAGCTGAGATGCTCAAGCCCTAATTGGCAGTGGCAAAGTGTTGCTCCCTCCACTGCCCGAGCCATAGTTGTTGCTGACAGGCCACTGTTGGGAGGCATCTCACTAAAGTGGAAGCCGTCATGGCTGGAGGTGACAGCTGGCTGGGAGGCCTTGCTGAGTTGGCATGGCACAGGGGCTTCTATGTGACAGTTTGCACCCTGGTTAGCAAGAAAGGTTCAAGGTAGGGTTGCCATATTCCCAAAAGTGAAAATCCCGCTTCTCCTCTGATATGGCTTGAGGTGTCGTAGGGGCTGTAGCTGCTGGGTGGGGAAGGCCCAGGCAGGACCGGAAAGGCCATGGAGCCACCACTGCCGGCTATGGCTGTTACCTCAGCTCCACGACTTCTCCATCCTGCCTGCCCCCCCCCCCCCAGCAGCGGAGCTGCCACCACCGCTGCAAGGGAAGGCCCAGGCAAAAGCAACAAAAAACAAAACTGTGAAAAACCCCTGGAAATAATGAAAATGGCCAGGTTCGCAGCAGCTCCAGCTGAACCACTGCTGTGTCGCCTTCCTCCCTCTCCACCCCTCCCCAGCTAAGGGAAGTGACAGAGTCCCCCACTTTAAAAACAAAACAAAACAAAAAACACCTCTGAAAAAAGTTATGGGGAGGACCAGAAAACTGCGGGGGGGGGGGGGGAGAGAGACACAAGTTGCCCTAAGTTGCCCAATGAGAGCCAGTGTGGTGTAGTGGTTAAGAGCGATAGACTCGTAATCTGGGGAACCAGGTTTGCGTTTCCGCTCCTCCATGTGCAGCTGCTGGGTGACCTTGGGCCAGTCACACTTCTTTGAAGTCTCTCAGCCCCACTCACCTCACAGAGTGTTTGTTGTGGGGGAGGAAGGGAAAGGAGAATGTTAGCCACTTTGAGACTCCTTTGCGTAGTGATAAAGCAGGGTATCAAATCCAAACTCCTCCTCCTATTCTTCTTCTTCTGTGTTCTGGAAATTCTGGATATCTCTTAAAATTCAAAAATTCCACCCAGATGCCATTTAGGCATCTGATTTCCAGGCATGTCCAGAATTTTCCGAAAGTATGGCAAGCCTAGTTAAAGGGCTCTATATTGGTACTATATAAAACCTGGGAGATTTGTAACTTGTGCAGATAATGATCATTTGAGACAATTAGTCTTAGAGTCCAGATGGACAGATCTGTCAGTTTTGGTTTCGCTCAGTTTCTCCTTTTCCCAGTCTTCAGTTTTCAGCATTTCCATTTGTGTGTGTGTTTTAAAGTCCTCATTTCAGCATTTAGTGAAATGTTCTCCTGCGCCACACTTCTTTTTTTCTTTTGCAATTGTACCTGACACACACATTGTTGCAAGCATTTCCCCCAATATGCTGCATTTTTATATGTCATTTTTGCTAATAAATGTATTTTTATGTACACTTTTGAAACACACCCCTTTACACATTATTTTTCTGGACAGCTGCACCAGAAAAATCCTCTGCACTGGTCCTGCTTGCAGATAAGTCAATGAAACGTTACAGGTAAAGATAAAATGAAATTAATTAATATATCAATTAGTCTGGCTAGTCCACAAATATAAATGAGGAAGGAGCTGTTTCTGAAAAGGGGAGCTAAAACATGAGAGATGCCTCACCCTGAAGAGAGAGAGAAAAGCCTGACAAGGCATTTCACGTTGGTCCAAAACCATATCTAAGTCATTCCATACAATGGGTTACAAATGCAGAGATTCTTCCCATGCAACAAAGCAAAATAATGCAAAGCTTGCAAAGAGGGAGAAAGCATTGCCAGGAATCAGGAAAACAGTGTATGCAAATTCTTGCTAGTGACTATTTCAAACTGAGATAGTTCTTCAGATCTTGCTTGGAATTGTTAATTCTACTTCCAGTGCTGTGCAAGGCAGAGTGGATATCTTACAGCCTAGCAACTAGTGGTGGAAAGGTTTGTCAATGTCAATTCTCTCGGTTTTTCACTTTTCCAATCTTAAAATCAATTTTCCACATTTCTGCAGCAATTTGCAAATTTGTTTCACAAAATATCCTCATGAAAATTTGTCAGTATTTCTAATAAACACATTTTGTATGCTTAAAAAAAGTTTACTACTAAGGTACACATTTTTACAAGCAATTTCTCCTAATATAACCCATTTGTGGATCTTATTGTCATGGATCTATTCATTTTAATGTACACTTTCCTCCGGTGTATGCATTTTTTTCAAATAAAAAATAAATAGATGGTTGGAGCAATGTAGTACAAAATTTGGATAAGTGTGAATTTTGAAGGATGCCTGTGTTTTGGTTCTCATGTTATTTCAAAATGTGTGCAATCCATAGATTCACCTTTAAATGTGAACTGAACTGAATTTCTCTCCCAACCCTCCTAGTGAAACAGGTTCCTCTCTTTTGCTGGTTACCCTTACTCTTGCAAGTTAAGGTAAGGGTTTTGCACCCCTCCCCAACTCTATGCTATAGTTACTATATTTCTGGATTCAGAGGGAGCATTATCTCTGAATACTGGTGAAAGTCCTCAAAGTTTTGTGTACATTCAATGATAATGTTTGCAAAAGCCAGGCAGGTTTTGAGGCAAGGGAGTGGATATTCATCCGTGCATCTTTTGCATCTATTTTTGTCCTAGTTTTGAACTTTAAGGTATAAGGTTTTATTGAAAGTGTTGTGTTTTCTGAATGTTGTGAGTTGCTTTCAATGTTATGGTAAAAACAGAACAAAGCTTGCATACCTAAAAAAAAAAAAAAAAAAAAAAAAAAAGCCCCACTTCATTGACTAAAAGAGGGCATGCCTTCACTCCAGTTTTCAAAAAACAAACAAACAAAAAAACAAAAACCTTACTAATTGCTTAGATACAGCCTTTCCTCAATGTGAATGAACACCAACAATTGTCCATTTGCAAGAAGTTGGTCCATTTTGCTGTGAAAACACTTCAATTTCTCGGGGAAAAAGAAAGAAAGAAATGTCATGCAGATTAAGTGCATAATGTGTAACCTAGACCATTTGCTGAACAATAATAATAATATAAATAGGCTCTGGGGTTGCATCTGCAAAGGTTTGTGTGTATAGAAATTGTGCCTGGCAACATAGAAGGTTAACAGTCGCTGGCTAAAATACCCAAGATGAGTTGCTACAATCAAAAGCCAAGTGGCATGGATGAGTCCAAGCAAGCATCATCAGCGACAGGAGGGGGCAGGATGTTCAAAAGAGGAGCAAAGTACCAAACAACCTGTAAGAAGCAAAGTTTGGGATAAACAATTCCCCCTCACCCACTTAAATACCAACCTGTATTTGGATCATGGGAAAAACTGAAAGCGAACAAACCAAGCCATGTATTATTAATGGCAGCATTTTCTTTTTTAAAGATTTGGTACAGGCAGGTGGGAAACAAAGCAAAGAAAAAAAGGGAGAAGAAAGCTTTTAGAAAACAGCCTTAGAAATTGACAGATCTTTGTCTACTGTCTCCTCCCAGCGGGATATGATACACATCTTTCTTTGACCAGAGAACAGGGAAGGAGGGGAAAGGAAAGGAAAGGAATTCTTGGCAGAAAAGAGAAAAGGAAGAGGAGGGGCAGGGAAGAGGTGAACCAGTGATGCACCCATTTCCTCAAATTCGTTACCCAAACTTGATGGTTTCCTGTAGCCCTTCACTCTTTCCTTTCAGATGGTTTCTCAGTGGTGTGTACACCAGTGCAAACTTAGGTGTTGGTGCATGAGTTGGTTGTAACTATTGACACATCTGTCAATTTTGGTTTATCTCAGCTTTTCAGCTTTCCCTTCCGTTAGGATGCTGTCAGCAGCTCCCGGCTGGTTGCCTAGGAAAGTGTAAGACAAGGAAAAGTTTCTTACCGTCCCTTTTTATTTCAAACTTTACACAGAGAGGCTATAGAACCCAGCCTTTTGGATAATGGCATTGTCCCGAGTGAATCTCCACCCCCCGTCTCTCCCACTTCCTCATTCGTCATCATCATCACCTCCTCTACAGGTGCCGCTAAGTGCCCTCTGTCTTTGAGCTCTTTGCTCTCCTACTTTTAAGGCCCACAGGGTTCTGGGAGATGGTGGGTCTGGAATGCTTTCTAATGACAACGTGTCAGCCAGCTGTTCTGGCTCTCCCATGATTTCCCAAATTACCCCTCATCTGCCTCTGAGCTGTGACCTCCCCCAAACCCCTGTTGTAAATCATCTTCCTCCCTGGAAGGGTTAGGATGGGGAGGCAGTCTTCACCATTCCTCCTCTGCCCAGTCACTGACACACTCTTTGTGTGAATTTCACCTAATACACATTTTTCCTATGCAGTTTTGTGTAATACACACATTTTTTGCAAATCAGTTCCCATGCATTTTTGCATGTTACTTTTACAAATATATGCATTTCTGCCTGCAATTTACCTTAGTGTAAGCATGTTTCTGCTCATGGCTAAAAGACTCTATTGCAAAATTCAGAGAAGGGTAAATTTTGCATGATGGCTGTGTTTCAGTTCATGTATGATTTTGCAATGGACAGATTAGGTAGATTCATATAGATGTGGCAACCATTTTGCATAGGGGTCCATTCCTGGCCCTCGCACAAGTCTGCAGAGTATGCATAAGCCTGTGCCATTATGCCCTGCCCCCATTCTGCCCTCTTCCTGGTCCAAAAGGACCCATGAGTTGGAAGATGTGTATTGGACACACACAAAATGGTCACTGCCTGTATATCTGTCTACCAGTTTTTGCTATTTAGGACCTAAAGCAGTTTACAATGATAAAAAATACAATATGCAAACTTCAAATGTGAACTGAATTGAATTTCTCCCCCATTCTTAGTTTGTTGTGCATCTCATGTCCAGTGTGTAGCAGAGTAAGCTGCAGTTACTGGTACAATCGTGATGTTGCTATTGTTGCAGTAGCTCAACATTTTCACATTGGTTCTGCCATTGTCCCCATGATCATTTATTATTTCCATTTCCATACAACAGATGAGGAATCATAGACTGTGTATCGTTACCAGTCCTAAAACTGCAATATTTGCTTCGTCTTTTCTAAAAGAAAATATTTGCATCAAATACTGTTATATTAGTTCTAAATTCTAATCTGAGAATCTTGACAGCTATTCCCTGACCCACATTTGATGGTATGCATTTGTGAAATATTAGACTTTGTAAACTGAATCATGACAACAACATTTTCTTAAGAATTCAGAACACATGATTCATTGTCATAAACACCTAGGGTATTTAAATGAAACAAGCTATTGACAATGTTGAAGGGATGACAGAACGTACAAAATGATGGAGAGCTCTGTGTGTGTGTGTGTGAGAGAGAGAGTGTTTGTGTGGGATATGGAACATGATTATGGAATTCCAAAATGAAACTTGTTTGCCATTCCCCTGAAATGTTGTCCTTAGCAGAGTGAAAGTACCAGACCTTTGGACTGCATTCAGCCTTATTACTGGTAAAGTTAACTTGTATATGTTGTTATGATGAAGATTTTAATGTCAGCTTTTTCCCCGTTGCGCTGTGTATGAGATTCTGTGTTGTTAATCATTCAGTTCTTGCAATATATATATATATATATATATATATATATATATATATATATGCCCCAGACCTTGCTTTCTGTACCTCCTGTTTTGCATCAAATTGCGGATACGGGAAAGTTGAAACCTCCTTTGTGGAGTGTTTCAGATATCCCTTGTTTTCTCCTTTCATGTACAATGCAAGGTGCCTCCTGGGAACTCTGGAGTTCTTCACTTATCTCATCTACAAGTTCCAGGGGAAAGCCCCATTACAGCAGAAGCAGGGACTTTGAAAAGCAAATCACTCCATATTCTGTTTTGCAAATATCTCATATGATCAACAAAAATCACACAATGAATCTCTTGGAGAATTTGGATAGCAAGCGGGTGTTTGATGACCAATGTCAGGGAAAAAGCAGTGCCTTGCATTCAACAAATTCAACACCTTAGGGAAAAGGAGCAGCTAATATACAGGGAATTGCTGACAGCGAGATGCTTTCTAACATACAGTCTTTCACTTTCAGCAGTACACCCCATCAGGAACTGCATTTCATGGTCCTTGAGATCATGTAGCTCAGCTCCAAGCCTCTGTGACTGTTTTGCAGCTCAGTCTTAAGACACATTCCTGATCCATTCAATCCTATTTTCCATCTCCCCCTCTCATTAGCCAGCGTGTGCTAGACCAAGGCAGTGTGCGCTTTCTAAGGAGGAAGATATGCTGGAATCACTTTGTGTGTTTCAGCTTTTTGAGAGCCTGCTATGTGTGCCTGTCCTGCCCTTGCCTCCTGGATAAGGACTATAAATCTCCCCCTGATGCTTTCTGAGAAACAGTTGGTATCAAGAGGAGAAATCCAAAATACAGCAATGCAGTCTGCTTCATAAAGAAGATTTTATATAATCTGGGTCAAAAGCAGATGGGCCTGAACAATTTGGAGGTTGGGAGGAGCAGAGTCATGGTCAAATACTGAACCTTTTTTCTTTTACTTTTTTTAAAAAAGAGGACTGTTTCCTTTCACAATTGAGAAGGAAAGTGCTTTTCTTTTATTTTCTTTTTTTACAAGACTGCTACTGTGTTTTTTATGAACTCCCAGTGCAGAGGTCAATAGAGGGAGTGTGTATATAAATACGAATCTAGTTTAATAGCAGCCATTTTGCAATAGGAAGGCTGCATAGCTTACAGATGGAGTCTTCAGGTTCTCAAAAGGCCGCTTCTCAGTAATACACAACCCACATACAGAGGGGCGTAAGAAGCTGAAAGAATTGTGGTCAGGTCAGGTCATAGCAGAATTTTCTGAACACTAGCCTCAGACAGGATGTTTATGCATTAGGCAGCGTGTTCAGGACAAGCAAAAGAAAAAAGCTTCTGCACACAATAGTTGTAATAAGAGTCTGGGAAAGGGGAGTGATCTCCCATCTGGCTGTCACTGCAAGTTCTCTCTTCTAGAAGGAACTCCATTTCACAGGAGCTACCTGGGTGGGGCAGAGTTGCTATTCTAACTTTCCAGCAGGTGGGCCACTGTTGCTTACTTACAGGGAGAAGAGAGTGGGGAAGTCGGTGTGGTGCAAACACACCAGCAGAGTCTGTCTAACTGGTGCATGTGCACCATGCTGACCTCCAGCCACCTTCCTCCTCTTGGTAAGCAACAGCGGCACACTTGCTGGGAAGCTCATGTAGTGGCTTCTGCTGCCCCAAAAGCCCAGCAGCAAAGAAGACAAGGGAGTGTGCTAAGGCAGCAGATAGCAATGTTTCCCTGCACAGCTGTCCATGGGGTTCAGGGAGCAGGAGGAAGCCATTTCCTTTTACTTGGAGGTGCTTGATGAAAGCCGCATAAGGAAAGAAAATATTTGCATTTGCTTCCTGTGCTTCGAAAGCTAAATTAGTCTATTTACTTGCTTTGAACTTAGGACCTTTAGGATGCAAGACAGAGGCTCTGCCCTTGAGCTATGACCCTTCCCAAGTCCCTACATTGCTTCTGTGGGACTTCCGGGTTGTCTATAGAAATCAATTTTCTCAAGAATCTCTGGTGAAAACAACTCTCCAAAGCCTTTCTTTGGACCTGCCACCTGAGAGCTTCCCTACTACCTGTAATAGGAGGTGCCAATGATAGAAACTAACACCTTCTGCATGGACAACATCTCCCACCAAGCAATGGCTCCTTTCCTGGCATGCAAGTTTTTTTGTAAGAAGGTGTATATGCATGCCTCTGTATGTTTCTGCTTCACATGCAGGCAGCATGTGGCTTCCAACCCCATTTTATGCAGCCTTCGATGCCTTCAGAAGCTGCCCCATTCTTCCATTCCATCAGTGTTTCTTCCTTTCTGTTCATTTCCTAATTACTTTTTTTCTGCAGACCTTTGAAAAGTATTTCTCCCTCTTTCTATGTGCTCTCAGAACATTTGGAAACTAAAAATAAATGTTGGGGGGGGGACTTTGTTTCTGGTTGCATAGCTAGGGAAACTGAGTAGCCTCCCCCCTCCCCAGATGTCTGAGAATAAATTGGCAGGAATCTGCCAAATATATTATAGTGTGTGTGACAGAAGTGGAGAGGGAGAGGGAGAGAGAAGGGGACTGAGAGAACGCCAGAAAGAAATAACTTTCTCTTGCTTCCCAGAACAGTTGCTGCATTGGTCTCTTGTAATGTGTGTGTGTGTGTGTGTGTGTGTGTGTGTGCTTCTTTATACTTCTTTGAAAGTAATCCCATCAAAAACATTTCCACATTAGGGTCTGAAACAGCCATCAAGCATGAGGGTCTTTATTCTGGATTAGGATGTATCTACACAGCAATTTAAGGGACGCGGGTGGCGCTGTGGGTTAAACCACTGAGCCTAGGGCTTGCTGATCAGAAGGTCGGTGGTTCGAATCCCCACGACGGGGTGAGCTCCCATTGCTTGGTCCCTGCTCCTGCCAACCTAGCAGTTCAAAAGCATGTCAAAGTGCAAGTAGATAAATAGGTACTGCTCCGGCGGGAAGGTAAATGGCATTTCCATGTGCTGCTCTGGTTCGCCAGAAGCGGCTTAGTCATGCTGGCCACATGACCTGGAAGCTGTACGCCGGCTCCCTCGGCCAATAAAGCCAGATGAGTGCCGCAACCCCAGAGTCGTTCACGACTGGACCTAATGGTTAGGGGTCCCTTTACCTTTACCTTTTTACACAACAATTTAAACAGTCACAGGTTCCCTGAAGAATCCTGGGAATTGTAGCTTGTTAGGGTGGCTGAGAGTTGTTAGGGTTGGGTTAACAATGACCGCATCCACACCAAACATTTAAAGCCATGCCAAACTGTTATGCCACTTTAACAGCCACGGCTCTTCCCACACCTCTATCCCTGCCAGTCATCAGCTCTTACTGTGCCCATGTCTGGCATGCAATCTTTGAAAGCTGTGGCCCTCAAGAATGACAAGAGGAGACCCAACAAGAGGAGGAGGTGGATGCATATCTCTAATGACTTGAGACCCAGCACACATTGGGCCTGCATTAAGGTCTACAGTCCAGCGAATGTACTTTATTTGTCTCACCCGAATACCCTCACCCAAGAATGCAATAGTAGTATATATAGTTATGGGAGGCATTTGGGGATGTTCATCCCCTGAAATTAATGAACATAAATGAGTTAGGGCCATGAATCTCAATATGTCTACTCTGAGAGAAACTCAGTTGAATACTAGCCAGTGTCTGAACATCCCCCCTACTAAAATATCCGTGAGCAGATAGCACTCAGTAGGCTATCTTCATAGGTGTTACTTACTCTTTGACTTGACTTGGTTGGAGCTCAGCCTCAGATCTTGGCTTTGACAGAGCACTTTGGCAAGTCGAAAGATGTGTCATGTTCGGGAGTACATTCTGCCTAATTGTAGTTGAACTCTACCTGGTAGGTTGCAGGCAGACTCGTGCTAATTAATTGGGATTATTCAGGGTCACATCCTAACATGGTCAGTTCCGAAGACCTTGGAATTGTTGGCTTTCCCTCAGTCGAGCAAAAATACAAAACAGCAAGAGGTTACTTTCCAACATCCCTTCACATCCTTTACAGCAGATTTCCTCTATTCAGCCATGAGTTTATTAATATTCTATGGCCTTTTAAATGTGTGGTGGTTGGTTTTTTTGTGTGTGGGAAGGGGGGTTATTATTTTGTTTAAACTATTTATTTTGTGCTTTTATCCTGTATTTTTATCTTGTGAACTGCCCTGAGGTCTTCACATGAAGGGTGGATATTAAACAAACAAGCAAGCAAGCAAGCAAGCAAACAAACAAACAAACAAACAAACAAGTAAACAAGCCACAAAATAAAATGTTATAGACTATAAGAGTTCTTTTGTTCCCTTCCTGTTTGCCTGATGTTATGACCGCTGAGATTCCCATTGTCACATTTAATGTGCAAAATGAATCCGAGACTTTCTATGAATTTGAGCCCCCAAATCCCGTACCATGCTAGAACCAAGAGTGTTGTTGTGCGACTCAAATGCTAATTCTTTCATCTATCCCCCATTAGGGTGCTCCCTGAAGGAGTATGGGTCAGCGCTGTGAAAGGGGAGAGCCCTTGAGTGAAAACACACACAGAGGGAGTGGGAGAGGGGGAAGAGAGTGTTCCTAAGTGCTGCATACACCAGTTTGAATTTCTTATGCTAATACTGTCGCTTTACTGGTATAGACAAGTATCCCAGACTTCCCTTGCATCTGATTCTATCCACTTTAGTTTTGACAAGCAATTGTTCAATGTTAGATCTACAAATTCTTGTACATGTGTAATCTCTTATTATTGGTTTTCAGGGTTCAATCTAGGACTAGTGTGGAAGCAGACTCAGAGGCAATTAAACCAAATAAACACATTTGTATTATCCACAATATAAGAGTTTGATAGAAGTGCTGGTATAGGAGAACACAATGGGAATAGTAGAATGAAAATAACAAAATAACACAGCATTATTAAGATTTTCAAACGTTCCAATACTCATTTTCTCCTCTTCTTTCAAGATCACCATCAATACAACATTTCCTGCAGTTCAGAGGAACTCCCCATCCATATATTCCTCCAACTAAGGCTAGAGAAACACATTTCTTTCCTGTTCCTCATAGCAGTGGGACAAAAATAATGAGATGTTAAAGGATTGTATGGTGTGTCCACACAGTGTCAGTCTCCCTGCCACTCCCAGTAATCTAGGGAGGGTCTGTAACTCTGTGGCAGACCATCTGTTTTGCATGCAGAAGGTCCCAGGTTCAATATCTGCCATCTCCAGTTAGCGCTGGGAAAGCATCCTGGGCCAAATGCACCAATGGACCCAGTGGTCTGGCTCAGTGCAAGGCAGCTTCCTATATTTCTAAACTGCACTGCAGGCCAGGCTGCCAGATCACAGGATGGTATAACTCTCCCTCCCTCCCTCCTATGTCCTTTCATGTCTTCTATCAACATGCTTAAATACTTTCACCTGTTAGATACCTGTTCAGAGATAAGGAGTACTGAAAGTTCACCCAGAAATCAATAAAGCAAAGCACACATGACAGGAATTCAGATGACTTGGAAAACTAACGGGGGAAGTGGAAACCCCACTTATTAGTAAATAGATTCTCCTGCTGTGATCACACAATAAGGCAGACAACTCGAAGGAACACATCATTGAATAAAGAAATCCTTAAGCTGCATCACTGGCTAATTTCACAGAGCCCACAAGAGCTAAAGTAAATATGTACATTTGAGTTCATGAGTAGCTTGGTGACTATGAATGCCAAGATCCAAGTTTGGGGCATGTTGGGGGTGAACCCTAAGAGACTAATAACACCCCCCCCTCAAAACTCAGTGAGGATTTGGCATGCTGAGTCAGCACAGAATGCTAACTGACTGTTGGGGAATGGACACACAAACATGAAAACTGGAGGGGAGGAGAATGGAATGGAGCATCCGGGGAAAGGGCATGGGTGACTGGAACCCTGAACAGGAGAACTCCACGCTGCGACATTTCGTTGCATGTCCTACTTGTTCAACCACTGGTGGACACTACCACTGAGAAGGCTCATTCTCCTGTGGCCACCCACCTCACCTCAGAAGGTGGGATCAAGGAGTTCATAAACACATTGTTTCAGACTGCAGCAGTTTTTAGTTTCCCCCATATTGACATTTGCACTGATTTAACACTGGTTTCCCCAGGTTTTCCTGGGGAAAGCAGCGGGACAAATGCAAAACTGCTAGGACCTGTGCTTTCTAGGCACATGACAAGTTTAAGTGTGGATGAGCCATAAACCACACTGAGTCATGGATCCATTCCCCATAAACTGCATTGGAAGGTTAAAGACTTCTGCTGCTCTAAAGGCCAACTGTGTGACATCCTGATAAACATTTCATTGTGATTTCTCATCGCCAGTCTCAGTGGTCTTGCAGGACATGGGGGAAATGTGTTCTTCCTACCCCACCAATCCCCCCTAGGGAAGTGCAATCTATTATTTTCCTTCCCCAACTGTTAACACAGCATTGCTGTGCACTGCTAAATATTGCTCCCTGCAGAGATGCTGAGCTAGTTGCTGTTCTTCTTTGGCAGCCATGGCCCCTGTGTGGGATCCTTGCGAATGAGCATAACAATATGAAAGCAGGTTGTTTTTAAACTCTGCGACAGGCAGAGAAGTGCTAGACATGATTGCAGTAAGGAGTGTGCCAAGGCAAGGAGGCATTGCAGGAAAGGGAATCTGGAGGGCTTCCATACTCAAGACCCATCTGTTTCTTCTATTCCTTGGTGAGATGGATATTTTTCACAACAGTCTAGCCCCTTCATCTTCCCTTTTGGAGATTGGATCTGAAGATGCCTGCCTCCGATGCTCAGCCAAGGTCTTCATGGGAGGACTTGCAACATGCTCCATCTGTTCACAAAGTTAGGTTGGTGCAGACCTCTTGTATACTGGAGGGATTCCTAGGAAGAGAGGAGAGGGATTCATTTGGTTTGTATTTTACAGAACCAGAGAAGGACTATCTTTCAAAATCCACTCTTCTCAATTTTGCAATGCAGTTTTCCAACCAAGAACAAAAAAAGTGCAGAAAAAAGTGTGTATTAGAGGAAAGCACAGGGCTGGCCAACGAGGAAGGTTGTGTACTTGACCTCTTGTCAGCCACATTGCTGTGTTTAATGAGAGACAGAGAGTGGGGTATGGTGGAGATGGCAGGGAGTGTGGCATGGTGAGCTGGCCACCCCAGGAAAAGTGCTCCAAAAATGCATGTATTAAAACTACTGGGTTGCAGTAGCTCAAACATGAGACCCTCACTCCAGCTTCTGAAAGGACCATGCAATTTTTGAGTCTGTCCATGGCCATCAGTGACCCTGATGAGGACATGGGCTAGCTCTTTCCACCTGGCTCCATGGGTTGCATCCACTGCTGGTCCTACTAGAGTAGAGCTATTGAAATTAATAGAAAAGACTTGGGTTCATTTATTTCATTCAGTCTACTCTTACAAGAACTTAGTTGGAGACAACCCAATATCTCCTGCCTCAGGTGGCCTGCCTAAGCTTCAACTTGGAGGCCTTTCAGAGTTATTTTAGCAGTTGCTTGGGATACCATATGCTTCAGCTCCTCTGATTCAATTATTCCCATTCTGTTTATTTTCTCTCTCTTTTTCAACCCTCTTTGCTGTTCTATTGTATGCTTTATAGATCAGTTTTTGTTTATGATGATTGTTCTATTGATATTTTATTGGGAGCCCATATGAGCGGATGAATGGTTGAGAGAGTAGGATCGATGCATTTTGAAATAAATAATAAGGCAGAGTGGTCCTGAGACCATTCCCAGCAGCCTCACCATTGTGGTTCCATCATTACCATAATTATCATCATTGCTTTAAATTCAACGAAGTGCTATTCAGAGAGTGAAAGAGGCAGGTTTCTGCCAGAAAGGTTAAATTTCTTACAGACACGATGCGAAGTCAAGAAGCAACAGTGCAAAGAAGAAGAAATGAGCAAGCACATTTAGGAGTGGATGATGACGTGGGCGGGGCTGCATTGGTGACCCAGATTCCAAACACAACATGTCGCTGCTGGTTACCAAGAGGGGAGGAACAAGGCAGCAGGATGGTTGGTGTGGACAGAGTGGCAGCAGCATTGAATTGGATCAGCCATTACCACAATACATTTAAGGCCTTGTGAGGGAGATCCACTTGCAAGATGCAATAGATCAGGGGTGGCGAATACGGCTGTGCACTAAATCTAGCCAGATTCTGCATAGAAACAGGCCAATTTGCATTGACTCAGGATTTAGCCAGATTATGTTGAAGCAGCACCAGATCACCTCAGGGCTAGCTGGTTCCACTTGGAGTGATTCAGGACTGTCAAAGGGGGTGGTTGGCTGGAGTGGGTATGACATGAAAGCGGCCTATATGTGTCCTTTTCTCTCCCACAACCATATGTTTATCTGGGTTTAAAACCCTGAAGAAACATACATTTGGGAGGTGTGGGAAAGGAGAGTCATATCTCATTTTGCCCACTCCCAAACACATGACTGTGTAAGGCCTCAAATTGGTATGAGCCCTGGACCATCCTAGGTCAGATCAAAAGCTCTGTGTAGAACCCCAAATCAGTTTAGATGTCTGTGCATGTACAGTGTTAGTCAGTAACCTGTGTAGCTCCTCCAGATGCTATTGGACTCCAGTTCCCACCAGCCCCAGCCAGCATGGCCCATGATCAAAGATGATGGGAGTTGTGCTTCAGCAACATCTTGAAGGCCACAAGTTTGTCACCCCTGGAAGAGATGGTGCAGGGTTAGTTGTTCCCAACTCAAGTGCTGATGGGTGAGGAGCCTAAAGAATGAGGAAATTTGCCTCTGTGTGCTTCTCAAGAACCAAACGGGGACATCACAAGTTAGTGGTAGAGCTCAGGCTTTGCATGCAAAAAGGTCCCAGGCTCAATCCCAAGCAAGGGGTAGCTGCTGCCAGACAGAGTGCATGATAACAAGCTAGGTAAGCAAATGGTCTCACCTGGTACAAAGGAAATTTCCATGTCCCTTTGCAGACATGTTGAAAAGTTACTGCATCCTGTCTCTGGGAAATGTTCTGCTTTCTTTATGATGAGGTCAGCAGGTTTCCTGGAGCTCCAAACAAGCACTTCTCCCTTCTCAAATAACCTTCTGCGTTCTGAAAGCCTGGTATTGTCCAAAGTTGCCAGGGTCTGTTGAATTCAGGGTTGTTATCCTGAATGCTTTGACCTAGTTTCCATGGAAAGCCTGTATATGTTTGGCTTCCCCTTTTGCTGCATTTTCTTTCTTGCTGAATTACAGAACAGGATGTCTTTTGTTGCTGGGATACGTAAATATCACCAAGAGATGCTCATTTTCTACACGTTGTGATTATTATTACCAAGGGGGATGCAAGAGGGCTTCATTACCAAATGTTGTCCCTCTTAACGAGTCTTTGGAAGTCCTTTATAGAAGATGCTGGGAACAAGCCTCTTGAGTAGCGGTGAGCTTTTTAACTCTTCCAAATCTGGAGTGCTTCTGGAGTAACAAAATCTATGTGTATGAGAGCCTAAAATTGGTTTTGGTCCTTCTATAATTTTTCTGCATGATTAGTTCTCCTGCTTCCCAGCTTAGCCAAGTATCTTTTTTCTTTTTTAATGATATTTATTAAGAATTTTAAAATTACAGAAAAAACAAAAAAGAAAAAGAAAAAGAAAAAACAAAAGGAAAACAAACCACAATCAAACAATACAAATTGATAAAAATCAAAATCAAAAAATAACAACAAAACACGTAACAGAACACAATCAAAAAACAAAAATAAGCCGCAAAAATTTAAAAACAGATCCAATATTCTCAAACCCTTAACTGTCATTTCCTTCTTTCATTGACCTCCTCACTCCTCCCTTTTTTTGTATCCTAGTTATTAATTATCACAGCAAATCCTTTCCATTTTTCATAATATTCTGTCATAACATTACCTTAATCTATTTTAACCTTATCTTACTATAAAAAACCCTAAAACTTAAAACTTACATCTTATTTATACCAATTTCTCATAACCATAACATATTCTTACATAATTCTTTTAACATTTTTGCTAAAGCCAAATAATTTCGTTCCAACATTTTTCTAACATTCATCAATTTTATCAAGCAATCCTAATAAAAAAAAATTTCAAATTTTCTTCCAATCTTCATCCAGCGTCTCTTCCTCCTGGTCCCGGGTTTTGTCAGTCCTTTCTATCCCATCAATCTGGCGCATTAACCTGGTAATCTTATGTCCGAGGCCCTTAAGTCTCTTCCATGTCCCTTCCGTGGCTCTTCTTCATATTTATACCTGTACTTTACTTTGTCTCCTGCTCCTTTCACTCGTGGGAACTCCAACTTGACAGTGTTTTTTACCCTTCTCGACAAATCAGCCCCTTTTCCATAGTCCACACTAAACTCCATGCGGTATTTAAAAACATGTTTCAAAGTCCCTCCAGAATTAAGAGCCCCCACAACCCCAAACATCTCGCAGCCCATTGCCAGACTTGGAAAGTCAAAACATCCCTGCATAGGGGGGTCTATCCAACCCCCCATTTCCAAACCAAGCAAAACTCTATCTCTCCAAATCTGGCTTTTTACAAGTTTATTTATCAGATCCAACAACTCATGTTCCTGCTGGGCCACAACTCCCTCCATCTCTGGCACCCGAGGTTCAGCAGCATCCTCTTCCCTCATCTGATCTGTCAGAGCATACTCCTGATTTGATTCCTGGGTGGGCTCTATATAGTTACCCACTACCTGTCCAAAATTTCTGATTGCAACAGTCATCAAGTCCGTCTTCTCATGTAGCTGTTCCAATAGGGCACTTGTTTTGCAGAAAGCACGCACCAGAGCTTCTGGATACATTGTTCTGCAAGGTCAGAAGTCTGTTCCCACGATTGTAATCTGTTGCAGCTGCAGAGCTCCCCGATTCAGATTTAGTAACAGTTTCACTGGCTCCCTCTAGGGGAAGAACTTCTATTTGTTCTTTTCTTTTAAAGGCAGATTTAGCAACAAAGTTTCCTTTTTCAGATATTTTGTCAATATTTGTTCCTTTAAAATGCAAAGGAGAACAATGGAATCACTATGTTTCTCTTCTTTTAACTATCTGTCAAAGACGTTTGTCTATGGTCAATGAGCTTCCCAAAGAACGTCAGTCCTGACACCCGGCTCCCAGGTTCAAGACGGTGGAAAATTACTTTTCTTTACACTCTCTTCTACAGGTTAAACAGTCCAGAAAAAATCCCCCCTCTTCTCCTGCTTCCGAAGGGGGTTCAACAATTTTAAATGATGAAAGTTAATCCTTTACAAACGATTTTCTGAACTCTAGTTTGCCATGTCTTTGCTTTAATCTATCTGCAAGAAACGGAAGGCTGACTTCCTGTTTAGACCTTCCCGTTTCAGTGCCAAATTGAGAAGAATTTCTTAGTCCAATTTTCCTTTCTACTCGCAGATCATTATTTAAAGTCCAATTGTCCGAAATTAAGCTACTCACGGGTAATTGTTTTAAAAGCCAAATTGTCCCAGGAAAAAGGCAGTGCTCTCCGGCAACGGCTGTGCGGCTTCGCTCCACGGAAGAAGCAGTTGACTCTCAGCACCGCGCCACTTGCCCCTCTTCGCTCCGGAGCCCGTAACTGGGTTCCTTTACGAGTTGGGGGGGCGCGAAAGGTGCCCGCCGAGTCCCATGGTCACAGGCTTCATCCGCCTGTGTTTTTTCAAAGGGTCCCCGCTTCGCCGTAGTGGGAAGACCCGTTTTCCGCGGAGCTAGTCCCTCCGGATCAGAGGGAGTCCGCCATTACCGATGGCACCACCCCGGAAGTGCCAGCTTAGCCAAGTATCATTCAAACTAGATCTATTAAGAATTCTCAGTATTTACTTATCTGCACCATTGCACCTCAAAGACTAGCCCACAAAAGCTTATGCCATAATAAAAGGTGCCAGTCTTTAAGTTGTCACAAGACTGCAACAGGCTAACACAAATACCCCTCTGGACAGTGCTTGCTGGCACAGCTTCTGAATCTGTGATTGTGTCTCACCTCCTTCCACCCACCCTAACTGAGACCATTTTCACAATATGAAGACATTGTGCTTCATTCAGAAATCCTCTTTCATTAGCCTTGATTCCTACTGCTGGTGGAGAGGAGCAGGGAAAAGCAACAGATGTGGCTCTTTCCTTTGTACAGGAGGCTGCACTCCAGCTGCACAAAGTTGATGATTTTTACAAACACACAATGCTGCCCGTCCTCCGTTCAGACAAGCATTGTAGAAAGACTAAGGCACTTGAGGGTGTGTGTGTTGTAAGGATGGAGGATGTGGAGGGTGTAGCCTGGGGAGATTCACGTGGGCTGGGTAAAGAGGCCTAGAGACACATTTAGCCTCTGGCCCTTAGGTTCCCCAGGCCTGAAACAGAGGGAAATACAGAAAAAAACAAAGAAGCATCTTGCACAGAATAGGCCAATGCAGGGCAGGTGGGTAGGCCTTTCTTCCTAGAAAAGATCCTGAGTAATACAGGAATGTGGAATCTGTGTTATAAAAAGAACCCTACTGGATCAGGCAAAGGGCCTATCTAGTCCAGCACCCTGTTCTCACACTATCTAGCCAGCCTACATATCCCCCCAAATGTCCCTATTTTCTCCACTAATTCACTACCACCAAGCATGGGAAGGAGGATGGACCAAACAATGGTGGTGGTGGTTGTGAGGGAGCATCCTGTGGCCTCACCAGGGCCAGTGCTGCCAGCCTCCTCCCTTGGGCAGCTTGTAGCGGCTGCTATGGAGTGGGCAAGGAAGAGAGGCTGCCACCACCGAGGCCCAGCCCTATTTGATGTGTCAGCTCTGAGGAGCAGACAGAGGGCAGTTTACAGCAAGTAGTATTCAGAAGCATATTACGGTACTTCTGACAGTGGAAGCAGAGCACATCCATCCCGGCTGTTGGTAGCCTTATTCTCCTTGCATTTATTTCATCCTCCTTGAAAGCCATCCAAGCTGATGGCCACCACTGCTTCTTGTGGGAGTGAGTTCCATACTTTAATTATGTGTTGCATGCACAAGCACTTTCTTTTGGCCCTGTTGGAATCCAAACACACATCACCTCCATCCCGCATGCCCAATGGCAAGAGATGATGGCAGTTGTAGTCCAGAAACATCAGGAGGGACAGAAGTTTCCTCACCCTGAGCAGCAAAGGCATTTCTCTCATGTTGTTTGCTACAAGATCTGCCTCACTGTGGCCTGGCCTCATTGCACCGCTGCTATCCCTCAAAATAGCTGCCCAGAAACTTCATGCCCATGACTGCCAGAAGCTAGATCCTGAGCAGGAATCACAACGCTCCAACAGGAAAGGACCATTCTTTGCCTTGCACGAAGAGGCTCAAAGTGGCCTCGAAAACTGTGTACCGGTGTTCTACAGGAGCCAAGTGGCTAAAGCCCTCTCCTAGAGGAAAGCTTTTGCACACTGGCTCCTCAAGTGCTATTTCTGCCTCTTTATCAATAAGCCTTCCGGCCAGAGGATGGAATTGTTATCAACCTGTGGCAGGCTGAGAAATAATCTCCCACCTGTAGCAACAATAGGCACGGTATCTCAAGCTGGCTAATGGGAGAGCCTTTAAAGTGTGCCTGCTCAATTTTTATTATCCTTTAGTTTTACAATTGCAGGGGAGAAATATTCTTATCACTCTTTCTCCTATTGTGACTCCTCTGCTCCTTCTTCTTCTGCAAAGAAAAACCATTAATTGGCATTTCTCTCCCTCTCTTTTTATTTTTATTTTTTTTTAAAAAAATCCTTTTTGTCTGTTCTTTATATTTATAATCCAAATTCAGCTTATTCAAATGAGGGTGTGTGTCTAAACACACACAAATGAAGTACACATGCACACACTTGTGCTACTATAGTCTGCAGCATCCATTAGCATTTGCTTTTTTGTTTGTGGCTGTATTTGTTTGGAAACGTTGCTGCACCAACCCAGTGCTGCCATACCATAGATAGAAGAAGAATTGGTGGCTGTGACCCTTAAACAGCCTATACTAGAGTGCCCAAATCTTTGTCAGGGATGTACGGTGCAAACTTGACATTTTGGATGTGCTTTCACAAGTATTAAATGACTAGTTGTTGTTGCAAACCTGATGTGTGTTTAGGTGAAATGCTATCGGGGAGAATTAGGAAGTGTTGCAAATGAAGAAGAAGAAGAAGAAGAAGAAGAAGAAGAAGAAGAAGAAGAAGCAGAAGCAGCACATTTATTCAAGAGTTACACTTTGGTTTTATCCACTGCCATAATGCCACAGAACTATCACTCCAGTCACCAATCCCTCAACAGAGTCATGTTGGCTCACCAAATACCCTCAATAGGAAGCCAACTACCAATCTGGTTTACTAGACATTTTCAATGAATATATCTCCTCTGCAGACCACCTGACTGGTTGAACTCTCTTGATTTTTTTAAAAAATAAAATAAATAAAATAAGAACAGTTCAAGCTGAATGCTGAAAGATTTGGGAGAGATAAAAGAAAGTACTTCTGCATACTTAAACTATGGTACTCACTCCCGCGTGGATGGCTTTGAAAAAGCATTTGACAAATTTGATGACTATGAGCCACAATTCAGTTGTAAAAGTTTCTGCAGGGAAAGCTCCAGGACAAACAACAACAACAAGTGCTTGGACATGGAGCTTTAAAGTCCAGACCTGTGCATAGAAATGTGGCACAAAAGGAAATCTGGATGAGCACAGAAGAGAGAGGTGAACAGGCAAACATTTCCACAGGCATTTACCGAAAAGCAATTGAAGGGAGAGGTGGTTTTTGAAATCAATAAAAGTATAATCCTAAAACCACAAGGAGCTGTTGACTCAGCCCTAATAGAAGCTCAATAACCTCTTTTAATTGTAATTTAAATTTAGTTCCATTTTAGTTTTTATATTTAGTTTACACCAATATTTTCCCACTAACCAGTTCCAATTCACTCAGGACCTGAGAGTACTTCATCAGTTTGTGTTTGCCTGCCAATAAACACATCAGGAAGCATCCTCTGTGTTGTCTGTAGTTGAACTTTCTGGGTACATTTAGTCAAGAGTGCAGGGCCCCTGTTTTGGTATAAGAGTTGCACATACACGTTCAGAGAAGTGGAAATTTAGGGATCTCTATTAGTATTTTCAAATCTTGAAGATGTAGGAATGCAGGAGAAACCTGTTTCTTCTGTTTTTTTGTTGTATTTTAATGAGAAACTCCCTAATTCACACTTCTTGAACCAACATGCAAACCAAAACACAACTATTCTTCAAAATTTGCACTTCTCCAAATTTTGCAATGCTGTTCTCCAACAAACCAATGTGCACAGTGATGCATATATTAGGGGTGACTGCAAAAATTGCATATATTACTGAAAATGATATACAAAAATGCATTATATTATGGAGAAATCCTTGCCAAAAATGTGTGTTAGTCAAAACTGCAAACAAAAATGTGTTTATTGGGAGAAATTCACACTGAATTGTTAACTTTTCATGAGGATCTTTTCTTTAAGAAAAAAAATCAGAAATTGCTGCATAAATGTGTGGAACAGAATTTAAAACTGGGGAAATGAGAAACCACAATTGATAGATTTGCCCACCCCTATGAAGACGAAACAGTGGCCTTGTGACCACAGTTATCTCTTTGCCATGAATACACCATTTTGGTTTGTTTTTCTTCTGGCTAGTGTGCTGTCCTTGGCTTAGTGTTACACCCATGCTAGAAAACATGGTTTGTTTCATGCCAACAAACCATGGTTAAGAATACAAGAAGAAACCTTAGCTACAGATCATAGTTTGTTCGGAGTAAAGCAAGCCACAGTCTCTTGTTGGGATGTAAGACTAAAACAGGGATTGTGATTTGCTTCCTCACCATGCAAGCAGAGAGGAGCAAAGTGGCCCGGCTAGTATTTTCTGTTGCAGTTGATCATCCCAAACAGGTGAGAGGTTTCAGAATATTCTTGTTGGATATGCAAACAAAGTGGTGCTATAATTATGCAAGCGGCTGTGCAATTAAGGCATTTTGAGCTTGCAACGGTAATTCAGATCTGCATTAATTTTTATGCCTTTCTGTGCTTCTGAACAGGGAACATGGTGTGAGATTAAAACAATCACACATGTGATGATTTGGATCTCTACTGCTGTCTGTCCTCTTGCGGTGCATGTAGGGTGAGGCCCATTTTGCATAAGGTCCACTTTTGCCATAAAGTCTCATGAACATGCCAGCATGCAGAAAGCTGGACTAGTATTTGCAGAAATAAAAGGATGATTTTCACACATCCCTAGGGATTCATCTAGATGAATCAAAAAGGGGGCGTGTGTGTTTGTGCTCTTGAGAAGAAAAAAGCATCAGCTCTCCAAATTATAGACCTTGGAATTTCTGGGGTTCTTTTCTTTTCTTTTTTTTACAATATTTTTGTTAAGAGCTATGAAAATAAATAACTCACCACACTCACTTCCCAAGCAGTTTCTTTACTGATAATTGAGATGCATTAGGGTGGCTTTTTCCAAGCATTAATTTTAAAAGTTATTTCTCTTCGTGGGCTGCAGGGGAGCTTTGCTTGATGAAGTTTTGTTTCGGCATTTGCAGCGCTCTGAGATCTCCTTTAGGCAGCCAGCCACCCCGGGCTATTCCTTTTGTTCTGAGCTTCTCATTTGCAGATATATAAGCCTTTGTAATATCCCTTCAGTTGCAACCCCTTGAGATAACAATGGGCTAGCATCCCACACGAACTAAACCTCAGCTCATATCCCTTCAACTTGCATAAAATGTAACCTGAACACATTTATTGCTATTTGTTGCATTTCTATCCCACCCCTTTTTTCCAAGAAGCTTGAGCTCCTTGGTTCTCCTGATCCCCATTTAAGCCCCGCAATAATGCTGTGAGGTTGGCTACGATGAGAGGCAATGACTGGTGCGATGTCACCCAGTGAGCTGCTTAGCTGAGTGGTGGATTTGAACTCTAGTCTCCCAGGTCCTAGTCCAACACTTTAACCACTATACTACCACTGACTCTCTTTGATGGGTGCTCCAGTGAGATGGAACTGGTTAAGTGAGTATGAATAGGAACTACTGATATCCATATGCAGGAGCCATACAACAGGAAAAGTTTATGCCAACATGGTGTCTTCCAGATGTTGTTAGACTACAGCTCTCATCCACTGACCAGCTGCCATACTCTGGAGTATTGGTGGGACAATGGCTGAGCATCTTGACATGAAATGGGAGTTACTCAGCACATATTTTTTTTCCAATGGCATCATTGGGCTTGTTTACAAAATGCTTTGGCCTTTGACATATTAACTGGGAGGCCATTACACTGCATTCATTCACTGATGTACAATATGCCAACCCTCCACTTTCCAACTCAGCTGGAAATGGTTATTATTGGGAATATTCTATTTGCTTGTGCTCTGTTTCTCATGCTTTCCCATCCGTGCTATATGTTGTGCAGCCTCCAAAGACAGGCCATCGCCATCATTCTCAGGCCACCAATGTGCACACAGAGCTTCAGGTTGATTTACAGGTGTGTGTTTTAATACTCCTGTAACAGCTTTGGGAAATACCAAAAGTATACCAAAAGTGAAGCTTTTTCCTGGCACAGGTATTTCATTTCTTTATTTGTTCCCTGCATTTATATCCCAACTTTTTCCTCCAAGGAACTCAAAGGTGGTGTACTTGTTTTTTCCACGACTCCTTCTTTGTTTGGAACTTCAGGTTCTCAGGGATCCTACAAAGGCACCGTTTGACTTCCTGTAAACACCTCATTAACAAGCCACAACGGAGCAGTCCGTTCCTTCTGTAGCAAGAGCCATTTCACAGTGGCTGACTAACTACATCCTAGGTGCCTGGGTTGGGCCCAGCTAATTAAGATATATTGTCCTCATGCAGCAAAGGGGTGGAGAGGTTGTCTGAGAGGTTATGATGCATGGTAAATGAAGTCTTGCTGTGATTTTGATTTTTTTTTTTTTTGCCAGTTCCCAAGGATACAGCTTTTTAATCTCTGAATCCAGAACCAGATAGTGAGAGAGACATACGGGTGCACTTGAAACAGATGTTTCATGCCTCTCTCCTTTCTTCCCTTCTCATAGAATAATAAATTGTCTGAGATACTGGGGGTCATCTAGTCCAACCTCGGGCTAGCATCTACAATGCAGGATGCTCCATATGGGCTGCCCCATCTTTTCTGGGGTACTCAGTGATGCTGGGGTTTAGGATACCTGCAGAGAACAATAACAATACTTGCTGATTTGGTTTGTCAATAGAAGTTATCAGCATCCTTCATAAAAGAGTAAAATAGGCAGCATATTCAGCCCCAAATAAATGATAATGACTGATAATCACTATGTGCCAGGAGAGACACTGCACCACTTAGTTCTGAGTTGCTTTTGTTTCTATAATGGGCTCTCTGCAGTTGTTCATCTCTGCTCGGCCATCCTTTCCCTTTGCAAATGACAGTTCATGTGCACCGCTGACCCTCTTATACGAGAAGAAGTACCCAAGTCAACCTTTGTTTGTTTGAGCAATTACAGAAGGCAGCAGCTTCTGAGCAGTAAGCTCATGCTCCCATTGTGCTCGCTCATGTTTTTTGTGCTTCAGAGTCAGTGGGGGAGGTTTGAGTTTTGATAGCTATTCAATATAACTTTTCAAGTATTGGGTGATCTTATATAAGCCATGGCTGATTGCAATTGACTTTTGAAACATGACAGATTTTCCATTCAGAGGCAAACTTTCCCCCCCTGAAACCTTTTGGCATTGCATGAAACTTGCACGGTAGTGGCAAATTTTAAAATTATCATAGTTATGAAAGTCATCTTTTAAAGGTGAGCCCGTTTTGCTGCTACAGAAGCCCATGACAAACATCTCATTTTTTGGCATTTTTAAAACCATCAACGCACAAAGAGTTCACTGCCATTTTGAATAGGGACATAGGGATATCACTTATATCTAGTCAGATCATCGATCTGTCAAGTCCAGTATTGCCTACATTCTCAGCAGCTGTTCAGGATTTCAGGCAGGAGTCTTTTCCAGAGATGCCTGGGATTGAAACCAGCACCTTCTGCATGCAAAGCACATGCTCTGTCACTGAGCTGTCATCTACCCTGAAACCAATCATCTGCCATATTGGATTCCCAAGAGCTGAACAGTTTCATGCTCAAGCTAGACGATGATCTGTGCTTTAGGAAGAAGTTCACCAAACCATACATCTTTGTTTATTGTGCTGCTTTGTATATTTATGCAAAAAATAATCATGCATCAGTAAGTGTGGAAAGTTATGTGTGATGTGAAGGAGATGGTAATATTTGGATTCTGATGGGAATTGAATCATGGCTTGTGGTTGTCCATGAATGGAGGGGAGGGTGGGTAAATTCAGTGTGGAATGGTCCAGCGTATGGCTATGAATTCATTCTGCTCGTGAGGTTAAATGTTTCCCTTATGAATGAAATGGAACTAGTAGTGCCAAAGGAGGTGAGGCAGAGAGAATTGGGAGATAAGAGGAATGGAGAGAGAAAATGAATAGAGAGATATCTAGGTGAAGTCTGATGGATGGTTCCTCACTTCCCTTGCTAGGTTGGTTTCTGTTTGTTTGTTTGTTTGTTTGTTTGTTTTTGCATTTTCACCGCTTCCCACTTCAGATTCCTTTTTCCTCCCCGAGGTCTTCCGATCACCTATCATCATGATGATATAAGCCCCTTCTCTATCATCTCCATACACATTGTCGTGGCAATAGGGCTGAAGTCGCTGATGACTAATCCATCTTTAGAGTCACTTCAGGTGTTTCTGGTGGGATATCAATCTTAGTGGCTCAGCAAGGAATCACTGGTGCATCTCATTGGCTTGGCAGACAGCCTTGGCTGCTGGTAATGATTTGCTCGATGAATTGTGATGAGAGATGAGGCCACCCTGAGACATTCAACAGAGAGAGACACTGCTTGCCTTTCAATGGGCTGTTTTAACTTCCCTGTAAGAACTTCCAAACTAAATGACTAATGACTTGAAACTCACGCTCATGTTCTCAGAGTGAGACAGGAACGGCCTGCAGAATGAACTCCTGGAATCCATTGCTCATATTAGCACTCAAGCTGAAATTAGCTTCACACCATTGAAAAGTATTTTGACATTTCTGGAGCTGTGGTAAGGTTTCCCCAGCTACATATCTTTGGTGGAAATGTTCAAAAACTGAGGGCTACTATACAGACGTTGTCAGCTTTCTTAAGCATATAATTCCATTAAAATTAGACATGTTCCTACTGGCTGTATTAAAGATTCAGTTAATAAGTGTAATTATCAATTTATAGAGACAATGTTGATCATGGCAGAGAAAGAAAAGAAAAATGCTGATTGCTGCTAAATGGAAATTTTACAGACATTATGTCCATTGGCTCCTTAAAACATGGCATGTATCCAAGTTAGGAACGTCAACACTTTCTATAAAAAGAAAGGCATTCTTTAGCTGACTTGGGAGCTGTTTTCTGCAATATTGGGTAGTTAATTATGATTGAAGTAATACTGTGGTATGTGTGCTGTGGTTATGTTGTGGGATACTTTAATGTAGAGTTGTCTTGTAGATACTGGATTTTTATGCTGGTTTTAATATTTGCATGTGTTTTTTGCTTAAAATATTGTAAGTCACCTTGAGTTGCCATTGCAAAAATGACTAATAATAATAATAATAATAATAATAATGTGCTCTGAGAATACCCTTCACATGTTGTATTTCTACTGTTTATTTTTATATGTCAATTTAAGTGAAAAACTTGTTGCTTGTAACATAATGCTTACAGAGCAAAGCAGGTAGTTTTCCACATACCATATTTTTCGCCCTATAGGACACACTTTTTCCTCTCCAAAAATGAAGGGGAAATGTGTGTGCGTCCTATGGTGCGAATGCAGGCTTCCGCTGAAGCCTGGAGAGCGAGGGGGGTCGGTGCGCACCGACCCCTCTCGCTCTCCAGGCTTCAGGAAGCTATCCACTAGCTGTGGGAGACACAGCTCTCCCACAGCTAGCGAAGAGCTTGCCTGCACCCAGAAGCTTGGGGCGCGCTGAGCTCAGCACGCCCCAAGCTTCGGGCTTCGCGCAGCGCTTCGCTAGCCATGGGAGAGCCGCGCGACTTCGCACAGCTCTCCCACGGCTTGCGGATAGCAGCCTGTTCTGGGGGCTGGGGTTGGGGGAAGCTTGGGCTTCCCCCGCCCCAGCCCCGCACCTGGGGGGAAATAACATTTTTTTCTTTATTTCCCCCCCAAAAAACTAGGTGCGTCCTATGGGCCGGTGCGTCCTATGGGGCGAAAAATACAGTATATTGAAAATGCTCATCCAGTATATTTTAACAGAGTCGATTTCTGCTCACTTGTAGTACTTCTGCAGCTCTTTCACAAAACCAGCATTCTGAAATGCTGGGGTAAAGCTTCATCAATAAATTTCACTAATCTTATAGAAACATTTTGGGTGGGATTGTTTGCTTTTGTTTCCCTTGAAAGTTCTCAGAATGCTTCTTTAGACAAAATCAGCTGATAGCCGAGAGATGTCTAGGAATGCCTCCTGAGAAACATTGCCTAGATTGACTTGAAAATTATTTGACATCTTTTTAACCCAGGAATGGGGAACCTGTGACTTTCCAGGTGCTGTTGGAGATGTATCTGAAGGACCACATGTCCCCCACCCCTAACTTAGGAAGTTTGATATAGGAAATATTTCACTCATAATTCTAAGACTGATGTTCCAGAAAAGGGGGCCCTTGCGAGATGGGCCAGATATAACTCTATAGCTGGCTATGGAGCACACATTGTAGTTTTCATGGCAAGAAACTACATTGGCTTATTTCTCTTAAGGTATTTTCTTCAAGCCTTACAGTAGATCTACCACAGAGCTAACAACCAGAAGCCTTTGGCTTTTGGTGACTCTTTCCAGGGATGTTCTGCAGTCTGTGTATTCAAGGTACCGGTAATAATCAGCAGCCTAATAACTTGGAACTCTGCAACACTGGAGTGCCAATGTGTTGGACCAGGACCTGGGAATTGCATGAGGAGGGGGGAAACCATGTATGCTACATTGAGCTTCTTCAAGAAAAATGTGGGATCTAAATGCAATAAAATAATAAACATATAATATATATTATTTGAGCCAGTATGGTGTAGTTGTTAGTGTTTCAGACTAGGACCTGGGAGTCCACGGCAGGTTTCGAATTCCCCCTTGGCCATGAAGCTTACCAGGTGACCTTGAACCAATCACTGCCTCTCAGCTTAACCTTCTTCGCAGGAGGAAAGGTGGGATAGGAACACAATAATGAATAAATAAAATAGCACTTTGCCTCTGCTTTTTCTGTCTGTCTCAGTGAGCTGGCAACATCTACTTTCCACCCAAGTCAGAAGCAAGAAGCTCAATGCCCCACTCCCTTTTTATTCTGGCCCAAGAGATGTCTCATTGTCCTATCGCTGAAGTACTTGTCATGCCTAATTTTACTTTTTTGTAATTAGTACAAGTGCATCTTTTTCTCGTTCTCCTTATGCGCCCCCAGCTCCCCCCTCCCATTTGCCTACTTTCTTTCCACAATGTCATTTGTAATTCCAAGAAGTTAATACTTGATTAGTAAATATGATGGTGAAAGAGTTCTGGCTGCACAGAAGCATCCATTTACAATCTGGCTGTGATTGAAAAATTACGTTCAGTTCAGTAATAATTGATGAAAATGGGCTCCTTTCTTTCTGCAGCTGATTTGCTTTGTAATTGTGATTTAATAATGTAAATATCACTTGTTTTCTCCGGGAGATGAATTGCCTTCTGATTTGTTAAGCACATGGGGTCTGGGCCCTTCTGTCTCATCTCATCCTCAGAGGGAGGGAGGCATGAGAACTATTTGCCTTTCCACAAGGGATTCTGGAAGGAGAGGGCCACACAATGAATCCTTGTTGATTAATGATGTTGCTAGTTCGTCTTGGAACTGGAAGATTTCCAGGAGGGCTAGCAATTTGTGCCTATGTTAAAGACTCAGATTCTTTGAGAACAGTTCAGCTATATATATGTAGAATGGTATCGATGACCCAGCAAGTTCCTCATTCAGATCACATTGCAACTATGATTTCTGACCTTCCAATCAGAGCATAAGAATATAAGAAGAGCTTGCTGGATCAGGCCAATGGCCCATCTAGTCCAGCATCCTGTCCTCACAGTGGCCAAACAGTTGTGGGAAATCAGCATGCAGGATTCAGGCACAAGAGCCTTTCCCTCTCCTGTGGTTTCCAGCAACTGCTGCCTCCAACTGTGGAGCACCCATCAACAACCCTCTCCTCCATGAATTTGTCAAATCCATCTTTAGAGCCATTCCAGTTCAATAAGAATGACACTACCACCTTGAGGGACAGCTGGGTCTAGAGATGGGGGTGCTGGGCTCTGTGTGAAGCTGATTTTCCAGAGCTGTGGTTTGGAACCAAGTACTTGACTGGCCCTGACCATCCAGGCATCACCAATGACCTTTCCTAGATAAGAAGAGCTATGAGAGGCTTCTGGTTGGGCCAGGACATTGCTTGCACGACAACAACACTCTTCCTCACTCTGGTGCATCCCAGCAGGTCTTTTGACTCTGGCTCCTGGCTTGGCCTCTTGGCTCTGAATGAACTCCATATTCCCACTCTGTCTGCTAGCTACATCTGAGCCCTGATGGCAGCCATTCCAGCCACCAGCCTGCAATATCTGTATGTACATATATCCAACATTCTAGCTTTCTTCATGTGTTAGAAGAAGGAAAAAAGAAAATATGTGGAGGCTCAAACTGGGTAAAAGGACTGGCCTTGAAGTGTCCAACAGCTCTTAATTTTGCAATGCAGTTTTTCAACCAAACAATCCATCTGTCTGTCTCGAAAGACAATGGACTGTGCTTCCAGGGGTGAAGTCAAAACACTGTGTTAACAGCACCAAAGTGACCTCCCTGGAGCATAAGCCTGGACAGTGTATTTGGAGGTCCTGGCTTGCCCAGATGACAAGACTTCCCTCTTGGCCACACTGATATGGTCCGAAGGAAAGCAGAACAATACCTTTGGCACCAGCTTAGATTATGCATATTATTTATTAATGCCACATTTATTGATGTGATGCAGAAATGTGGAGCACTGAATTTAAGATAGGATAAACCAATACTGACAGATTCACCCAGAAGGGAACAAGGCACCCTTTAGAATTGCCTGGAGACCACAGCGTAAAGCTAGAACAAATGGAAGATGCCCTTCCAATTTCTCCACGCTCACCTTTTTGTTGAGGATGAACTCTTCTGCGTGCACCCAATAGACAGCAAGCCTCACTCTTTCAGATTAGCTTGCAATTTGGGGACAGTATCACTCCAGAGCATTCTAATGAACTGTGAAATGAACATAATGTCAGTCGCCGATGCAAATGGGCCCATGCCACCACCGTCGCTACTGGGTTGTTTTGCCTGGGAGCTAACACAGGTAATTTAAAGATATTAACGAACACTGTTAATTAGCATCATTATTATACTGCTGAGTCGGTAGGCCTAATGCGCAGTCAGATAAATAATCCTGCTGTGTCAAAGGCTCTCCTGTGGAACCTGCAGGATTAGGCAGAAAGGGATTGGTTCACTCAGCACTGTCGGACATGCTGCAGTGTTCTTTCCTGAAAGGGACTGTCCTTGCCACAATCTTTGCCCTGGTTGGAGGACAAGACTTCATGTGTTATAAAAGCAGGAGATGGGCATTGGCCTATGGCCTCCCCAACTCATGATCTAGAAATCTCTGTTTCTATTCTCCGTCACTCTCTCTGTGCAATTTCACTTGGGGAGCCACATAGGCATGCAACCTACTATGCCAAAGAGGTTCTCCTGTGCATAACCTCACTGACATGAATGAAGCTCGTCTGTAGTTTTACACAGCTGCCTTTAAATTCAGTGAGCTTTGTGCAGGAGAACTATTCAGTGGATTGCGCCCTGCACACATGCAATTCCCAGTAAAGCCATTCAAAGAGGGGCAGTTGCAGTTAAGTGTAGCGCTCCTTCTTCAGAAGTACAGCTACTGCTGGGGATTACACAGCCAGTCTTCAGGTTCTTTGTACTCCACAAAGGCAAAAAGGGGGTTTAAAGCTTATCAAGCTCAGTTCAGCTCCTTCCACATTGGGGTGGGGGAGAAGCTTGATTAGATTTGCATTTAAAGGCAAACTAACCTTGGGCAATTCCCAAAACAATATGCAAAAATGAAACACAGCAGTTGTTCAAAATCCACATTTCTTTGAATGTTGTAGTGCAAGTTCTCCAGCCAAGTTATGTGCACAAAGATGCATAGACATGGGGCAAAGTATGCATGAAAATGCATATATTAGTGAAAACACCTGCATTATAAATATAGCTCCCTTGTGTCTTAAATATACCCACAATGCCAGCAATGTGAGATACCACACATGGGGAGATGACACAGTGGGGGCATGTGAAGGACTCATGGGATTTATATAGGGTTCAGTTTCTTTATTAAAATAAATGTCCTACTTTGCATTTTTCTTCTCTCTTTCTCTGGATAGAAAGATAGACAGGCAGATAGTTATAGGTTAAGCATGAAATAGGACCTTGGTTAGCTTCTAGTTATGGATGGATGAATCTGTCTATTTCAGTTTTTCTCAGCTTTTCCAGTTATTCACATTTCCACATCAGTTTGTGGTTGTTTTTTGTTTTGTTTTAAGAAAAATCCTCATGAAAATTCACCAGCATTTTTGTGTCAGTTTCTCCTACTAAACAGTTTAGTATGCAGTTTTGCCTGACACACATACTTTTGCAAGGCCATTTCCCCTAATCTATAGTGCATCTTTGGATGTTATTTTCACTAATTCATTGATTTAGATGCACACTTTACCCCCACTATAAGCCTTTGTGTACATATTAATTGGCCAGAGAACTACATTGCAAAATTCATAGTAATCTGCATTTCCTTCCTGGGATGGATCCCTTGCTGCCAGTAGTGTTTCCCACCCACCCTTCTCATGAGAGGGGCTGCCCTGAGCTGCTGTAATGGGCAGAAGTAGAGCACACCCTTGAACACCACCACATGTGGCAAGGCGCAGATATACTGATGTCCTTGATTGCATCTTGGACAGTGAAGAGGAGGCGGGAGCTGTGCCAACCATGCTCTCAACCACAGTCTAAATCAAACACAACAAACTGTTTCATTGAAGTGCGAGCCAGTAAGACAGTGACCCTGGGGTGCTTTCTCCAAATCAGGATGACTCCAGCACAATCCAATTGCTTGCATTAATGTGATGGGATGATGAGCTGCTTGTGCGTAAAATCGTATCCCCTCAGAGTTTGTTCAAGTCCACAAACCTCTGTCTGTGACGGAGCCCCTCAGACATGGCTCCTCTAGTCACTAGCAGTTTCCGACAGTGGTTGCTTTCGGAATCGCTTCCAACATAAAAGCTCCTTAACGGAAACACGTCTTCTGGACTCTCTGCGTGACAGTTTCCGGCGAGGAGTGGGTGTCCCTACAGGAGGTCCTGAAACCTCCCCACTGTTTTCGCTGGAAGTGTCTCTGAGCCATCCCTCCAGCTCACTTTCCCTCAGCTCAGCTCCTCTCCCCCTACTGGTTCCCTCTTCAGCTGCTGAGTCTCTCCCAACCTGTGTGAGCCCTTCCACCTCCCTTCCTTCCGATGGCAGTTCCCTGACATCCACCTCCCCTCCAGGGCCCCCTTCATCCCCTCTCGCCCCCTCCTCTACGGGCGGTGAGGAGGCAAAACCCCGGAATGAACTTCCTTCATCTTCTGATGTCTCGAACACTTCTCTCCACCTGTTGCGGTTCCTGGTCTCGAAGTACTCCTCCTCCTCAGAGTCCATCTCCCCTTCCCCTTCCGAGTCCGGGAATCCTTCCAACTCCTCCTCCTCATCGGTGGTCCCAAAGTATTCCCTCCGGAACCTCTCCACAGGCTGAGGTTTCCTTGGGAACCTTTGATGGAACGTTTCTATCAATACCTCGTCATTGATATCTTCTGCCATTACCCAAGTGTTTTCTGACTCCGGTTCTCCTTCCCACGCTACCAAATACTCCACCTGATCCCCCTTCCACCTGGCGTCGAGGATTTCTGCCACATGGCTGCTGCATTCCCTTTCTTCTATGACCGGTCCCCGAGTGGCCATCCCTTCTCGTCCCCCCTCATACGGTGACAGTAACGACCTGTGAAATACTGGGTGCAGTTTCATGTGGTTGGGTAACCGGAGCCTGAAAGCCACTGGGTTGACCTGTTGAATGACCTCAAAGGGACCCAATCTCCTGGGTCTTAATTTCTTACAACCTCCTTTGAACGGCAACCCTTGGGTTGACAGCCACACCCTATCTCCCACCCTTATGGTTTCACCTTCCCTTCGGTTCTTGTCTGCCTGCCTCTTGTATTCTTCCTTCGCCCTTTCTAAGTTGAGTTGGAGCTGACGATGGATTGCTTCCATTTCTTCTACAAAATGCTCGGCTGCCGGGACGCTCCATCTCTCCCCTTCTCCCCCTGGGAAAGCCCTGGGATGACACCCATAATTAGCCAAGAAGGGGCTCATCCCTGTGGACACATTCTCGGCATTGTTGTAGGCAAATTCCGCCAGCGCCAACTTTTCTACCCAGTCATTCTCTCTGTCATTGACATAACACCTCAGGTATTGCTGGAGGACCCCGTTTGCTCTTTCCGCCTGCCCGTTGGTTTCAGGGTGCCGGGCAGTCGAAAAGTTGACCTCCACCTGCAGTAAGCTCATGAGCTTCCTCCAGAACCTGGAAGTAAATTGTTTTCCTCGGTCTGAGACCACCCTCAATGGCACCCCGTGCAACCTAAAAATGTGTTCTACAAATAACTTCGCTGTCTCTTCCGCCGTGACTGCATGCGAGCAGGCTACAAAGTGGCACATCTTTGTTAGTAGGTCTACCACCACCATGATGGCTGTTTTCCCCTTGGACTTCGGCAGAACAGTCATAAAATCTATCGACACTGCCTCCCAAGGTCGTTCTGGGGTTGGTAAGGGTTCTAATAGCCCCGCCGGCGCCCGCCTCTCCCCTTTGGCTCGCTGGCATTGCTCACACCCTCTCACATACTCCCGTACATCTTCCCTCACCTTAGGCCACCAAAATTCCCTGGTGACCAACCACATGGTTTTGTGTTGTCCAAAATGCCCCGCCGTGGGGCTGTCGTGCAGCTGCTTGAGTACCCTCCCCCTTAAGTCTCCTTCAGGGATATACAGTGCCCCTTTGTAATACAAAGCTCCATTTCTTTCCTCGAAACCCCCTGGTTCCTCTCCCTCACCCCTAAGACCTCTGAGCTTATTCTGGGCGTATTCATCATTCTCTGTTTCCTCTACCAGTTCTCTTTGTCCCACCAATGCCGCCCCACACACCCAGCGGTCCTCTGGAATGACATGTCTCTCTTCGGGTGCTCCCTCCCCCTCCAAATATTCAGGTTTGCGTGAGAGAGCGTCCGCCCTAATGTTCTCTGGGCCTGGCACGTAACAAATCTCAAAGTTAAATTTGGAGAACTCCTGGGCCCATCTCACTTGCCGTTGGTTGAGCACTCGTGCCGTCCTCCAATACTCTAGGTTCTTGTGGTCAGTGCACACTTGCACCTTATGTTGTGCGCCAATTAGCAGGTGCCTCCATCTCCGGAACGCCTCATGAATGGCTAGTAGTTCTCGGTCATACACTGTGTAGTTCCTCTCGGATTTGTTCAGCTTTCGTGAAAAAAAGGCACACGGTCTCCACTCTGACTCCTCCTTCCCTGGCTGCAGAAGCACCGCCCCAATCGCTCTGTCTGATGCGTCAGTTTCCACTCTCATCGGTTTTTGTAAATCCACATGCAGGAGTTGTTGTTCCGAGGCGAAGGCCCTTTTTAGTTCCTCAAATGCTCGCTCCGCCTCCTCAGTCCAAACGAACTTCTTCTTACTGCTGAGACAGTCCGTAATGGGCGCCGTCAGGTGGGCAAAGTTTCGGATGAACTTACGATAGAAGTTCCCAAATCCTAGGAACCTCTGCACATCCTTCCTTGTTTTGGGTGTTTTCCATTCCAGCACCGCCTGGACCTTGCCGGGATCCATGGCCAATCCCTTGTCTGACAGGCGATACCCCAGGAATTCCACCTCCTTGGTATGAAACTGACACTTCTCCAGTTTCACCCACAGCTGGTTGGCTTGCAGCCTGCTCAACACTTCTCTGACGTCTCTCACATGCTGCTCCTCATTCTCAGAATACACCAACACGTTGTCTAAGAAGGCCACACAATTCTTGTAAAGCAAAGGCCCCAGGACGTGGTTCATAAACGATTGAAAGCATGCGGAGCCTGCTTGTAGGCCGAAGGGCATAACTAAATATTCAAATGCCCCCAAAGGGGTGAACATGGTGGTTTTCCATTCATCCCCCTTCCTTATTCGTATCAGGTTGTACGCCCCCCTTAGGTCCAGCTTTGTGAAAATCTTTCCCTTCCGCACCCTTGTCAAAATGTCGTCAATCCTGGGCATAGGGAAAGCCACTGGTTCTGACACTGCATTTAAGGCCCTGAAGTCACACACCAGCCTCGGCTTGTTCGTGTTTTTTTTATCCACAAAAAACACTGGGCTGCCCCCCACCGCCCTGGACTCTCTGATGAACCCTCTCTTCAGGTTCTTGTCAATGAACTCTCTTAGCTCCTGCATCTCTCTGTCTGACATGGCGTACAGCTTGCCTACAGGGAGCTGTGCCCCAGGGAGTAAATTGATTTGACAGTCAAAGGGTCTATGCGGAGGTAGTTGGTCAGCTTCCCTTTCGCTGAAGACGTCGCGGAGATCTGCGTATTGTCGTGGTACCTTCACGTTCTCCGTTACTTCAGTCCCTGCTAGGGTGGCTTGGGCCCCTGCCAAACCCTTTCCCTCTTTGCAGTGTTCTAAGCAATGTGCTGAACCAAAAGAAACCACTCTCTGATGCCAGCCCACCAGCGGATCATGTAACGCTAGCCAGCTCATCCCCAATATAATGGGAGCTCCTCCCAAGGTGGCCACATTAAACGCTATCAGTTCGGTGTGCCTTGCCACCTTCATTATCATTGGGACGGTCTGCAAGCTGACTTCTCCTCCCAACAGCTCCCTGCCATCGATCGTGGTCACCTGCAGGGGGTTGCTTAAAGGGATCGTCTGTATCTGGTGTTCAGCTGCAAACTCTTTGCTCATGAAATTGCAGGAGCTGCCTGAGTCCAACAGCGCCTTTATCTTTAGAGGGTGTCCGTTTGGCAGCTCTAGCGCCACTTCTATCACTAGGGCGGGTTTAGGAGGTTCTGGCGTGGGCACTTTCACTGCTCTTTGGCCTGGCTGCTGTGCCCCGACGGTGGCAGCCAGGCGTTGGCTTTTACTTGCTCCGGTATTTCTTCCTCTCTTCCCTCCACAGCTCCTACCATCCCTTGCCATTCCTTCCTCTGGGGGCAGACTCTGGCAAAGTGACCTGGCTGTTGGCAGAGATAGCATTTCCGGGCGCCTTTTCCCTCCTTCTTTCCCCCCTCACTGGGCTTTGAAACTGCGCGCGCGCGCGCTGTTCCGATTTCCATCGGCTCTGCCGGCGGGAAAGTTGGCTCTGGAATGTCTGGAATTCGGAACTCCTTCCAACGTTCCCCCTTCCCTTCCCGCCTCTCCAATGCTCTCGCCTCCTGGCGCGCTCCTATGGTCAGCGCTGATTTGGTCAGCTGGTCCATAGACTCCGCCCTGGGCGCCCGGGAAAGTTCGTCTTTCACAGCCGAAGAAAGCCCTTCTTCAAAGAGCATTTGAATGGGTTCCGCCGATAGATCCCACCCCAATTTATGGATCAACATGGTGAACTCAGTCCAGTACTCACGGACAGATCGGCTCCCCTGTTTGCAAGCCATTAACTGTCTGCGCACCACTCCCTGTTCAATATCGCTGGAAAACATCAGATCCATGGCGCGAAAGAACTTCATCGTGTCCTTTAGGACGTCACTATTCGCTGCCATCAGGGGTCTAACCCAGTCTCTCGCCC